>NW_022145611.1:39283920-39883920 GCF_000002235.5 Strongylocentrotus purpuratus
GGTAAAAGAGGTCCATTATTATTATTTTTTTTAGTTATATTTTTGTATTGACAGTATACTATTAAATATCAGAAATATTGGATGCTCTGTTTCAAATACAGTCCAGATTGCCGAGCAACGAATTATCTCATGCTTCTTGTCCAAAAACCATATCTAACTGGTTTTTAAAACGGTATCATTTTAATTTCCATTTCCCAGCATTATTTTGAACTGTCCCGAAATCGCTTTCCTTTTTTTAAATGAGACTACAGCCCCATTCTATCCTTTTTCTATGGGGATATTCAAAGTGCGTGTCCTCCATGCAGACAAGGAGAAAGACCTCCTCAGTACCTTTATGGACAATACATCAACATAATGCGGTCATTGTTGCAATGTCAGGAATGCTATTATTACCTCTTATGTAATCCTCGCAATTGACAAAAATATTCCGTCAATGAAGGGAGGGTCGGGTTTTTTTCTTCAATTCATTAATTGATGCTGCAGGTGCAAGCTATTGAACACAGAATCGAATAGCCAAGCTTCCCTATTCATTGGTGCCCTGTTACAGAATTCGGAGCATATCCTAAATTGAATAGATCCCTGTTCTGTTCATTATGCTATGTCAGGGCAGTGGCCTATTGTCATATCACTTGAAGTTTAAGTCAGCAGATTGCAAAATAAATGAAAATAACATAAAACCTCAATATTATATCAGAAATATCAGTAACTGAAAGAAAACATTTACGGGCAATTTTGACAACATCGGACTGCAAAAATATGAATAATTATGCATCCCGAAATCGTTAAATCAGTAAATCAACATATTAAAGTCGTTAACATGCAGAAAGTGCTATAAGACCAAGAAGTGAACCAGTTAGTAGCAGTGAGGCAAAGTGGTCTTGTGGATAAGACTGATCGCTTCACAACGCAATGTATGTATGTACTCGGGTTCGACTCCCAGCTTCTCCTTTATACCTCATGTTATTTTTTTTTTTTTTCTTTACCCCATGATATTGACGTGTCCATCTCCTTTTTTTTAAAGGGGACACCCCCCCCCCACCTCCTCAACAAAGGAGAAAATAACATTTGATACTCTTTCTTTAACAAGCGACTCTCTGAATTAGTTAGAATACGTCTTTTGCTACATCTACAACAATAAGTATCAATATGAAAAAATACATGAAGATGACCAGTGTGACACATTAGTCTAGTGGATAGGCAAACGCCTGGCAACTGGAAGGTATCGGGTTCGACTCCCAGCTAGTGCTTTTTTTTAAAAAAAATTATAAATCTTTGAAAAAGAAAAACTGATGTTAGAACCCATTTTCATCTCACTCAAAGTTTGGTGTGATAAAATAATTATTGTTGGTGTTGTTGATGTATGGGGAAAGGGTTCCAAATCACAATATGTCAATGGATTCCTCAAAAAAAACTTGAAAAAGGGCCTATGGTGAGGGGGAGCAGCTGAGTGTAGGAAAAAACTGTAATGGAGCCCCTTGGGGGGGGTCTTTTTTTTGGGGGGGGGGGGTCTTTTTGGGGGGGGTTAATTTTTTTTTTTTTTTTTTTTTTGGGGGGGGTCTTTTTTTAGCTGGCGGTCGTCAGCTAGCTGGCGGCCGTCGTCAGCTAGCTGGCGGCCGTCGTCAGCTAGCTGGCGGCCGTCGTCAGCTAGCTGGCGGCCGTCGTCAGCTAGCTGGCGGCCGTCAGCTAGCTGGCGGTCGTCAGCGTAGCCGGTGGCCGGTAGCGTTAGCCCCAAAGCCATGTCCAATTTTTAAACTACATTCAAGAGTCCCTTATTGCCAGGTTAAACAACTTTTTTACATTTTCAGTACTACTTACATCCATTTATTCAATTTGTACACTCCCATGCTATCCTTTTCCAGTCTGTAAACAACTTTACAACATGAATTCAATGATGGGCAAGGTTTTACTCCTCATAAAAAAGCGCCTAAACTTCGCGAGGTGAAACAAAGGGTCTTTCAATTCAAGTCTATTCAAGCCCAATATGGGCTAACAACTCGCCTGCATACCCGAGCAGAATCATTTTGTGCTCGACAAAGACACACAGCCTTGGGTAAAAGAGGTCCATTATTATTATTTTTTTTAGTTATATTTTTGTATTGACAGTATACTATTAAATATCAGAAATATTGGATGCTCTGTTTCAAATACAGTCCAGATTGCCGAGCAACGAATTATCTCATGCTTCTTGTCCAAAAACCATATCTAACTGGTTTTTAAAACGGTATCATTTTAATTTCCATTTCCCAGCATTATTTTGAACTGTCCCGAAATCGCTTTCCTTTTTTTAAATGAGACTACAGCCCCATTCTATCCTTTTTCTATGGGGATATTCAAAGTGCGTGTCCTCCATGCAGACAAGGAGAAAGACCTCCTCAGTACCTTTATGGACAATACATCAACATAATGCGGTCATTGTTGCAATGTCAGGAATGCTATTATTACCTCTTATGTAATCCTCGCAATTGACAAAAATATTCCGTCAATGAAGGGAGGGTCGGGTTTTTTTTCTTCAATTCATTAATTGATGCTGCAGGTGCAAGCTATTGAACACAGAATCGAATAGCCAAGCTTCCCTATTCATTGGTGCCCTGTTACAGAATTCGGAGCATATCCTAAATTGAATAGATCCCTGTTCTGTTCATTATGCTATGTCAGGGCAGTGGCCTATTGTCATATCACTTGAAGTTTAAGTCAGCAGATTGCAAAATAAATGAAAATAACATAAAACCTCAATATTATATCAGAAATATCAGTAACTGAAAGAAAACATTTACGGGCAATTTGACAACATCGGACTGCAAAAATATGAATAATTATGCATCCCGAAATCGTTAAATCAGTAAATCAACATATTAAAGTCGTTAACATGCAGAAAGTGCTATAAGACCAAGAAGTGAACCAGTTAGTAGCAGTGAGGCAAAGTGGTCTTGTGGATAAGACTGATCGCTTCACAACGCAATGTATGTATGTACTCGGGTTCGACTCCCAGCTTCTCCTTTATACCTCATGTTATTTTTTTTTTTTCTTTACCCCATGATATTGACGTGTCCATCTCCTTTTTTTAAAGGGGACACCCCCCCCCCCACCTCCTCAACAAAGGAGAAAATAACATTTGATACTCTTTCTTTAACAAGCGACTCTCTGAATTAGTTAGAATACGTCTTTTGCTACATCTACAACAATAAGTATCAATATGAAAAAATACATGAAGATGACCAGTGTGACACATTAGTCTAGTGGATAGGCAAACGCCTGGCAACTGGAAGGTATCGGGTTCGACTCCCAGCTAGTGCTTTTTTTAAAAAAAATTATAAATCTTTGAAAAGAAAAACTGATGTTAGAACCCATTTTCATCTCACTCAAAGTTTGGTGTGATAAAATAATTATTGTTGGTGTTGTTGATGTATGGGGAAGGGTTCCAAATCACAATATGTCAATGGATTCCTCAAAAAAAACTTGAAAAAGGGCCTATGGTGAGGGGGAGCAGCTGAGTGTAGGAAAAAACTGTAATGGAGCCCCTTTGGGGGGGGTCTTTTTTTTTGGGGGGGGGTCTTTTTGGGGGGTTAATTTTTTTTTTTTTTTTTTTTTGGGGGGGGGTCTTTTTTTAGCTGGCGGTCGTCAGCTAGCTGGCGGTCGTCAGCTAGCTGGCGGTCGTCAGCTAGCCGGTGGCCGGTAGCGTTAGCCCCAAAGCCATGTCCAATTTTTAAACTACATTCAAGAGTCCCTTATTGCCAGGTTAAACAACTTTTTTACATTTTCAGTACTACTTACATCCATTTATTCAATTTGTACACTCCCATGCTATCCTTTTCCAGTCTGTAAACAACTTTACAACATGAATTCAATGATGGGCAAGGTTTTACTCCTCATAAAAAAGCGCCTAAACTTCGCGAGGTGAAACAAAGGGTCTTTCAATTCAAGTCTATTCAAGCCCAATATGGGCTAACAACTCGCCTGCATACCCGAGCAGAATCATTTTGTGCTCGACAAAGACACACAGCCTTGGGTAAAAGAGGTCCATTATTATTATTTTTTTTAGTTATATTTTTGTATTGACAGTATACTATTAAATATCAGAAATATTGGATGCTCTGTTTCAAATACAGTCCAGATTGCCGAGCAACGAATTATCTCATGCTTCTTGTCCAAAAACCATATCTAACTGGTTTTTAAAACGGTATCATTTTAATTTCCATTTCCCAGCATTATTTTGAACTGTCCCGAAATCGCTTTCCTTTTTTTAAATGAGACTACAGCCCCATTCTATCCTTTTTCTATGGGGATATTCAAAGTGCGTGTCCTCCATGCAGACAAGGAGAAAGACCTCCTCAGTACCTTTATGGACAATACATCAACATAATGCGGTCATTGTTGCAATGTCAGGAATGCTATTATTACCTCTTATGTAATCCTCGCAATTGACAAAAATATTCCGTCAATGAAGGGAGGGTCGGGTTTTTTTCTTCAATTCATTAATTGATGCTGCAGGTGCAAGCTATTGAACACAGAATCGAATAGCCAAGCTTCCCTATTCATTGGTGCCCTGTTACAGAATTCGGAGCATATCCTAAATTGAATAGATCCCTGTTCTGTTCATTATGCTATGTCAGGGCAGTGGCCTATTGTCATATCACTTGAAGTTTAAGTCAGCAGATTGCAAAATAAATGAAAATAACATAAAACCTCAATATTATATCAGAAATATCAGTAACTGAAAGAAAACATTTACGGGCAATTTTGACAACATCGGACTGCAAAAATATGAATAATTATGCATCCCGAAATCGTTAAATCAGTAAATCAACATATTAAAGTCGTTAACATGCAGAAAGTGCTATAAGACCAAGAAGTGAACCAGTTAGTAGCAGTGAGGCAAAGTGGTCTTGTGGATAAGACTGATCGCTTCACAACGCAATGTATGTATGTACTCGGGTTCGACTCCCAGCTTCTCCTTTATACCTCATGTTATTTTTTTTTTTTTCTTTACCCCATGATATTGACGTGTCCATCTCCTTTTTTTTAAAGGGGACACCCCCCCCCCCCACCTCCTCAACAAAGGAGAAAATAACATTTGATACTCTTTCTTTAACAAGCGACTCTCTGAATTAGTTAGAATACGTCTTTTGCTACATCTACAACAATAAGTATCAATATGAAAAAATACATGAAGATGACCAGTGTGACACATTAGTCTAGTGGATAGGCAAACGCCTGGCAACTGGAAGGTATCGGGTTCGACTCCCAGCTAGTGCTTTTTTTTAAAAAAATTATAAATCTTTGAAAAAGAAAAACTGATGTTAGAACCCATTTTCATCTCACTCAAAGTTTGGTGTGATAAAATAATTATTGTTGGTGTTGTTGATGTATGGGGAAGGGTTCCAAATCACAATATGTCAATGGATTCCTCAAAAAAAACTTGAAAAAGGGCCTATGGTGAGGGGGAGCAGCTGAGTGTAGGAAAAAACTGTAATGGAGCCCCTTTGGGGGGGGTCTTTTTTTTTGGGGGGGGGGGTTTTTTGGGGGGTTAATTTTTTTTTTTTTTTTTTTTGGGGGGGGGTCTTTTTTAGCTGGCGGTCGTCAGCTAGCTGGCGGCCGTCGTCAGCTAGCTGGCGGCCGTCGTCAGCTAGCTGGCGGCCGTCGTCAGCTAGCTGGCGGCCGTCGTCAGCTAGCTGGCGGCCGTCGTCAGCTAGCTGGCGGCCGTCAGCTAGCTGGCGGTCGTCAGCGTAGCCGGTGGCCGGTAGCGTTAGCCCCAAAGCCATGTCCAATTTTTAAACTACATTCAAGAGTCCCTTATTGCCAGGTTAAACAACTTTTTTACATTTTCAGTACTACTTACATCCATTTATTCAATTTGTACACTCCCATGCTATCCTTTTCCAGTCTGTAAACAACTTTACAACATGAATTCAATGATGGGCAAGGTTTTACTCCTCATAAAAAAGCGCCTAAACTTCGCGAGGTGAAACAAAGGGTCTTTCAATTCAAGTCTATTCAAGCCCAATATGGGCTAACAACTCGCCTGCATACCCGAGCAGAATCATTTTGTGCTCGACAAAGACACACAGCCTTGGGTAAAAGAGGTCCATTATTATTATTTTTTTTAGTTATATTTTTGTATTGACAGTATACTATTAAATATCAGAAATATTGGATGCTCTGTTTCAAATACAGTCCAGATTGCCGAGCAACGAATTATCTCATGCTTCTTGTCCAAAAACCATATCTAACTGGTTTTTAAAACGGTATCATTTTAATTTCCATTTCCCAGCATTATTTTGAACTGTCTTGAACTGAACTTGTTTTCCTTTCTTATATTTCGATACCATTACGTCATCTTTCATACGCCTTCCCGGCATGCACCTCGAGCATTGTATACGTTTCTGTAGATTAATGTAATGCGCATAGATAGCAACGTACCATACTTGGAACACAAGACACCTCCAATCTCTAGTGTAGTTGACGCAAATTAGGCTCCGTCTCATTTCATCTCTCTCGGAGCTTCTGATACCGATCATGTCGAATTATGATGTTTGGTTATTTTGGCACATCTGCTCCTACTTCTATAATATCAAGTTTTCGTTATATACTAGGCTTATGTTTAGGAATATCACTAGACGTGAAAAACTAAATGAGAGAGAGAGAGAGAGAGAGAGAGAGGGGAGGGGGCGAGTTAGAGCGCGAGAGAATTATCACAATCTTTATTCCTAGATCGTGTAAGGGATTTCCTGACTACTTGCATATTTTGTAATGTTACTAATTTTTACATAAAGTTTTCATAATCTTTACTCTTTACCAATATATCAGATATAATGTATTATAAAGTACCGAAATGTCACGTCATACTGGCCAAGTTATCAAGGTTGCTGGTTCCAAACAATCTTGTTCTAAACAATCGTGTGATGATCACACAAGCCCCATACCTAGTATGTTTCATTTTGAAGAACTTCAGTTAGTGTTCTCGCTCATTAATTATTAACTCCATAATATCTCCTAGCATGATTTCATTTAAAATTGCCTAGCACCCCCTCCATTGAGCCTTAGAGATATTAGCTCCATCTATCTCCTAGCATGATTTCATTTAAACTTGCACTAACTACATCCAGCCTAGCACCCTCTCCATCTAGCCTAGCACCCCCTCCATTGAGCCTTAGAAATATTAACTCCATTTCCTAGCTAGTTTGCCATTATTGCTAGTTTTCAAAACTAATTTATTTATAATACACCTACGTGTTACTTTCAAGTTGCCTTTGATACCAGGTAAGGAAGTAATATTCGATAATGTCAAAGTCTTCTGCAATATTTTATCGTAAGTATTGAGATAAGACTGAGTATATGCAGTGCGTCCCATAAAAAAAGAAACTGAGAATTATCAATGTTTTATCATAACTTAATCACAATTATAAATAAAGAAAATGCAATAATTTTTCAATAATTCATTGCATTTCACCCCGGTCCCCAACAGGAAAAATTCCTCTGTAGGGCTCTGCATTATGGTTCATGGAATGCCCACATAGAGGATTCTTTTATGTTGGGGGTCGGGGCGAAATGCAATGAATTATTGATAATTAAATGCCTGAAACCCCTTAGCTTACTGGGAATCGCCCTTGACCAGTGGCGGATCCAGGGGGAGCCCGGGGAAAAAAAATCATAGAATTAATGATAGATATGATTCTATTGATATATTATAGAGGTAGAAAATCTAATGATAAGCTTGCTCTAAATAATAAAATAACTGTTTTTCTTCTACAGCGAGAAAGACATGTACAAAGGTCATTGGTGTATAAACCATTGAAAAGACTGGAGCGACCATGTAAAACACACCGTTACATCAATCTCCAGAAATATTGGCATGTATAGAATAAAATGTTTTGTTTCTGATAGAATATTAGTTATGCTATATAATAGTCTAATCTTACCACATACATCCTATTGTAATATTTTGTGGGCAAAATCCAAGTGTGTGACTAATAATATTCTTTTGCTGCAAAAGAAATCAGTACGCTATTTTGTACCTGAGTTGGTTATCGTGACCATGCTACCCCACCATTTGTTAAACTGAAATGCTTAAAGGTTGATGATATTTACTTCCTCCAAATTCCCATATTCATGTCCCGGGGGTCTCAGTCATGTAGAAATACTGTAAGCATGCATGACCACAGGTCTTCCAGACACCCCGAAACGAGGCTCTTTAAAGGTATAGACCAGTTTTGGAAACGCCCCCCTCTCAAAAAATGAAATGGAAGCTCTTACTACCAATCATTGTGAAAGAATATGTTTTTACTAATACGTGGTCATACAAATGTTGCCAAGAAACCGCCTACTAATTGATATATTTGGTAAATTATTTTATCTATTTAGACCTGATAGATATAACACACGTGTCGCGCACGTGTACGTAGTCCCATTAACATCTTTTTGTGTACAGTGCTTATAACATTACCAAGACTGGGCCAATATTTCTTATCATTTGATGATTCCTGAACCTTGGAGGACACACCAATACTTAGCCTATATGTTTGAAGATCAACCTTTTCTGATCGGAAGCTCTTACTACCAATCATTGTGAAAGAATATGTTTTTACTAATACGTGGTCATGCAAATGTTGCCAAGAAACTGCCTACTAATTGATATATTTGGTAAATTGTTTTATCTATTTAGACCTGATAGATATAACACACGTGTCGCGCACGTGTACGTAGTCCCATTAACATCTTTTTGTGTACAGTGCTTATAACATTACCAAGACTGGGCCAATATTTCTTATCATTTGATGATTCCTGAACCTTGGAGGACACACCAATACTTAGCCTATATGTTTGAAGATCAACCTTTTCTGATCGATTCCACCACGCCTCTTTCATAATGCAATCGCATGACCATAACTGGTCTTTATCTTTAAGTGATTCGCACGCTTCGCTTACTCACCACCGCCCCCAAAATAAGAATCT
The DNA here is from genome assembly GCF_000002235.5 of Strongylocentrotus purpuratus. Lineage (NCBI taxonomy): Eukaryota > Metazoa > Echinodermata > Echinoidea > Camarodonta > Strongylocentrotidae > Strongylocentrotus > Strongylocentrotus purpuratus. The sequence continues at coordinate 39,292,870 of NW_022145611.1, forward strand.
AGCTACGTGCCTTCAGTTAAATATATAGCTCAAGCCCGTACAAGCTTTTAAGGAGGAGGGGGGGGGGGAGGGGTTCTTATAGGGTTGCCACTTTTGAGCCAGAGGTGAGAGTGAGTCATTGCGAGGGGTGTAATGAGCACTTAATTTCTTTTTTCGTGAGAAAAAGTTTATCCGCGAATTAGCCGGCGAAAAGGCGGGGTGGGGGGTGGGGGAGGTGAGCACTAATTTGTACGGGTGTAGCTACGATGTTGACTAAGTTAACGAAATAAATCTTAATATATTTATGTTGTCGAGGAAAATGACCATGTGCCCATATCGCAAGTAGGCCTACTATACAGTGCGTCCCAGAAAAAACGAAACCGAGAATTAATCACAATTATAATTAATAAATGACACATATTTGTAAAGCATAGATCCTCCTCTTTCATTTGATGTAACTCATATGATGCATATTTCACGCGCGAGTGATTAAAAACAAATTGAAGAGAGGGTACCAAAAAGTCATTTTTGCGGGCGTTATCTGAGTTTCAAAGAGAAAATCACATTTCTAGAAAGTTTATTTTCTGCCCTTTCATACGACACCTCAATCAGGAATAACAAAGTTCTGTTTGTTTAAATTAATGCTTGCATTTCCATAATTTGATGAAACGAATTGGTTTTTACTGGTTACCTGCCATAGCAACGAGCAGACTTGACAAAAGACTTAACTACGTTTCGTTGACAATCAGCCATGCACAAAGAGGACGAAAGAGCCCCCAGAAGCTTAGGGGTTTTGGGCCTTAAATTTCCATCAGATTAGCATCCAGTGAACCATCCAGTGGCCTTAGGGCCCTAGATGGGGTCCAGGGGGCAAAGCCACCGGATGTTCAGGGGTCTTGTTATGCCGACATGTTTTGATCGAGTTATGAAATAAAATTATTTGAATTTAATTGAATTGAATGACAATACGCATTCGAAGACTCGAATCATATCACATCCCCAAAACGACCAAACATAACATTAGTGTCGATTTGATATTCGCAGAGAAATTTATTTTTAATTTTTAAAGATAACCAGATAGAATGATTAAAAAAAAATTATTGGCTGCCATCAAAGCTGAATCACGAGACATTCTCGCACTTCCCATCCTCGATATTACACACACTGAGCTTAAATATGCTAAATATTACTTTGATATGTATACAAAAATCATACTTACCGTGCGCGTCTCAAATGTCTGACGGACAATCTGTGCGGAAGAAGTCTCGCACCAATAGTCCGCCTGCCGCACCGAATGTCCGTACTCTAGTCCACACGTATACATAGTCAATACAAGTACACTGTTGGTCATAATGGTGGAATATTTATTTTTACCCCAGTTTAGGGAAGGATTTTTAAAAATTATTTATTTCTAATAGATCTAAATAATGGCATACATTCTCAGATTTTATTGAATATTAAATTGCGAGTGTTTGTTTTGCGTGACTGCTATATCATATGTGTGCTACTATGCTAATCAGCTAGGGAACCTACGTCCTTAAATCATAATTGACAGTAATGAGGATTAATGCCTCACAAAAGGGCACTAATATAGCTGATCAGCACGATTTTTATCCTGGGGCCTCACAGTAACGAGGCTATTGCTTAGCCCCTGAATCATGACTGTACGCAGTGTTTGCTAGGGTACGCGGCCCCTTTCACAAATCCCCCAAAACGAAGAAAATGCAATAAATTGTCAAAAATTCATTGCATTTTCCCCCGGCCCCCTACAGGAAAAATTCCTCTGTGTGGCCATGCCTTGAACCATAATGCATGGCCCTGGGGAAAAAAAGAGGAAGAAGAAAGGTAAGGGAGATCAGTTGCAATTTTTCCCGATTTGTACCCCTCCCCCCCCCCCCCCCCCCCCCCCCCCACCCTCTCAGCAAAGAGAGAGAGAGAGAGAGAGAGAGAAAGGGAAAGAGGAGAGAAAGGGACAGAAAACAAAGAGGAAGAAAAGAAAAGGGGGAAAAGAATTAGGGAAGATCTGTTGCGATTTTCATTGGTTCTTCTATCATCATTGCACAACTATCATTGTACAAATGTATTTATATATTCATTTATTTATTCCTGTTTGATAACAAAAATATGAATATAAACTCATAACAGCAACAAAATTAAATGCAGAAGGAAACTATCTTGCTGGCAGCAAGAAGCGCAAAAATGATCATGCGAAGGCTAAATTGTTATGCGCAAATGGTCATTTTCGTCGACGACATAAATATACAAATTATTTCGTCAACTTAGTTAGCATCATAGCTATATATTTAAACGCAGGTGCGTGGCTAGGATCTTATTTTAGGGAGGGGCGGTATTGAGCAAGCGAATCACTTAAAGAGCGCGCGTGGGGGAGGGGATGGGTGGTGAAAGGCCTCCCGCGCGAAACGCGGTAACTAAGACGTTTCATTAAATTATTATGAAAAGAAGACGATTTGTTGTACCGTTCTCGACTCTTAATCCTTGTCTGAATTCAGTTTCCCCATCCCACGCGCAGCGCGGAAGCTTAGACGTTTCATTAAGTTATTATAGAAAGAAGACGATTTGTTGTGTACCGTTCACTACTCTTAACCCTAATTGTCTGAATTCAGTTTCTCCCCCTCTCGTGCGAAGTGCGGGAGCTTCAACGTTTCATTAAATTATTAGAAAAAGAAGACGATTCATTGTACCGACTCTAAATCATGGTCTGAATTTTCAAAAATGTTTCTTTGTCCGATAAAAAGTCACAGTTCGAAGGGGAAAAATTGCTGGCCGACCGACATAACAAAAATCCCACCGACTTCAACCCCGCACCCCCCTCACTTTAGCGACGCCCCTGAATGTAGAGTGGCCTGAGCGGGTAGGCACAGGGCGTGGTTCTAAACCTACAGAGACACTTCGATGAAGACATCCTTATTTCATGATTGCGTGTGTTGAACTGCCCTGGACTTTACAACTTGAAACCTCCAGGGTTTATTTTGCATAGTATTTATCAAATATCATAGGTAGCAAATAAAGGATGACTAAAAGAGAAATGAAAACAAACAGATAGGAGAGGATGATCGAGCATAATGATGTGCACCAATCTATAATGATAATGATAACCCAGCCCGGCCAAAATATAGGGGGGGGGGGGCTCAATGATATCCGAGCCTCTCACAAAATATCGGGGGGCTCCGTGATGTTATCCGAGCCCCACACAAATATCGGGGGGCTCCGTGATGTTATCCGAGCCCCACAAAAAACAATTCGGTAATATCTGAGCCCCACCAACATATGGGGGAGGGGGGGTGGGCTCAAAGATATCTGAGCCCCACCAAAATATGGGGGGGGGGGCGCTCAATGATATCAGAGTCCCGCCAAAATATTTGGGGGTTTCAATGATATCTGAGATCCACCAAATATATTTTTTGGGGTCAATGATATGCGAGATCGGATGTCTGAGCCCCCCCCCCCTCCTCCCCAAATAAATATTTATAAAATGTTTATATTTGAATGGTAAGCCTGTAGATTATAGGTATACATGAGTTTCATGCCTAGAATATAATGATTGGGGAGGAGGGGGGGGGGGGTTAATGATATCCGAGCCCCGCAATAAGTATCGGGGGCGGCTCAATGATATCTGAGCACCACTTAAATATTGGGGGCTCAATGGTATCTTAGCCCCTAAGGACTCAATGATATCTAAGCCCCACCGAAAAATTGGGGCGGCTTAATTATATCTATAAGCCCCGCAAAAAAATTTGCGGGGCTCAATGATATCTGAGCCCCCCCCCCCCGGTTCCTAAGCCTTTGTACACTGTAAAAACCAGGGTGTAGAAATTCTTACACCAGTACGGTATTGAATTTGTTTGACACCATTAGTGTTGATTATAGTCTCAGTGGTGTTATTTTTTAACACCGGTCAGATTTAAGCATGCATTAATAATTACTGGGTGTTAAATAACATGGTGTAGTTTTATGCTCGGTGTTGAAAGTATCATCACGTGATTTCCTTTAAGGCGGTTGATTGGTCGAATAAGTTTTCACAAAGTGTACGCGCGATTAATGATTACTTTACACGTGTTCTCAGAAAAATATATTTTTCATGATTTGTTAAGCAAATTATGACAATGCACATCAATTTTGGGATTTGTATTTTCCTTTGGCAATTATTGACCAATAGATTATTTGTCCGATCTTGTTACAATTACATTAACGTTTTAGCAATAGATATATTGATTATATTATGATTACTAACCAAGAAACGACATGCATGTTTATTATATATTCGTGTATCAGCCTGTATCACTTAAATGTTTATCTTAAATATACTTCAAATGATCTATGTGATGAAGTTAATGCAATGGAGATTAGAATATACCTATCGGTGGACAGTTTCCAAGATCGATTGTGAATTATCAGTTTACCACTGGTTCTTCTACCCTAGTCGATAATGGTATAGATAATAGGAAATATGGAATGTGGGACCATTAGAAACCCTTAAAAAAAACCAAAAATGGAATTTAATTTGTTATGATTCCAGATATTGGTGTTAATCTACACCAGTAGGAGTTGTCAAATATTAACACCAAAAATGGATTTGAAATTATCTAATTCCAGAAAATGGTCTTAAGTAACACCAGAGGAGTTGTCCGATATAGATACCAAGAAAGTGTTAAATTGAACACCCTTGGTGTTAATTTTAACACTCTGGTTTTTGCAGTGTACAGGTCAATGAAGTCTACTTTTTGAAACTTAAAGACCGTCACCACTACTGGGCCAGAAGATATTAGACCACACAGAGAGCCATCGAGGTCACTGTGACAGGTGGCTATCTCATTTAACATAAGAAAAAGAGGATGATGGGGGACCAACAGGCACCGATTGGGGAAGTTTTCTATATAGAGGGAGCAAGTAGCTACAAGTATGGCAGTGTGCCTTTAAAGGGATTGGGTAACTTTGTCTCAGGTTCTGAAACAAAATCCTGGAATGATAGAAAACGACCCAAATATCGGATTATGGCTAGCTGCCCCAGGGCCTTGTCCTATATACGGATCAGGGAAACAATACTTGTCAGGTCCTGTGGAACGGCGGGCTTGGGGGCTCAAGCCCCCCCCCCCCCCCACACTTTTGAAAAAGTATATTAAAGATAATTAAATAGAAAGAAATAGAAAAGAAAGTATGCTCATGTGACCGTAATTAAATGCCCATACCCCTGAGCTTCCGGGGGCTCTGCCCCCTGGAGGCATGAAACTCATGTATACCTATAATCTACAGGCTTACCATTCAAATATAAACATTTTATAAATATTTATTTGGGGAGGAGGGGGGGGGGGGGGGCTCAGACATCAGATCTCGCATATCATTGACCCCCAAAAATATATTTGGTGGATCTCGGATATCATTGAAACCCCCAAATATTTTGGCGGGACTCTAATATCATTGAGCGCCCCCCCCCCATATTTTGGTGGGGCTCAGATATCTTTGAGCCCCCCCCCCCCCCCCCATATGTTGGTGGGGCTCAGATATCACCGAATTGTTTTTTGTGGGGCTCGGATAACATCACGGAGCCCCCCGATATTTTGTGAGGGGCTCGGGCTCTCCGCGATCTTGGGGGGTAGTGAGCACCTTTTTTGTTTGGCCCTCGAAATGTTAACAATTTGCACCAACCCCCCCCCCCCCCACCCCCCCCCCCCCCCCCCCCATCCCCTATACTAGATCCGCCACTGCCTGCAGTTTCATCCCTAGCTAGCTGGTTAAGCTGAATATGGGTTATCCAGTCGTTTCATTCATTAAGTATAATTATACTGTTTGTTTTGACTATGTATGTACGTGTGGACTAGAGTACGGACATTCGGTGCGGCACCGCAGGCGGACTATTGGTGCGAGACCTCTTCAGACATTTGAGGCGCGCACGGAATGTCCGACACGGACATTCTGCGCGGATAAAATCCGCACCGATCGTCCGCTCTCGATCGATCTCTAATAGTCGGACGATCGGTGCGGGTTACATTCTACGCGGTCACACGTACCGGCAATTAATGCAGCTAGCTGATCTGAAGGCGGAAGGTGGTCATCGTCCGTCATGCCATGGTGATCCTGATAATGCGAATAGCAGTCCTTTGAGAGTTTGAAAGACATAGTCATATCTGCTTTGTTTCACTTTTAAAAAATCGGGTAAGTACGTCAAACGGTCGTCCTCTTTTAGCCACAATAATTTCGAAATTGATTTTAGGATCAAATCACACTTAATTTCTCTGTCAATGTCACGAACATAAATTCATTAGACTATGTCCAAACTTGCAACTCGTAATCCCATATGCTACTATTCGTGTGACTAGGCCTAGATCTATCATGTCTAGACCTATGTGTATTGTTGTGTGTGTGTGGTTTATTGGTAGGGAGGCCAATGCCCAAATCTAACTTTTTAATTACGAATTTGTTTAAAATAAAACAAAGATTAAAAGAAAGCATTTTCTTTCACTAAGACAACTCGCCCATCTGCCGACTCCAGAATTTCCATAAAATGGGAGATATCCAGCTCTTTTCTATGCCTTTCCTTCTAGAGTCTACACCTGGCCGTTGACTAGACCTAGTCTACTTCAGACTAGAGCCTTGAAACAATCAATTTCATGGTCCCAAAAATTACGTTGAGAATTAGACAGGCCCGAGGGAATAGGCGTGTCATCATGGTCATTGCCCGGACAACAAGTTCAAAACTTCGCGCGAAAGTACATTCATCATCACCGGCTAGCCTTGAATTAGTCGCACACACCGACACAGTACTGCAGGCCAGTTACGGTAATTGCATGCAAGCCGCGATCGAGCCATGCTAGCCATGGCATGGAGGGTCAAAACATAATAGAGAGAAAGCTCGAAAGCCACTCATTGTAAATTAAGAAAGTGATTGAAATAAATAAATAGGCCTAGATCTACCTTAGTTTTGAGATGTATTCCAATTACTATTTCCTCATGAGTAAAGATCAATCTGACACTGCATTATCAACGATCGATAAATCCAACTTGCAGCGAACACAATACGGAATCAAACATAGTCAATAGGACTGCACGCATTGATAGACGTGTACTGACGGAGATATTTCTCTCCCTCTCTCTCTCACTAACCATATCATACACTAAAACACACACGTTCAAATCATGGCATTCATTACACTTCTCAATTGGAGTATAGATCTAGACTGCTCACGTAGACTTTTTTTTTTTACTGAAATGTCTTTTTTTACACTTCTCATACATTACTGCACGACACTGGTGTCTAGTGCTGAGAATAAGATACTATGTGTGAGACTTTTTCATTGGCGCTCTGTTGGGTTTTAGGGTTCCCGAACCGCGCGCTGGCAGCAAATAACGGATTCCGCGTAATAAAGTAACCCCAGTTCACCGTCCATTTTTATGGGTTGTCCATCTTCCCGAGGATTTATGGCTCATAACATGAAAGTCGCTGTACAAAGTCAATCTGAAATACATCTAGAAAATCATTGCAGAATTCGTCATTCGGTTTCAAGCCAACGTGCGGATCGGAAATATAAAACGTCTGTGAAAATGCAGACAATTCTTATTTTTGCGGACACGTCTGTCTGCGTTTACGAAGACGATCCTCGTTATGCAGACGATCCTTATTCCCGGACTATCCCTCCTACTGATTTAAGACCGAAAATTTCTGTCTCTTTCGTTCGTTAGCCTTTTATTTGGGTAGGGTCAGCTGACTCTCTTTTAATAGAGACAGAAGCCGACCATAGAGTCTGCTGTGCAAACTGTAGTGGCTCGATTGAGTCACCAAACTAGCCACCAAACTTTAGACTAAATTGTAATATTAACGGATACATATCCGATGCATTTATTCTCGAAAATTAGGCCTAGGCTAATATACATCGCTTCCACTTACCAGATTGACTGTATGATGTGTTTAAGGGTCTCTTTTCCAGATTTCCTTTGTCGATTTTGAACTCCGTGTTGAAATTCTTGCAGCTGTATTTTAAATTGTCACTGTGAACAGATGACGTCATCTTCCTTGATGCGCAGTAATAGTTTCAAATACAATCTTACCAAATGGCAAACCCAGTGTACATTTACATTTTTGTTAATGACGTGTCTCCTGCCTTGTCTTTTCATTTCACAGGTTGCCATAGTACAGAGCGTGTTTGATTATCACCATGGGTGGAATCTTGAATAATCGCTTTGGAGGCTTTATCTTCATGACCCTCCTGTGGTTTACGGCTTTCTTTGGTTCCATGTTGATGATGGGACCTTTAATACCTCTCATGTTCATCAGGCCTCTTGCATTCAGGTACATCAATGATAATCTCATGGCCTTGTGGTTAACATTACCTGTGGTAAGTGCGCTCATTAACTGGGCAAGTCCTTCATCACTATCTTCCATACATTACCGATTTACATCCAAAACCTGCACGGTCACAGTAAATACAATTCATGCCTCTAAAGCATAAAAAATGTCCACACATTGAGAAAAACACTTTTTTGGGTAATAGAAATAGGAAACTTCCCTTCTCACTCTAATAGTACCTTTGTAACAGTATTAGTTAATGATCACATAACAAAACAAAAAAATTTGCTACAGTACTTAGAAATATGTATGTTTTAAAGTAGTTGTATATTTTTTTATTTTTGAGAATGGTGGGTTATGTTTGTAAGATATCAATTCTAGGAATCAAGGTTGTTGTTGCCATTATTTTTTCTTAGTGATGAGGGTATATAATATTTATTTGATTGTCACTTATGAGCTGTAAACCAATTTACTAAAATTTTAGATTGCAAGTTGCTACTACCGTATGTCTGTATACAAACTTAAGTACTTATTTCTTGGGGGAGAGGGAAAGAGAGAGAGAGAAAAAAAATTAGTGCAGAGTCATAGTATTCATTAATCTGTTATCTACCGGTACATGTATACCTATTAGGTATAAGAAAAATTGAAATACCTCCAGTGCCTGTATATCATAAAACTGAAAGATGTCTCCAGTATTTTGTAACAAATTCTAACTTCTGGCAAATATGTACCGGTATGTATACATGTATTCACACTCAGAACTTTTTTTGTTTTTGTTTCATGCTCATGACTTTATGGAAAACTACAGCTACTGTTAGGTGAGTTTTCTTTGAATGATCTTTTATTTTATCTTTTGAATGTAGACATGACTTACGGAATGAGTGGAATATAGGCTCAGTACATTTTCTCCTAAATAAAGACCTAGATCCAGTCAGGAAAAGGATCAATTTGTGTAATTATTACATCCATTCATGTAGTTTCCACAGATCAAGTATATTATATGTGTGATGAGAAGAAATATAGTTCCAATTATATCATGTAATCTGTAATAATTTGAAGAAGATTCAATGTCACTTCACTACTATTCATGTGCACTGCATCCTTTGAATATCCCAGATACAAATAGACTGTATGCTGATAAAGCAGCAGATTTTGTTAACGAATGAGGCTAATACTGCTTTCAAACTGGCTTCTATCGGAGTCACACCGATGAAAATACTGATTGAATTTTCCTTATGTATTAAAAACAAAGGTGAAACCGCCGTTTTCTCCCTGTTGCTTTCATACTGCCGGTGAAATTTACTCGCTGTGGCGAGCCCGTGCCGGTAGTGAAGAATTATTGCGTAATTATTAAGCCCGCGCTTCATCTAGCTGGCATGTAGCATGTTCACCCATAAGTCAACAAACACAGCTAGTTACGATAAAGCGCGCATACACTGCGACCTTTGACCATTTTAATCACTGTTTTAATCGCCTTTTTCTCCCGAACGCTTTCATACTGGCCGTTTCATCGGTGTCACACCGATAGAATGAGATTTCCTCCTGCTCTTGAGCAGGAGAATTTAATCGCCTATTTCTCTTCTTTTCATCAGCTATTTAATTGCCTTTTTCTCCTCTGTTGCTTTCATACTGGCTGTTTCATCAGATGCATCTAACAGGCCAGTTAGAAAAAGGTATAATACTGATGCATACCGGTACACAATTCAGGCACAGTAGTTAGGCAGAGCGTAGTCCTTTACAGTTAAAGGAGATTTGATTATAATTCCTTCACTGAGTACACAAATTATGTACGAAGATGATTCATTAGTCCTGTGCAAAATCAAGACAAGATTTTTTATGTTGTAGCCTGTTATGTCAGATAATTTTGAAATAATGTCAATTTCAAATATACTGTATTATGGCAGGACTGCAACAAATTCTTGCTTACTTCTTACTCGCTGATTATGATTCTAACACACACAATGCAGTGTAAACTGATGTATTTCTTTCTTCTTTGTCTTTTGTCTAACTGGACAAATAATTTTTGAAATTTGCCATGTCAGTGGTTTTGCCAACAAATATTTGAACAGTTTTACTTTTATATTTGATAGAATCTGTTATTTTCAATAAAAATGGAGAGCATAATTTTGACCTTTTTCTCCTCAGAAATATTTTTGGAGTGAAATGCAGAGTGAGTGGTGACAAACTGAATAAGTCTGAGACGAGCGTCATCATCATGAATCATCGGACGAGACTGGATTGGATGTTCTTCTGGATTCCTCTCTTCTCTCTCAGCTCTGTACGATCAGAGAAAATCATCCTCAAGAATGAACTCAAATTTGTACCTGGACCAGGTATGGTAGTAACCCCACAAATGTTTGGGCAATATTCACTTTGGATGTATTTCCTCAAAATATAAATGTGATATTGACCACCCAATAAAGTGAAATCAATATGGGATAAGATGCACCATTGTAAATTCGGGCCATAGAGTAAAGATTAAGGCTGCTGTTGTGGGTTTTATGCAAGGTTTTACATTACATAGGGGTTTTGTTAGGTTTAGGGTCCAGAATTGAATTTTGGTTGTAGGTTATTGACCGTGTTGTATCGTGGGGATCCGACATTTGTACAAATTGACTATTCATAATCGGATTTCAAACATCGGGGCTGGAGATGAATTGAATATCTTTTAATGAGTCAAATAGAGCAAAGTCTTGTATTTGCTGGTTTGGGTACTTCGCAAGTTCAGTAAATTGGCAAAAGGTAACAAAAACACATGATTTTCCTCTGAAACTGATACTCTTCTTGGATTAGGGTTGATGTGCAGCTTTTCGTCAAATTGTTTCTTTGCATTCAGGCTGGGCGATGCAGATAGCTTCTTATGTCTTCTTGAGGAGACGCTGGGAACAAGACAAGGCCTGGATGACTATGATGTTAGACTACTTCTGTGATATACAATACAATGTTCAGTACCTCATCTTCCCAGAAGGTTGGTTGATATTTATTCTCCTATATTTTATTTCCACTGCCTCAAATTCTGGAAGAGTTAATAACAAAAAATGTCCATGTTTACTGTATAACCAGAAAAATCTAAATAATCTTAGTTATTGTTGGCTGTTTTTGCTTGAAGACAACTTGTGAGTACAAAACACATGAGAAATCCCCAAAGTTTTTTGTATTTAAAAGTTTCTTTTTTCCCAATATGTAAAGAATAATCATGGTTTTACATGAAGCTCATCCAGCTGCTATCATTGTACCCACTAGGTACATCCAAACCCATTCAATACACCTAGGTAGAGAGAGACAACTGTAGATAAAATGCATTATCTTGTGACTTGGATGCTTGGTATGATACAATTCTTTAATCTTTTAACTTCTCTATAGCTCAGCTAAAGCCAGAATAATAATACTTAATTATACAAGGTGTGATTAAGTATATTTGAATGTAATTAATAGTCATAATTATATACCTCACTTAAGAAATCCAGCCATTTGATTGGTCGAAATTGCATTCATAAACTTCAACTATTCCTGTGAAATTCCCGGTAAAATTCCAAACCCATGTAATAGTTCTAAAAAATAGTTCTAAAATCCCAGTAACCATGGTTACCGGGAAAATATTTCAGTCTTGGTGAAATACCCATAGGTTGACATGTTGAAAAATGGTCTGAGCGATCGAGGATACCGTACGTGTGCGATGAATTAGTCGGTAATTTCAATACAATTGAATCTCGATCGATCTTACCGACAATTTTATCTTGCATTGTTGACATGAAGACGAAAATAAACTTCCAAAAACAACATCTGCTGATTGATCTTGATCTAAGTTCGTGCCAATGCATTGCAAAAGTAAAAGAAGGGCCCGTTTAATGGAGCTGCCGCGAAGTTTCCAGCACGCGAAGCCGTTTTCAATCCATTTTAATCTATACGTTATAGAAAACTGCTAGTATTGGTGTCAGTGCGCGATGGCCGAGTGGTCTAAGGCGGTGACTTTAGTCACATCATCTTTGGTGCGCAAGAGATCGAATCCCATCTTCGACAAAAGTTTTTTATTTTTTATTTTTTATTTTTTAGTCTACTCTCAAAGATACACTCTTAAAAAACAACCGTGCAGATAAACTAGATAAAGGCCAAGGTGGTGTCATGAGTTGACTCTTTTTTTTTTGGCATATAAAAGTATTAATGACTGCTTTAATATTCGAGAAATAGTTGTTTTTATACGCTCTCGGGAAGGTACAATTGGGCTATTGCCCTCGGCACGCCTCGGGCAATAGCACAATTCTAACCTTCCCTTGAGCGTATAAAAACAACTATTTCTCTCAAAGCAGTCATTAATACTATATTATGATTCAACTTCTTAAACTTTTGATCAAAATTGAAAGTCTATGCATCACTATTTACCAGAGTTCTAAGGTACCCATTAGAAAGCTAATATTAGTAGACTTCAAAGTAATCTATTGATTCCAATAAAATTGATCGAGTCATATTTACATGTAGGTGAATATTTTCCCCAGTTTGATTTGTTTTTTCATTAAAAAGTTTGCCCTTGCATTGTAATTGACTGTAGACTCCTTCTAGATCTACCAGTCATGTTGGCAACTAAGATTATTCATGGAATACATATTTTAATTCAATCTTACAGGAACTGACTACACTGATCACAGTAAGGATAAGAGTGACTCCTATGCAACTAAAAATAATCTACCAAAGTATGAATATGTTCTTCATCCCCGAACAACAGGCTTCAAACACATCATGGATCATCTTAGGAAACGTGAGTATTAACTTCCTCCCCCAAAAAATAGTAATAATAATTGCAAAGTTAAAGGTTATACAAAGTTTTGGTATGGGGTCATGAATTTGGTTCAAATGAACATATTAGACGCATATGAGATCCTACAATATTTAGTGATTGCTGTCGCGGTTGAAATCAAGTCTAAAGTTATGAAATTGTAAATAGTTAACTCTTCATGTTGTATAGCTCCCTGTCAAGGTCAAGATATTAATTAAGCTATAAAACAATGTTTCCTGACTAAAATCGACCGATAAGCTATTCCGTTTGGAAATTATATATCACAACTACATATTCTGAGATTTTCCTGGTCGCAGCTACCATTGTTCGGTCGAAGGTGCTATTTGAAATTTATCAAAATTTACCAGTGCTCCCGGTAAATTTTGATATTCAATTTTTCTCGAAAGCAGAAGTGTTTGAGGAGCTAAATTTTCTAGTACTTATAACACATCCACAGGGGCATCCAAATATATCAAAATTGTAAAGAATCACTATCCACTCAATTTTCAAAATTTCCCAAAACTTTGTATTACCTTTAAATAAAAGTGAAAAAAAATTATAAAGAAGAATCGATGCAATATTACAGGTCTAGATTGATGAGTTACTTTATTTGTGACGTTGTAATCTTGATCATGCTTTAGCAGTTTGCAGTTAGCTTTACATATCTACTTTTTCCCCAAAAATGTTCTGCCTTGATGAAAATGGCTTAATAACATATTGATACAGAGCCATCAATCAAGGAAATACTGGATTGTTTGTAATCCTTTCAAGTGCAGGAATATCAGTAACATGACATATCTGTCTGTTCTAGTTACTGGTATTTGTACCAGATTCCAATCTAATTTGTTTGATGTACGTTTATATAAAGGACTAATAATTTCATCCAAGATACAACAATACTATGTAGAGTTTGCTGAAATTAGAATGGTCCATAAACTTATCATTGTGCATCAGATGAACAGTCCAAATTTGACCATATTTTATGAAATGAGATGTATCATGTTACATAGGAAGATTACTTAATTTTATTTAATTCTTGTGCCAACATTGGAATTTTCAGTATAAGTTTTTTTTCCCCCTTTCTTTAGTTAAAATATTTTTGAGTAGATGTATTGTCTAGTAGGGCATCTTTAAGGGTGTATAAGTTGTTTCCTCAGTCCTCATAAGTACTACTCATAAGTCTTTTCATGCTCTAGACACTTTTCTCTTTTGACAGGTCAAGCCGTGGATGCCATCTACGATGTGACCGTGGCCTATCCTGACAGGATACCAGTAGGTGGAGAGCTAGATATCTTCAAGGCCAAGCTACCCAACGAGGTCCATTACCATGTGAAGCGCTATGACATCAGCTCCTTACCACAAGATACAGACTATGAAGAATGGTGTGTGGAGAGATGGAAAGAGAAGGAGGTAGAACTCAGGGGGTACTACACAGGAGACAAAAAGTTTGTCTCCGGGAACTCGACAGGGGACGGGTTGGATGGTAAGATTGTTCCCGGGATGTACAGGACTCTCTTTGTTGCTTTGATCTATTGGGTCTTATTCATACTGTTCATGGTTTGTTTGTTGGTTTACACGTCCATTGCTTGGTGGCATATGCTTGCCGTTGGGTTATTCTTCACTGGTACTTCAGTGTTTTATGGAGGTGTGGAGAAACTGGCCATTGATGCATATTACTGGCATGTGGGATGGATGCAGCCAGCAGATAAGTCTTCATAGTAAACTGTATGGAGGGTGTGGGTACAGATTATTCACGTTTACATCCAGAGAGAAACATTGACAGCACAAAGTCTGGAAGGTGGTTGCACAAAAGGTTATATCTTTCTGATAATTAGGGAAATATATTACAAGGAATACACCACTTGGTGGACAAAGTGGAGGTGTAATGGGAATTGTTTATTGTTACTTATCAATTTATACAGTTATTAAAACTAATATTGATGTATTGATTCATATACTGTCATCTACATGTTTGTTTTCACATCATGTTCCACAATGTGCTGGTGTTCACAAAGAGCAAAAATTATTTCATAATGAAATAAGATCATGTAGTTTAATAGCAGAATGCTGTGTCAGATAGAAACCTTGGACCTGTAATAAACACCCGCATCTGGTCTAATGGTGTTAACAATTAACTTTCAATTATCCGAGATCTGGCCAATTGAGGCAGGCATGCTCTCAACATTGTTATTTGGACACTGATGAATGCCTATTCTGATTCATAAGATTATTAAGATTATAGATAGGGGAAAGACGAATGGTGATTGGCCAGATGTGTCCCTGTGTTAAAAAGATTTGGTCTTTCATGCACCTTTATTTTACAAAGCTACTGACTAAAGCATTGTTTCTTGAAACATGTAAAGATTACCTTGATTCATTGATTGAGAGCTTTAAATACGGGTTATTTATAACTTAAAACATGTATTATGTTGCAGATGCTGAGTATATTCAGTATTGTGCCTTTGTTTTGGGTACATTTTATTATTTTACCCTTTAAAATGTTGGTTGATTTTATGATTAGTAATTATCATATTTCTGCTGCATGGTTTGCATGAAATTTGAATTGTTAATTTTTTCTTTTATACAAGGTCACAACCAAAGATATACATCTCATTAAGAAAACTTCATTTAACCTCCAGTTATATTTTTTACAATTTTTAGTATTTTTTATAATTTTCGCGTCTTTAATCAGTTTTAGCATTATGTTTGGTGTTTGTATGTACAGTGCATTGTGAATAGTTAAATGTAACTAATAGTGGTAGTGATATGGTTTGATGTACCTGTAACGGAATGTGATAATGATTTGGTAAACTGGTTGATTACTCCTGAGAGTGTGATATATATGCATCCTCTTTAACAAAATAACACATTAAGACTTTTACATCTTTCGCAGAGTCAGAAGTTTGGATTTAGTGATATGCAAAATGATTTTCATGTACAAAGTATGATTTCAAGATTACGCACTAGTAAGCAAAAATTGATCCCCTGTTCCTTACCAAAGAAAATAAAAGGACAACATTGAATGTCCTGCCAGAATCATTAATTGCTGGTTTGATAAAACAACTGTATCATGTAATCATTAATGTGACAACCTACTGAAATAATTTACAAAGCAGTAGTTGCAGAACACCTGTTCAGTACTATAAATCAAACTCTCATCTGTGAAGGTTGTCTTTTATTGTGAAGATATATTAATGAAATAAATCTGATTTGTTGGTTCAGGTTGATGTATTGAAGTAAATATGTACTATTATTTGCAGCTAGAGGTGTCAAATTAAAACAAAGAAGACTATTGATAGTGAAATAACAATTAATGATGTGTATGTACATGTGTTAGATATTTTAACAGATGCTCTTCATGTGTTTCCATTTCAGACAGTAATGTTTTGGTGTAATGCATATCAACGTTAATGTAGAAGGGCTCTTGAAAACGAAGTGATTTTAATACCCTACTTCAGATATAAAGAACTTGTTTACTTTGTATTTCAAAACTAATGAAACTGTTAGTGTTCTGTGCACAACTCAAGGTGTATTGTTCATGTTGTTGCATTTCTATTTCATGCTCATTTTGATGCAAGTTTGTTGTGGGTTGTTTTCCTAATGATTTGTTCTAATTGTTTAAGGTTTGCTTGTAGATATCCAATCTCAAAGAGAGGGTTCTGTAGCCTTTAACAATAGGGACTTTTTGATTTGCACGATGAAAACGTGGACTGCAACGTGTGACATCCTTTTAAGGCACTCCCAGTGCCTTAAAAGGACGTCACACGTGACTGCCAGTGCCTTAAAAGGAAGTCACACATCCACATCCACGCAAATGGAAAAGTCCCTATTGTAACTGTTAAGACGTGTAGAAGGTAATCAATAACATCAGTGCTCTTTACGACTTCAGGAGCTAACAAGCACATGCATTTAACCAAAGAAGCCAAGAGCCATAACAACTCAAATGTACATTTATTTGTAGAAACATATGGTAGTTCTTTTGGAGATGCCAGTGGTAATGGAAGTTATAAACTGTAGAAGATAAAAAGCATTTATCTACATATAGAAACATAGGTCTTGTGTAGATGGAATTGACCATGCATAGAAGCATATATAGGTGAGTATTTACATGTAGAAATGTAATTCTTACTAGAGATGTGATTCGTTTTGGTGCTATGAATAGCCATTGACTATGCCAATTTCTTTCATGAAGCATTGCTTATCTCAGCTATACATCATTTTCCTCTTCCAGAACCAGGAACAGATTTACGCTGAAATCTTTTTATGTAAGAAAAGAATATGGTGTTTGTTGAATAGGGATGATGCAATTTGAACCAATATGCCAGATTGTAGCAGCAAGGATGTGCAATAAACTTACAAATTAGCAGAGGAATCGGTAGTTGCATTCTTAATTGCAGGCATAGTCCATGTCCTTGTATGACATACAGTATTATAGTGAGTTTTTTCTTGATCTTTGGTTGAGAAATTTTCACAAACTTATGCCAAATGTTTGATTTTGGGGGGTCATTTTGAACCACATTTAAAATACAAAGCTTTTCATTTCGTCATCAATTGCAAATGATTTAATCTTTAGGTCTGGAAATTCTCTTAAAATTGGGTGATATAAGGTTTTTATGTATCGATTTGAGACTTTGATAGCAATCTCTTAGGTTCTATTCTATTTGTGTATAAGCTGATGTTTTTGTGTACAGATGTTTTTGTGAATAACTGGGACACAGATTTTCAGGAGTTATTTTGTTCATGATGATTAACATGAGCTAGTTATGTAACATCCAGATGATCCAGTCATACGCCATGCATGATCTCCATTGTGCACATTTGCTTTCAGAAACATATTTCTTCCATAAAAACTGGTTTCAAATTTAAGCTCTAGTCGCCAGCAATGAGGATGATATCTAATATTATGAGTAAATCTTCTTTAAAGGTTTAATCTTCTGATAATCTCAAAAACTTTGATTCATAATGCATGTCAGCATTCAGCATTTCATTGTTACTACACTTTCTTGGTATTCATGAAGTTTTATGGTTACCTATTTGTGACAGATTTAAGGTTCTTCCTGTTCTTTTTGACACTATAATGCCTCATTTTTAGATCTGGATGTATGGTGGGATATTACTGAAGTCTTGAAATGATAAAAAAATTAGGAAAACAAATTCAAAGAACTTTTTTTCTGTTGTATTAGCTAGTTGTTCATACTCACTATGAAGTTATCTTTCTTCCTTTCCTGAGATGTTTGATTGTTTGATATTTGTGTTATGAATATCACATTAAAATATATTTATATGGATTATTTGACTTCATGCATAATTCTCTCATTTCACTGTGTGACTACAGTTGTGTATCAAGTTTGTTTATAGGGATTTTCAGATATTTCCAACCTATTAGCAATCTACCATGAATTAAAACACATCTTTTTACATGTATAAAAATAAATACGTGTAAAACATATGAATCAGGATCCTTTATACCATCATATTTACAAGAATGACAATTTAATCAGTTTCATTCTTTTGCTCATACAATGAATCTGCAATGGCTACTACTTTGCATTGGTGCACTGGATTATACAAATAT
This sequence comes from Strongylocentrotus purpuratus, assembly GCF_000002235.5. Taxonomy (NCBI): domain Eukaryota; kingdom Metazoa; phylum Echinodermata; class Echinoidea; order Camarodonta; family Strongylocentrotidae; genus Strongylocentrotus; species Strongylocentrotus purpuratus. Next base: position 39,311,494 of record NW_022145611.1, read on the forward strand.
GGCTCACACAATGGTAACAAAATTGAATGGGTCTGCAAGACACGTCCAATTTGTCAAAGCAGAATTGTGTTGTGAGAGATGTTCCTCTTAGTTCAGGGACTTGTGTGTGTTCTTGCTCAGTGCCCAAATGATTTAAAACCAAATTTTGGTTTATAGCCCGAGTCCGTCATTACCTTAAAATCTGAAATTGCAAATATATAATACTGTATTGGCAAAAAATGTCTGCCTGTGCCAAGGCAGACCACATAGGCCTATAGCTCAGTTGAACATTTGCCCATAATAAAGTTAATAACTCAATCAATGTTTACGATCTGTGGTTTTCTGGACAGTTTTCTTTTTCCTTTTATTGCAATTGGTGGCTTTTGGACAATTTGTAGGCCTATATAAAATAACAATCTTTTCAGGTAGTGACAACTGTTCTTGGGGGGGGGGGGTGGGGTAGCCTAAATAACAGACACACCCACCCCCACAAAAATAAAAGTACCACATTTTTAAAACGGTGTAGAGATCGATATGTCCAAATTTCTTTTTCAGTCATTGATTACCCAAAACGTTCGGGATCGTTGAATTTCTGCATGCATATTATGGAGCCAACAAATTTCTCATTATTTTTATGATGAAGATATACAGTGGCGTAATGAGAAAAAACGTTTGGGGGGGGGGGGGGCTGACAAAAAAAAATCCGAATCACCCCCACTCTAACATGCAGTCCCTCGGCTGAACGTTTCTCAAAATGGGGTCTAGGGGCGGAGTCTCGAAGCTCAAGAGGTATGGGCATCAGTGGCGGATCAAGGAATTTCTTACCGGGGGGGGGGGGGGGGGAGGGGCACAAAATGGCATGGGTTGAAATATATGTAAAACAATGAAGAGACAGAACGAGGCTTTAACGGCGAGGGAGTTGAGCGACCAATTAAGCAGGGGGTGGGTCTGGGAGGGGGTTCTATTTCTATTTCATTGTGTTAAAAAATAACACACGTAATGTTGTTATTCCTCCCCATCCGCGGGATCTCCAGCATAATTGATCAAGGTATTTCCGCGCGCTCTGATCGGAGTTGCCGCGCGTTATGCATTCAAGCGGAAAGCTAACCCTAGGATGTCACCGATACACAGAACTCTTAAATACGTATTTAAGAGTTCTGTGCACCGATATCGCTATGATCTGTACCACATTATGGCCATACGGTAGGGCTAAAACGTCACTGAGGTAGACTTCCCATCCAGTCGTTTGTTATTAATCCCCACAAGAACAACCACGTTCAGACCGAGAACGTGTTTGGGATTTAGTGTGACAGCTCCACTTCTTCGATCGGACCAAATGTTGGTGTTATCATGTTTACTCAATGATGAATGAAGAGATGATACACGTAGAGGCTGGTAAACCAATTGCGCTGTATTGCCACTAGGCGTTTCGGACTGTCGGTGGTGGGGGGGGGGGGGGGGGGGGGAGGGGCTCAGGGCTGAAGCCCCCCCCCCCATCCGCGGAACCCCCATACAAAAAAACTATATTTATAAAAGAGAAAAAAAGGAAGAGAATGACGAATGCTCCTTATAGAGACCAACGATTTTAGGACAAGAAACAGTATTAATTCGTGGTTCGGTAGCCAGGCTTGATTTTATGACTCTTGAAACAGGCATCCTCGGAGATTTCCTGTCAGAATTACTGAATGGAGCTCTGTGCCCAAGCTCGCGTGAATTTGTTTACCACTATTATTCTTCTCGGGGAATGCAAACCAGCATCGGTGTATTTACAAATTGCAACCTTTTGGGAATTTGGGGATGTCCGATATTTATCTTCTATTTTCTTTGAATATACGGGGGTGCTTTCAATAGATTGCATGTGAAAGATCCTATATATTTGAATTCCCTCGTCAGGCAAGTTATAGATCCATTTTATATGACAAGTTAAACCCTGCTCATTATTATTTGCATGTTAAAAAGTTATATACAGACTGAAAAACGGGATATATAGGATGTCGCTGTATAAAGAGGGAATATTATACAAGAAAACTAAAACTTATTAAAAGATTATAATTATTATGGGCAAGTGGGGAGACGGGACATATAGTATGGCTTTGTGGCTAACGCTGCCGGCCGCAGCTATGTACAACTGATGTCAGCTATACTAAATTTGCATCGCAATTTTCACTCTCTTTAAATCCCCATCCCCGGGGGAGGGGAATACTCTGATTTGGTTTGGACGGGGGTGTGCCGCTCAAGCCTCGAAACCCCTACCCATTATTAGGGGTCATTTGGGGTAATTTTTCTCGAACAGACCCATTTCCCACAATTTTCGGGTGTTTTTCGGGCGGCACACCAACGTGTGTCCGAATATGTGAGTACCCCCCCCCCCCCCCGGTAAATTTCCCGATTCACTTGAGATGGCTCCTTGGTATAAACTCCCCGGTAGGTATAGAAACAAACAATGAAAAGCCCTAAACCATCTCATTCACCATACCCGCCTACATCCCCTTCAACGTCCTCCCCGATAGATGTCAGCAAGGACCCACCCCAAACCTTTGCATCCCATATATAACCCAATCTTCATTATTTTAAAATATTTCCCGCCTAGCTGAATTAGTAATACAAAAAAAAAATACACTCAGAAAATTGTCATTTATTTTAAAAGTCAGCTATAAACGAAAGGTTAACATGTTTTGAAATCGTTTTGGTACCTTTTTTGTTTGGTACGTTATCACGCTTGGCCTTTAACAGGAGGCATTGTTTGCGAGAGGGCAAAAATCGACTTGTGCAAAAGTTAAAGTGAGAGAATGAATTGAATGTATCAAATGAGATGCATCAGTTTTTGCAGAACCAAAGTCACAAACACACACACACACACACACACGCGCGCGCACAAAATTTTCTTTGATATTTGATATTTGATATGATTGTGTGGCATGATTAATATTTTGTTAGGGATGTTATTTGGATCTGCAAAGACTTATTAATACCCAAAGCCCAATTATTTTATTCAAACATCACAACAAGTAATAAGCGATTATCTGGCGCAAGTCGATTTTTGCACTCTCTTAACTTGTTCATCCGAAGCGTGAACACATACACACACAAAATGATACCAAGTGATTTGGAATACGATGTAGATCTATAACAATTTACTGTTCATAGATGATTTTTTAAATAATTAGCAATTTTCTATAGGTGTAAACTTAAGTTGGGACTAAAATGGTATATAGGTAGCGCATATGAAACGCCCAAACGTACCCGCCCCACCACTCCCCATCCACACCCAGGTTCAACTTTTTGATTGCGGAGCTTGAGACTAGAAAGAGAGTGAGTGAGAGTTCGAGAGAGAGAGAACTGAGAGAGAGAGAGAGAGAGAGAGAGAGAGATGAGAGAGAAAGAGATGAGTGCGAGTGGATAGCATTTTATTTATACTGGCCCAGGAGACGCGAAACCTAAGGGTTAGGTCCTCGCAATTTCAGTTTGTTGTTTTCCCTATCATAAAAGATAATATCTTTTTCAGAATCATGGGCCCAACGGGGGGCCCAAGCTTTCAGAAAAAGGGTCGGATCGTGGAACTCTACCCATCCGAAAACGTGTACATTTTGGATCTCTGCCAGAAAAAGACTATGGTTTGTGACGCAACTGTTGTATCGTGTGGACAATTGCATTCCCTATGCAATGTGAATGCGATATCACGACACAATATTCTAGAAGTAGTCACATTGCGCAAGCGCATATCACGCATGTTTATTATACATATTCGTTACGTGTGGCGTAGAATTACTTTGGCCTCTCTGAGCATGAGTGGTAAGAAAGCACTTATATTTGTTTCTTTCTTTGAGAATTTAGTATTAGAATATAAAGTGGTTATTACAATATGATTTTTCCATCAGGTAAACATCGAATTTGTTATCTTTCATTTATTGCAGGTTGAGATTTCCATCTTACAAGCAAGCGTCTGTTGATTGTCCTACTGGAAACTGATCACGCTCACAGCTTCATTGCAGCAGTGGTGCTGCGTTTTTGTGTAACCTTTTCGGTTTCATCTGAATATCAGCCATCTACGGTTTTGCCAAATTTTCTTTCCGAACCTTCTACACCTCGTCGTGTTTATGTCTTTTTGCAATTCAAACAGTAAGTATGAGTGATGAGTAATCATGGTATGGCAACAGAGTTCTAATAATCTACCTTGGAAATCATCCAAAGCCAAAGCCAAAGGCAATTACAGGCCAAGTTATTAAAAAAGGGGAAAAAAGAATGTGATATGCGATCCAGGATTTCTCATATTCATCACAAATTTATTTGGATCAATGAGTACCATATGAATGTCCAAATCTAAGACTTCAAATGGGTGCAACTCCTGAACTAGAAATTTATCGTTGAAAGAATTCCAGCGATATCTTGATCTCAAAAGTCGACTAGGCCTACGCTATAGGCCGACCGGAAACTGAAGTAAAGGTCATAAAAACGAGTCCTCAATTTGTTCACAAGTGATTCATCCAAAAAAGCAATCTATATTAGTTACTGTTTAAGTAGTAAGTGATGACATTTCCTTTGTAATTGCATGGTGTAAAATTATGAAAATATTGACAAAAGATGGGCAAATTTTGCGGTCTTGTGGTCGACCCCGCAAAAATATGAACTTACTGACAAGGGTCTGGGAACTTGAGAGAATATGCTGTCAAAATTGTAAGTATAAGGTGATACCAGCTGATTGTATACTTTGCAATTTATACAATTACCTTACCTTTAAATATTTATTTAAAGGTAAAGTAGTTGCATAAATTGTAAAGTATACATTATGTAATTACCTTACCTTTACGTGCTGAGTTACAGAAAAGAGGTATGCATACAAACGGAGTAAAGGCGATCCTTCTTGAAAGACTAGAAAATGCAGTAGGCCTAGACGAAATAAGGAACACTAATGCCGCTGGTGATGTAGATGAAGATAAACATGAAAAGCCAGATGATGTCTTCAATGATGACGCAGACTGCCGACAACTACTGCATAATGTACTGAGTGAAATAAAAGGCTTGAATAGTAGGCTAGATACTATCGAGAAGAAGTTCAACAATCTATTCGAACAGCATACTTCTACTTCTACTTCTACGACGATACTCAGCAGGATCCATAAGTCAGGATGTAGTGCAAGGGAGAAGGATAAGGAGAAGGAGAAGGAGACGGAGAAGGAGAAGGAGAAGGAGCAAGGGAATCTGAGGGCACAACAACAAGTATCTAGGCCTACCACCAAATATTTCCCGACAATTGCTACGCATAACCGGTTTGAAATACTATCCGAGATCACGGAATCAGACAACAGTGCCAAGAGTGTATCAATGCCAATTGAAGATCAACTTCGTGACTACAAGGCCAAGCACCTGAAGTTGTTCTCCAAAACCAACATCACCCATTCTGAAGTTATCTCTGATGACGCAACTGATGACAGCGACGCAACTGTTGACAACGACGCAACTGATGACAGCTCAGACCGATCTTTGTCAACACCTACTAGTACTACTTCTACTTCACCACCATACCATGAGCAGATAGAGGGATACCGCCACCGACATAGTGTGATCCGCAACAAACGAGATGTAGTTGTGGTCGGTGATTCCATGATAAAACACATCGACGGAAGACATCTCTCCCGCAGCAAGAATGTGAGGTGCGTCTCTTTTCCCGGTGCAAAAGTGAGAGACATATTCACCTCTTCACCTTGCGAGTTTCTCAAGCCAGGGGGAGAACTGATCATCCACGCTGGCACCAATAACATCTCTGAGGGTGCTGGTGAAGTTTGCCACCAAATCACAGACCTCGGCAAGTCTGTTGCTGCCGAGGGGTTTAACGTCTCAGTCTCTACGATCATCCATCGTAGAGGGGAGAGTGAAGCGGACAAGAAGCGGGTTGATGAGATCAACTATCTGATGGAGTTGGCAGCCAGCGAGAACAGATGGGGCCTCATCATCAACAATGATATCAGCGAGCAGCATCTCGGGCGTGATGGCGTTCACCTCAACAGAGCCGGTCAACGAATCTTGGCAGGCAACCTGAAACGCCTCATCAACAGTGCTGACCAACCGACAACACGAGGCCATGGCTGGACTCAACGGTCGTCCGATCAAGTTACAGGCAGTGAACCTGGAGCAAGGCGGCATCAAGCCATCTACCGAGAAAACCAGAGTCTTCATTCTGATGAGGAGAAAAGCAGCCCCGTAAAGTCCTACGCCGAATCTGTTTCTGGGAGATCTTTGGATTTCAGTGCAGTCAAACAGAGGTCACGACTGAAACCAGCCTTCAGACCATCCAAGGTGGACATGAAAGACTGGGCGAAATATCTTCAATTTGTAAGAAGGGTATTGAATTAAGTGAAAGTTTGACAAAATCTAGTGATGATCCGAAAATTATAGTTGACGGTCGAAAATATAAGTTCCCTTGTGGGAACTGTGATAAGCCAGTCAAATGTAATCAACACGGCCTTCTGTGTTCTTATTGTAAAAAATGGTTTCACACTAATTGTCAAGCTATCAGTTTTTCAGAGTACCGCAGGTTATATTATGAATGCCCTGATGAGAAGTGGAATTGTTTAACATGTTGTCTGCCATCTTTTTGTGACTCATTATTTAACGACGATTGTTTAGAGAAAGAAAGCCAAAACGAGGATAGACTAAAAGAAAACTATTTTAAGATAACGCGCGTTACACCTGAAAAGCAAGCGATAGCAAGAGTAATTCAGCCAAACCTCAGAGATGAAAACACTTCTCTTTATCAAGAATTTGAAGAAAAGTTTAAAGTTAAAGGTCTTCATTTTTTACACCTTAATGTGAGGTCTATTCTAAACAAGATATCGGAACTTAGAATTCTTTTTAAAAGAAAAAGGCTGTCTATTATTGCTTTCACTGAAACATGGTTAAACAATTCCATAAATGATGAAGAAATTGAAATAGACGGATATAAAATCATACGCCATGATCGATCCTCTGGCTCTGGAGGTGGTGTATGTTTCTATATCAGAAATGATATTGCATTTAATATTATGGATGCTATAAGTACTGGAGATACGGAATCCCTGTGGATAAATTTGCTTATACCAAGATCAAAACCAATTGTTGTTGGTGTTCTGTATCGACCTCCGAAAAACAATTTGTTTATCGAGAAATTGTCCAATATTCTTGATACATTAAAGAAGGATGACGAAATAATTCTTTTAGGAGACATGAATATTTGTCTTCTTCGCAAATCGCCACTGGCTAAAAAATATATTGACTTGTTGAGTCTTCATGGGTTTAGTCAACTCATTAAAGAGGCAACACGCGTTACACCTACATGTTCTTCTCTATTGGATCATGTTGGTTGTACCAAAGAAAATAAAATAAGTCAAAGTGGTGTCATTGATCTAGGTATTAGCGACCATTATTTTACTTTCTGTACACGGAAAAATGTTAGACTGGCTATAGGTCATCACAGGACCAATGATATCAGATCCATGAAAAAATATACAGAAGAGTCTTTCAATCTTCAACTATCTGTTGTTGATTGGTCACGAATAACTGACTGTACAGATGTAAATGAGGCATGGTCAATATTTCAACATGTTTTTATCTCAAATTTGAATATGATAGCGCCACTGAAACGGATAAGAATAAAACAAAGATCAGAAACTTGGGTGACTAAAGATATTCTTTCCCTAATTCAAGAGAGAAATATAGTATACAAAAAATGGAGGAAAAGAGCAAAAGATGAGAAGCTCTATAAAAGATACAGAGTATTAAGAAATATGGTCCAAAGAGAGGTGAAAAAGGCTAAACTCGATTACTTACAAAACAAGATAGAAGAAAATAAACAAGATTCGAAAAAACTTTGGCAGAATCTAAAAAGCTTAGGATTGAAAAATAAGAAGCGAAAAGAACAAGAATCTGTCATTAAAATTGATGGGGAATTATGTCATGATAAGATGGCCATCGCTGATGAATTCAATTCTCATTTCACAAATGTGGCTGCCAAATTAGTAGACAAACTCCCCCCTTCCAAAGACTTTTTCAGCGCAGACAATGATTGTATTCGTGACTTTTACGAAAGAAAAGGTGTACGTGAAAACAGCTTCGAGTTATTACCAATCAGTGAACAATTTGTTTTCAAAGAGTTACGTAAGTTGAATGTATCAAAAAGTACTGGGTTAGACTTGATTCCAGCTAAATTTCTAAAAGATGGTGCGAAGGTTTTATTTAAGCCTCTAAGTTACTTAATGAACCTATCTATCTTGACGAGTACTTTTCCAGAAGATATGAAAATAGCAAAAGTGACTCCACTTTATAAAAAGAAAGATAAAACTGATGTTAGCAACTATAGACCTATTAGTGTTTTAAGCGTAGCATCAAAGATTCTAGAAAAATCGGTCTGTGTTCAAATTGAAAGATACTTCAAAGAAAATGATATAATTTATGAATTTCAATCTGGTTTTCGACATGATTATTCGACTGAAACATGTCTAATTCATTTGACTGATTATTTGAGGAGAGAAACTTCCCAAGGACGCTTTGTTGGTATGGTGCTCCTTGATCTGCAAAAAGCTTTTGATACAGTTAATCATTGCGTCTTATTGAAGAAGTTACAACTAATGGGTTTTGATAAGGCAAGTTTAGATTGGTTCAGATCCTACTTATCTAATCGGCACCAAGTAGTGGCCATTCATGATATTCGTTCCAAACTAATGCCTATAACATGCGGTGTTCCTCAGGGAAGTATTTTAGGCCCAATTCTATTTTCAAGTTATATAAATGATATGTGTATTTGTATAAAAGACTTCAAACTATTATTGTACGCAGATGACAGCGTACTACTCTATTCAAATCCTGATCCTAAATATATTGAGGAAAAGCTCAGTGAACAGCTGTCTACGTGTGTCGATTGGATGACTGATAATAAGCTTTCTTTACACTTGGGAAAAACAGAAAGCATTTTATTTTGTTCTAAAAGTAGTTCTAAAAAGTCATTTGAATTCAAAGTGACACACAATAATCAAGCAATCAAGAGAAAAGAGTCTGTGAAGTATTTAGGCATTGAGTTGGCTAGCGCAATTTCATTTTCATCTTTAGTAGAATCAGTTGTAAAAAAAGCAAATTCTCGTCTGAAATTTTTGTACAGATATCAAAGTTGTATGGATTTAAAAGCAAGACGTACACTCTGTTTTGCTCTTATTCAATGTTTATTTGACTATGCTAACCCTGCATGGTACAGTAACATAAACAAGTCAGATCAAAAGAAGTTGAAGATTATACAGAACAAAATGGTGAGATTTATCAACTGTTCTGGTCCAAGAACTCATGTTGGCTATAGCGAACTTTCTAAAGCTGGTTTTCTTGAAGTCGACCAAAGATCAAAACAACTCGCATTGCATCACGTGCATAAAATATATCATACTAGGGCGAATCATTATATTCGATCCAACTTCGATCTTGTTACTGACGTACATGATTATAATACAAGAAATAGACGATTCAACTTTAACTTACCAGAAAGAGTAGGTAGTATTGGAAATTCGTTTTATTACAATGCCATAAAACATTGGAATTCCCTTCCCAATGGTGTAAAAGAAATAGGAAACTATGATCATTTTAAGAGGAAATTAAAGGAATACCTAATACTTGACAGTCAGAGAAGAGAAGTGAATGACATGTTATATGATTGAAATTGTTATTCTTCTGTCGGTTCATACTTTTTCATGTTGTATATACTTATGTTTTCGTACGTTATAGAAATTCTACAAATTCATCATTATTTTCCTCTTCTTCCTTCTCCTCTTTTTCTTCTTCTCCTTCTTCTTTTTCTTCTTGTACTTAATATCATTTCTATCATCAGTTTAATGTTGTTATTATTATCTTTAATAAGTAGTTCTTTTAATTTTCTTATCTGTCTGTAAATATTACTATTTTAATTTATTAATTGTATACATGTCTGTAAGGGACCCCACTGGAAATAAGCTCTCGAGCTTTCGTGGGTTATCCTGTTCAAGCTGACTTATTTCTGATCTGTTATTATTGTATATTGTTGTATATTGGAAGCTTGTCGAATAAAAATCAATCAATTTAAATAGCTATTTAAAGATAAGGTCATTGCATAATTTGCAAAGTATACAATCCGCTAACATCACTTTCTACTTAAAATCTTGACGGCATATTCTCTCAAATTCCCAGACCCTTGTTAGTAAGTTCATATTTAAAGGGGGGGGGGGGGGGTGGTCAAACACAAAAGACTACAAAATGTGCCCATCTTTTGTCAATGTTTTCATAATTTTACACACAATTCCAAAGAAAATGTCATCACTTACTACTTAGTAATTTTATGTTCCTCTTTCCATTGGTGATATCTGATTTTCAAAATCTTATTGTTTTTTTAGATATGGTCACACTACCAAACAGTGTCGGTAAACAGTTTTGGAAAACAAGAACACAGAATAATTGCCTTTTTAGATTATTGAGTTTACATGGGAGAATTTAACCAAATGCACTTATTTTATATTTTTTGTCCAACCTTTTAACCCCTTTTTTTCCTTCTTCACAGAACCATTGTTGGTGAGACTCACCTGCGCCCAGTGCCAGAGGCATCCATATAGAATACAAAAGCAACCCCCAGACAGGTTTATGTCTTCACAGGCGCTTAATTTCACACGTCCTTCACATCTGCGCTGTTCCAGGCGGACCAATAAAAACCAAATTCACAAAAAGAGTAGTAGTAGTAGAAGAGAAGGGACGTCACTATGTCTCTCAACGTCAACAGAGCGGTCACTGACCAGTTCTACCGCTACAAGATGCCACGTCTCCTAGCCAAGGTATGTCGACGCTACAGCAATACTAGAATTATAAGGGGGAAATTATTCTCAAGATCAAATACTTCAATTAACTACATTTTGGGGAAAAGGGTATTATCTGTATTATTCATGGCTATGATAGAAGAAATGTAATACATTCTTATTCATTCTACTTCAATCTAATTTGATGCCTTTATTATGTACAAATTCCTTGTACCAGTAGTTAAAAAAAAAATTATCCTGCAAAAGCAAGTACAACTAGAAATTTAATTCGTCATGGGGACGAATTAGGTGGTCTGTCTTCAAGTCTTATGATGTATTATAATATTTACTATATTGAGAAAGGGAGAAGTTATATAGACATGTAAACAATGATGATCATGATGATGATGACGATCTTGATAGTAATGGGGATGACGATGATGATGATGATGATGATCATGATGATGTTGATGATTATCATCAACAGACCACGATGACATCAGACTGAAAAAAATGAGAGAACATTGAGATAGTATATAGTCTCAGCTACAACATACTCAAAAATCAACAAAAATCAAGCCGAAATAACGGCGATATTGCTCGCAAAAGACAAGAATGTAGAATCCAGATTTGAGAAAAAGTCATCTCCCATAAGGATTACACGCAAAAAGTAATGGATCAAGTGATAATAGGGTAATAATAAAGTAAATATGGTTGTTTACTACATTATTTGCGATTGTATGTGTTTTAATATTCAAAGGAGATGGTACAGTGAAAGGTCAAAAAGAAAAAAAAGTGAAGAAAAAAAATTGTTGGAGACGCCCGGACTCGAACCAGGGACCTCGAGGTCGGAAGTCAAGTGCGTTGCCGATATACCAAAACATTTCCTATAGAGATTACACGTAAACGGAAAATGTAATTCTCAAATCCCACTTTGTAAGTGAAATATGAGCATGATCCCGGCATCTGATCGAAAAATAAAAGGCACACTTGTGATAGCTTATTGTCTCAGCTACAACATACTCAAAGCTCAGCGTAAACAAAGATAAAACGACGGAGATATTGCTCGCGAAAGACGAGAATGTAGAAACTAGTTTTGAGAAAAAGTCATGTCCCATAGAGAATACACGCAAAATGTGAAAAATTGACATGCCTCCTTTAATCGCAAAAATACGCCATGATGCCTTTGTCAAAATGAAATATCGTGGTGACTGCATTTGTAGAGAATATTCTAAGGTAGAACATATCAAAATTTGAAAGAAAATTGATCAATATTTGCAGAGATACAATCAATTTTCCAAAAATCTGCTGACGTCATAATATGAAAATTAAAATTTTGAGTTCGGAGGCCATTATGATGACGTCATGAGTTAATTGAGGGTCAAATGAAACATGAAATCATATCTCCAACTCATAATCTATTTAAATATGAAAGAAATTGGGGGGTATCTATCCATCCTGAAGAGTTACAATGAATTTTGTATAGGCATGTTTTTGCACATGTATGTTATGTATTACAAGAGCTCGCACGCACGGTAATTATCTTAAACGGACGCTCATTCCGTTATTAATGGGCAGAAAAAGTTGAACAAGGTATCAAAATGCTTGAAAAAATGTGCCAAATATGATGACAGAAAAAATTTGGCGATTCTATGTTGGAAGATGCAATTATGCGCGAAAACGCGCGCGCATGTCCGTGCGCGCGTTTTTTTTGCAAAATGCTTAAAATGGCCTGAAACGTATGCAAAATTAATTTGGAACGAATTTGACCATTTTAAAATTTTAATGCGCGCGTACGTGCGCGTCGAGGTGCGCGCGCAAATTTTTTTGACATTTTTCGTTGACCTTTGACCTGAAGTTGATGTATACCAAATATGGTTGATTTTTGATGACTCGTTATCGAGATATGATACTGACCTGATTTTTACAAAATGGCGCCTGGATGACGTCACGATGACCCCATGAACTTGAAAAAGGTTTCGGGAACTTCATATCATAGGGCCTGATGACTAGCAGAAATTTGAAGGAAATTGACCAGGTCGAGTTCGAGTAAACGTATACACAAAAAAAGTGTACGGAATAAATAAAAATAAATAAAGAATAAAGAATAAAGAATAAAGAATAAAGAATAAAGAAAGAAAATTCTAACGAAATCAATAGGTGATCTGTCATCGACAGACCACCTAATTATATTTCCCTAATTTTTCATGTAACCTACTTTATAAGAGAGTTTACAGATGGCACATGGATCAAATGACCCCAAATATCCACAGATCTTTTACACATGGAGAAGTTCCACTTTGAGCATCTTAGAACGATAACTGCCAAAGTCCTAGATGTGCTTCATGAATGTTGGTCCTCTTGAAAAGAATACTTCCACCTGCGTATCATAGAATGTACCGTTGGTGCATAAATGAACAATGTTCCATAACTTTCATGAGCGCATATCCAGTATTCATCTCTGGGTTTTACCATTTTGGTACAAATGACCTTTATCTGCCCATGCGCAGATTGTATCTATGAACTGGCTTTGATATTGAATGAAAACCCTTATCATGAATCACAACATATCTGTTTTTAAATTTATGGAATAGTTTCTCTAGCAATTATTCATTTATATAATTCTATATTTGTTTATTTGTGGTTTGTTTGAAGGTTGAGGGAAGTGGGAATGGCATCAAAACTGTCATCATCAACATGGTGGAGATTGGCAAGTCCTTGTGTAGACCACCTACATGTAAGTCTATCTAGCAGTGTGTAGATGACGTAAGACAGCCCCAGGATGTTCACATCCTCAATCAATTAGATTTTCTTATGACCTTTCAATATCGGGTTGATGGTAGAATATTAATTAGTCTCTGTAAATAAATGTGTATAACAAAAATTGCATCATTAAAATTACATTTAAAAAATTATTCTACATGTTGATATCTAATCAAAGAAACATAAATGCAAGAAAACATGTTTTTAAGGCTTTTTCAAATCATTAGGGGTAGCTTTTGAGTTGTGTGAGTTAAAACAAGAGTTTAGAAATTAATTTGGCTAATTTTTTTGCACACATTTCATTGGCACTGCTAAAAAGTGTACTACTAGGAATGAAATAAATATATACTTTGATCATGTTGGCAAGATTCGCTTAACACTATGGTTGATGTTTGTGCCAAAGGCATAGGTGATACATATTCTTGGTATTGATTGTGGAGACTGAATTCAGTATGTTGGTATACACTATGTCAATATTTATCAGATTACATTTTCTCCACAGCAGCTGTGAATATGATTTCAACCAGTTTGGTACCATATGGTGACACATGGCAATGTATCACACATACACCATGCCAGCACAAATCTATTTTATGCGCACTATCAGTTACCACAGAATGAAGTACACATAGTTTGAAGTACTGTGAGAAATAATAACTGAATGGAGTTGTGCTGTATTGGAGGGGAAATCTTTAATAAAGATATTACAGTTCCTTTAAATCATACAATCTCCTGTTAATTTTAATCCTGATTTTGACTGCATCCAAATGTAAATTTCTTTCTATTACATCATCAGTCTCAATATTATGTTTAATTAAAACAGTGTATACTGCCATGTTTACTGAAGGCCTTAAAGTAGATATTCATTGATTTTAAAAACTAACTTTATTATTATTATTGCGAAGTTGAACTTTGATTCAACAAGGTTATCAAAATTCAATGCTTGGAAACATTCAAAGTAATGATTAAAATAAATTACAAAACGCTTAAATACAGTCCCGGCATAGCACCTGAAGAGCTCTCCGAACGCTGCTGAGATGTGTGAGATCACAGTATGGACATGACTTGCACAAGCAGACGATGTCTCATGATATCTCACACATTTCCAGTGCCTGTGTTTTCATCTTTTCTTGAGTTCTTTCTCTTACTTCACTACCGTCAGGCTAAATGTATAATCTATTGCCTCACTCTAAACCCGCACATGGTTTTATTTTGATGACAAATGCAGCGATACAAAAATAAAGGAATTTGTCGCTTGTAAACAAAATAAGGCGCCATTGTATATTCAGCTGCACACTCCGGGTATGTTCGGCGTTTCAAGAGGGAACAAATGCCGTCCTTAATATCATTCAGGGGGGTTTTCAATTTGAATGTCTGGTTTCTTTGATTGTTAATTAACCCCTATCCTGTGTATTTACAAGCAAAAGAATTTAGTTATCAGAATCGGGTCATATCCCCTTTTGAATGGTTTGACATGCCATTAAATTTATATACACTAAACTCATTATAATTTGAGAAATAATAGCTTTGCAATTATGTTCATTCTCTATGGGATGTCGTCTGCTTTAGCAGTGTTGGTCCATATAGTGACGTCATTAAAACATTGTTATTTTCCGGCGAATCTCTCGTATATCCCAGCTGCTATGGAGGTGGTTGTATTTGTATTTTTATAAATCACCCGATATGTAGTTGACCTAAAACTTGTACGATGGCCATCTGTTAGCTTACCAGTTTCTAGTGATACATTAGATGACATATTTGTGATCTTCTTTGAATTTCACCTTTAATTTTGAAAACAGAAAGGAAAATAGGAAGTCGATGCAAAACATTAATAAGCTGCTCTTTCATTTTAGTCGTGAAATGCATCCCAGCATATATGCCATTCTCCCATTTGAATGTTAATTATGCAATGCAAAATATCCAATTTGTATCTCCCATGTACAGACCCTACAAAGTTTTTTGGCTGTGAGCTTGGCGCTCAAACCCAGTTTGATTTTAAGAATAATCGCTTCATTGTAAATGGCTCGCATGACGCTAACAAGCTTCAGGACCTGCTAGATATCTTCATCAAGAAATATGTGCTGTGCCCCGAGTGTGACAACCCCGAGACCTTTCTGGTAAGAGTCCTAGAACATTTGTTCTGGAGGGTGTTTCACAAAACTTGTCATCAGTGACAAATGACAGTTTTTGTTATAAGCTACTGAAATCCTTGCTTCTGATTGGTTATCAGCAGATATGTCACTGATTTTTGTCATTTGTCATTGAAAAAAGGCTTTATGAAACACCCCCCAGGTGATGATTTCACTATCTATGATTGCTCTGGGCTATATTTCTTTAAAGATGTAAGGTTAGAGTTGCCATTAGTGAAGGGTTCAATAATTTGCCATGTGCAGAATATTGACAACAGAGCAATTGTCACAAGAGCATGTGTTGTACAACCTCTGGTAAGGTATTCAGAATGGGATATTATACAAATCCCTGCAAGATCCTAATCAAATGATTAGTTGAATGCATTCATGAGTGATTCATTGAGGCTGTCCCATGTTTTTGGTTAACATGTGTGTGAAAGTCTTCAGTACTGTCCATTGACTAAGGATTGTGACTAGTTTCTGATATATATAAAATATAAAAATACTTTTATTATATTCCAAATTAATTCTGACTAACATGTTGACCTGTTCATTTTGTTGGGATCTATTATTTCCTCTTAATTATGAGTTGATCTGTTGATGAGTTTGCCCCTGCCTTAATTTCATCAAAGAAATGGGGTGAAGAGTAGGGTTACATTTTGGTTTTTGGTTCGGATCACTGATAGTGTTGTGTCCAGTGATGGAAATTTAAAATTCATTTTGGAGTAAATGTCCCCTGAGTGCTGTGTGTTTGTGTCTGTCCTGGATACGATTACGGCACTTGTTTTACCTCATGTTGGACATCACATTATATCTCTAACAGATTGTGAAGAAAGGCAACATTGGACAGCGTTGCATTGCCTGCGGTCATGTGGGTATCGTGGACCTTCGTCACAAGCTGAGTACCTTCATCATTAAGAATCCTCCAGAGCATGACCCAAGGAGCGTTGGATCTTCCAAGACGGAACGCAAGGGGAAGAAGTCCCAGAACAAACAGCAGAACGGAGAGGGTGATGCCTGTCAGGAGGAGGAAGATTTTGGAGTAAGTATATCATCTCTTGAGAGTCAAAAGCTGGACAATTTGTGTGTAGTCCTATACCAGTACAATTAAACTCGGTATTGTTACATTGATATCGCACAGTGGATTTGAGATACATGTGTCATTTCAGTGTTTTGACAATATATGGATAGTGGTATATTATGATTTCTATATTATATGAAAACTTCTCCACCCTCAACCAGCAATAAAAGATTGACGGGAGCAGCGAGCAATTTAGATCTGGAAACTTAAAAATAGATCTGATAGACTATAAAATAGCTCTTTTAATATGACAATAAAGTACTAAAATTTCACCCTGAAAACTCTTACTTTTACCAC
The DNA here is from genome assembly GCF_000002235.5 of Strongylocentrotus purpuratus. NCBI lineage: Eukaryota > Metazoa > Echinodermata > Echinoidea > Camarodonta > Strongylocentrotidae > Strongylocentrotus > Strongylocentrotus purpuratus. The sequence continues at coordinate 39,328,515 of NW_022145611.1, forward strand.
ACCAGGAAAAGAAAAGTATTTCTTAAAACTGCCCGAAACTCACTACTAATCTCAGAATTGAAGTCATCCATTATATTCATCACACAGTGCACTCATATATCTAAAATTATTTTCTCTTTTTGTGTTCTAGGATGATGATGATGAGGAGTGGTCAGTTGATACGAGTGAAGAGGCTATTCGTGAGAGAATGGGAGACTTGAGCGGTGGTGCTAAGGGCTTGACCCTCAACGATGATTTAGAGAAGACAGGACAGGAGAGGCTGGACATCTTCTATAAATTTGTCAAGGTAAGGACATCAAATGTAGGGTCCAAATTCCAATGGTGGTAGTAAAGTTATCATACCAGTCTTATTTCATACAGAAATGCCAAGTAACTTATGCTCTATATCAAGAAACGAACAAGTTTGAGAAAATGTACCGACTTTTCCATTATAATTTTACTTCAAAAAAATAACCTAGAAAAACCACAAAGAAGGTAATTGCCTAGTCATGTCCGATTATACATTCTGACTAGAGTACAGCTCATTAATACTTGTATGTTAGTGTGTACAGACCATCACTCGGTAGTAATCAAAGGTAGCAAAAGTAATTTTGATGTTAGATCATATCATGTGGTATGCGCCCAAAGATAAACATTATCAGCAGATTTGAGTGTGTGTGTGTGCCTGCATGCTAATTATTTTCTTTCAACCAATTACATATGCTATGATTGATTTGATTCTACTTATGATATCAGGCCAAGAAAGCAGGAGGTGATTTGAAGGGATGCGACAAAGAGTTTCTGGTAGAAGCTGAGCGTCTTGATGTGAAGGACAAAGGGCCTCTTATTCTGGCCGAGCTTCTTCTTGATGAACAGGTGTTGACGCAGCTCAAGCAGCACCAGTATCATTTCTTGAGGGTAGGTAGTACGTACTATCATTAATACACTAATATTTGTACTAACTATCTCAATGCCTGCCAAAAGCAGTTAAACTTACTCGGTATACTACTCATGGCTTCTAGAGCGGTGCTGGATTTTTATTGAAAAGAAACAGTTAAGGCAGGCAGACTTTTATGTGATAATAGTATTGTGTATTTGACTTGCTGATCCTCATTGCATTTTTATTAAAAAAAAGTACATTGAATGCAGCACTTATTTTATTTTTTCTTCTGTTTAATCACATTTTCTTTGTGGATGAGGCTCTTGGTTTAATGTTCCCTTGACTGTGTTAAAATGTTTCAACAGGTTGTGAGTTCTAATCCTAATTTCTTATTCATGTATTGTTTATTTATTTTTATTTTATTTATTATTGGACAATTATGTACATTTGTATGTTTATTGTGCAGGGTCAAAAAGGACAACAGTGTAAAAACACTGACTAACCACCTTGGGTTTTAAAAAAAAGACAAATAAAATGAATTTGTTTCTTTTATTTCAGCTTTTGAATGACAACCCTAAGGGTCAGAAGTATTTCCTAAATGGTCTTGAACAGCTGATAGCACTGCATGCCAAGTCTCTGGTCCCTAAGGTACCATCGATACTCAAGGCCGTCTATGACCTTGACCTCATCGATGAAGATGTCATCCTCACATGGGCTGCTAAGGTAAGCCGCTACTACCTTTTTATATCTTGTATATGCCATTTTTTTTTGCAAGGATTAAACAGTTCTAAATGGTTTATAATTGCAAATTTAAATACACACATAAAAAGCTGGCTTTGTATGTAGGAACATTAAAACAGTAGTCTGCGATATTATCGCAAAAAAAAACAATTTGGTAGAATGTCTGTGTCTTGTCTTTCTCCAGGAAAAAATATAAACATATCAGTGAATACTTGCTTTGCCACAAGGAACATTACTTATTTCTTCATGTTCACTGCAGTGAATGGAGTACTTCATACTCCATGTTGCTTGAAAGTATTGCATGTTTTTTGATAAAGAACATAGAAATGTGTAACCATCTGAAGGTTTTGAATCATATGTGACTTTGTTCTATTCTACCAATCATTGTGTAAAGTAATTGACTATATAAATATCTTGATGCATTCTGATGTAATGTTATTGTTGTCTTGTAGCCGTCCAAGAAGTACGTGTCGAAAGAGGTGATGCAACAGATCCATGAGAAAGCAGCTCCATTCATCAAATGGCTCAAAGAAGCAGAAGAAGAGGAGTCCAGTGAAGATGAAGTCGTGGTTAGTATCTTATCCTCTTATCCCAGTTCGTGGAAGCCTCTTTCACACATAAGGCTGGAAAATGCTACAAAAAACTGGTGCAGCAACATATTTATTATAAAAAAGGTTTATCAAATATACAACTCATGAAAATACAAGTGAGGATGTGTACTAACTGATCTTTTATTATATATATTACAACGAATTCAAACACATTATTCTTATGTCATTTTATTTTGCCATGACCTTAATTAAGCAGTTTACAGCATCATGTGTAACTGAGGCTTTACAAGAAACCATGTTAAGTTCAAGTTACACAAACATGTTATTCAGACAGATTTTATCATGCATTTCAATGTCTGTTATCCTATACCTATCAATATGTCTTGAGTTCGTCTGGGGAAGAGAAATAAAAAAAAAAATAATGCTAATTTGTATAGACATTTATGGGAAGTTGATGCATCGTGGAGGGAACCGAGGCTTATACCTTAAACACATATGCTTCGGCTACAATGTGTTTTCAAAGGTGTCATTCTTCATTTGTAATTTGATGTCGGTCAAAATACAGAGAAAATTGAATTACAGAGTGACCTATTCAAAACATTTTTTTAAATAGAAATTCTCATTGTTTAGTTTTAACTCCAAAGTTCATGGAGTATGATCTTTCAAATGGGGGTATAACTCTCATCAGATATTAATAATCATATCAGACATTCTCTATCCTATGCAAAGATAGTAACTATGAAACAATGTATTTTAGTTATTATATACATATATATATACCGGTAGGGATTTATCTTTAGTCTTTTTCTTCGCTTTGTTAACACTTTTGTTTGAATGACATTTTCTGTGTGTACAGGTTGCTTTCAGTAACCGAGGAGGGGCCGGTCTGAAGGTGGAAACTACTGAACCCAAAAAGGCTTCTGCTGCTCAACCAGCTACCCCTGCTGCAAAGGAAGACGACTTTGACATCGATGACATCTAAATACTGATCTTTGTATAGACATCCACTTAACATATTGTCTTCTCACAAGTTGAGATGTCTTGTATCTTTCAGGCTTTCCCTGAAACAAAATGACAAATTGTGCTATTGTATACATGTTTTCTGAAAGTATTATATGGTGGAATTCTATTTTAGATGTAAGTTGCACAATGAAATTAGTATAATATTCAAACAAAAAATGAAAAACAGATGTATTTACTATTTCATGCTAAAACATTTATCACCCCTTCATGTTAAATGTAGAATTCAATGTTGTCATTAAATGCTTCATTGGTAGATATATAAGGTAATGGTTGAATGTTTTATAAATGTTTCAATACATCTTTGCTACCATTACAAACGACAGAATAAGGAAATAAAAGATGAAGGTTATGTTATTTTGAAAGCAGAAATTTACCTTGTGATCGCCTTGTTACTTGTCAATGGTCCACATTGAGGCTATTATGATGTCATTGTTTCAATTCTTACTTTCAGAAAGCTGCAAAGTAACTTTGAGGAAATGTGGTAATAATCTCTTCTGCACTGAATATTGAATTATTGATACTAACAAATGCTGTGAAATGTAAAGTTATGTCAGTCCAAAATAAGCAGCAGAGTGAAATAGTTTGACATCTGTGAAAATTCCAATGATGTATCACTTCATTCAGTGTTATATGTAGGAAATGTAGGTACTAGTACTCCTATATTCATTGATATATTCCATTTTCAAATGCTTCAACTGAAATTATTTACAAGGCTACATATATATGAGCTTATATATGATGCTTATTGGAAAGGTTATAGCTTTTCTTATACAAAATTGCAGATATTTGAAGTAAGCACCAGAAAAAGTTGGTACATGTAATGATCATGTGCTATGTACTCCCATGATATAAAGATATCAGTAAAGGACCGAAATGTGTTATATGAAGAACACTGTGTTGCTTTTACTCAAAGATGATAAGTCAAGAAATGTTTGTAAACTACATGTTGGGATGCTTTCCAAGTTTTTGAGCATGGGAGAGAGTTATTCCGAAGTTGTTCTATTTTGTGCAAAACTTGTATTACTGTGATATACAAGCTAAGAATGTTTTGTTCATGAGTATTGTTATTGCATGCTACTCGTGTATTAAACCGCAGATGATTTGTGTCATATTATCCTTGTTAGTCGTGTCTCATATTTTTAAAATTTCCTATGCTTTAAATAGGTTCACTTCAAATCATTGAGGTTTTGTTAGTCTATATTCTGCTACACATCCAGTCCAGGGGCCATATTCTAAAAACGATGTTATCTTTTATGTTAGGGAAAACAATTTTAATTGTAAGTATTATGTAGTTTGAGTCACCAGTGCCTGGGAGGCCAAAAGCAAACTGAATCACTTGCCTCCTGGTGTAACTGATTGGGGTGTGCAGGTTGACCACTACACCAGGGTTTCATAACAAACTCAAAATATATCAAAGTAACACTTAATGTACAAAGTTTGATATTTGTGATAGTAAGCATTGTTTTACCAACATAAGATATAACATCGTTTTCAGAATACCACCACAGACCCAGGTCAGATCAACAACTGTGACATATAGACCACAACCTCTCGGTCTAATTTTGGTGTCGAACTCTGATCTTGATACAAATCTGGGGTTATATAGCCCTTAGTATAGAATATGTCTCCAAGTGCTTTACAGATCTTATTACCCCAGTTATTGGATTCATTTACACACAATGTGCACTATCTCCACTACCTTGGGAGTATTCCTACAATAATAGCCACTATTGGGGCATATGGCAATTTCTATTACTAAAGCTTTCATCATGGTATCGGGTGCCCATTTCTCTCCTGGGTATACGGAGTGGCAAATGTAGATGTCTTGCTTACGGCCACTCACTATGAATATGACGTACAAAGAAAGCAGACAAAATATACAGTTCCTCAGGTAGACAAAGGAACATTCCTTCACTGCTATTATGTAAAAAGGTGAATATGCATGTGACACCTGTTCTACACATTTTTACATAATAGCAGTGAAGGGATGTTCCTTTGTCTACCTGAGGAACTGTATATTTTGTCTGCTTTCTTTGTCAGTCATATTCATAGTGACTAGTGCCATGACCATTTCCAGTCAAGTGCTTAATCCACTTGACTATGACACCTATTTGAAATTGAGTAGAATAAGGATTTTAGTTCTTTAATCTTCTATTAGCAATGTGTAAACTACTATACGGTAGGCCTTTTCATAGAAAGAACCTACATTTTCTCTTTTTTACTTTGAGTCATGAAATGGCCTCTTTATATTTGATAGAAAATGAGGGGAGAAAAGAGTTCAACTCTATTAAAAAAAATAAAAAATAAGAGAAAATGAATGGAAATGGTAATAAAGAGAGAGAGAAAGACACAGCAAGAGAGATAAAGGAAGGGAGAAAATATTGTGAGAGAATAAAAAAAAGAAAGAAAGAAAAGATGGTGAACACCACTGGCTGAGGGGCAAACCCCGGTCGAAAACGCACAGAATTTCATCACATCAATTAAAAAAAAGAAGAAGCTTTTTGCCTTTATTCAGATTTTCATGTACAAATGATAAAGAGGAACATAATTGTTCTGACAGTATAAAGGGTACTTTATTACCTATACATTGAATTTTAGCTGCAAAATAAAAAGCCAAATTCTGCACGCTACTCCCAATACGAAACCGGAGCAGGCAACATTTGCCAGATTGCCCTCTTCCGGTTTTTCCCTGTAGACCACTGTACCGAATTAAAGGGCAACATTCAGACATATTCCACTCTTTCTTGTCAGTGCGCTTTTATTAAAGTGCATACGCGCAGTATTGTGTAGGCGTTAAAGTGGACGCGCGGTAACAATTTACGTCACAATTACATACCTGCCTGAATAACCTGTAATCAGAGGGACCAGCAAACAGACGCAAGTAAAAATCATGCTTTATACCAAAGTTGTATATCATTTGTAAAAAAATGTATAGGTAATAATAATTATATTGACAGGGCTTCTTCCGGGGTACATACAAAATATTGACTTCGCTAAGATCATATTACCCTGGTCTTCAACACGGGGCAATATCATCTTAGCTTGGTCAATATTTTGGATGTACGTACCCTCAATAAATAATATAATTGTCTCATATATTATAAACACAGACATTTTTAAAATTTATTATTCCGTAAGTATCCAAACTAATATAGTACATATTCAATAAGGTATACAAATTGTAATATAATTCTGCAATTTGGGAGAAGAGAAAAAGATTTTTCAATATAAAAAAGGAAAAGGTAACGATAATTATATAATATTGACTGGCCTTGAGGGGTATATCAGAAATATTGACCAAGCTCAGATCATATTGCCCCGAGTCGAAAGACGAGGGCAATATGGTCTTAGCGCGGTCAATATTTCTGATATCCCCCGAAAGTAAAGCCAGTCAATATTTTTATTGTTATCCAAATCAGACATCTAGAGCAAATACAGACATCCACCATGACAATCTCAAGAACTGAACAACTTACTTTGTCAAACCAACACTGTGCATCCAGTGCTTGACAAAATTTTCAATACACTACAAACAGTGTGTATTTGGTGTGATTATTACGTCACAATAGAGTGCGCGCAAAGTGCGCAGGTTCTCGTACGCATAATATTAATAGATGCGCAATGAAAATGCGAGACCGTGGAAAATACCAAGGTATATTTTCACTCGTCTCTACACGCAAAGTCAATACGCGCAGGGAGACCAAGGAAAATACAAAGAATATACCCCTCCGTTCCCACTGCTAGTGAAAACTAGGGCAATACGGTTTTGTAAATGACCAGCTCAGATGTCTGATACGGGTAATAATACTTCATATTCATATTTTCGGATACAACATTATAAAAAGGAACAATTTTTTCAGTACAAACATATCTTCTAAGCAAATTAATTAGTTCAATATAAATTAAGCAATCGGAATAAAGATTTTCTTATATAAACAGAAAGTATAAGGTTAAGGTATTGCTTCATAACCTATTATAAACCAATTTGTTATATTTACATAGAATGACATAGTGCTTTTTTTTAACTCCTAGATTTTATTATCATTATATGAAGGTCTTGTATCAGTGGATTTTTTTTTTTTAAGCTTTTATGTCTTTATTCAGATTTCTATAATTATACAAAATGATGAATAGGAACACAATTGTTCTTACAGTATGAACATACATGTAGTACATTGTCTCATACATTATAAACACAGACATATTTTTAAAATATTTTCCATAAGTATCCAAACTAATATAATACACATTCAATCAAGTGTACAGAATGTGCTACAATTCCTTTAAAAAAGGAAAAGGTGACAGTAATACTTCATATTAATATTTTTGGATACAACATTATAAAAAGGAACAATTTTTACAACACATCTTCTATGCAAATTAATTAGTTCAATATAAATTAAGCAATCTGAACAAAGATTTTCTTATATAAACAAAAAGTATAAGGTGAAGGTGCTGCTTCATAACCCATGATAACAAAATTTGTTATGTTTACATATAATGATATGGTGCATTTTTCATTATAACTATATGAGGGTCTTGTATCAGTGGAGGTCTGTAACTATACTGTTATTAAAAAAATATATATATAAAATATAAAAAAACAAGCAAACACGATAGTAGATAAGTGTCCGGATCGATGAGAAAGTGAGGGAGTGAACAGGAATTACAATATATATACAATCAGTTCCCCTGCCTTATGGGGTAAAATTTTCCCATTTTTGATAATGCATTGGCAGTTTGTCCTTTAATTTTGCTTTTTCATGTTCAACTTTTTTTGATTTCTCTACAGCCTTACATATTTCTTTACTAGCTGGGAAATTTCCTTTTTTTTTTTCGATTACTGTAAATCATATATTTGACCAAAATCAATACATGATTTAACAAAATTATCTTTCATATTTTTTCTGAAACCAAGCAACACATCAATCCATTGCTTATTAAGAAACTGAAACATCTTTAAACTGTTTCCCATCTCATTCCATATTCTAGACCCTTCAGAACATTCAAAGAAGATATGACGATAGGTTTCTACTTATTTTCTACAAAAGGAACATAAATTTGACTGTGTTAATCCAAAAAGATACAATTTATCATTACAAAATATGATGTTATGTAAAAGTTTATACTGAAATTCCCGGTGGGGTCACTCAATGTGACTTCCGGATCGCATGACCGTTACCAAAATCGCGGAAAAAGGGGTCAATTTCAAGCAATGTCCGCGGACAAAATATTCCTCGAAATAAAGAAAAATAGGGGGGCACAGGTGTCCCCGAAATTGATAAATAGGGGTCAGGAAAAGGGAAAAGAGAAAACCGGGAAGGGAAAAGAGAAAACCGGGAAGAAAAATTCTCGGAGCCGAGTCTTGTCCTTGAAATACGGTAAAATAGGGGTAAATTTGCGAAAGTGTCCTTACAATCTTATAAATAGGGGTATTCCAAAGTACGATTTTGTCCTTGTTTTGACGTAAAAAAAGGGGTTAAATTTCACAAAATGTCCTTGAAATTGACCGCAAAAGGGGGTTATATGCATTGGTGGTAACGGTCATACGTGTCACTCTTTGCAGGGGAGTGACCCCACCGGGCTGAAATTACCCTAACTTCTCATCTAGAGTGGAAAATCTGGGGATTGAGAAACATGTTGTAGTTTCTGACTTATCCTCTGGATGTTTAAAAGAAATGCCATCAAAAAATGTTTAACAGCAACCTCTCTTGACGAGATTTGGGCAATGCACACACCCATTCATAATGTAATTCATGTACGTAAAACTGTACCGGCTAATAATATACACGACATACGTAGGCAATATTGAGAATCGAAGACAGATGTCGATCTTGTAATGACCAAAACATGTAAAATATCTTCTTTATCACGATGCCTGATGAATCAATAAAAGACAACGGTCGAGAGAGTAAGTATGATGGAGGATATTATTTTGTATGATTGTATAATAAGAAGTCATGGTTTCAACTAAGTAAGAAGGATCGATGGATTTTTTTGTGTAAACGCCTCCGCTCAAGACATGCACATCGCCAGTGCAAAAATGTAATGCAATGTCAATGGCAATGGGCACCGAAATCATGACATGATTGGTTTGATTCAACAAACCAATTTTTCATTATAGAATATGAGTTAAGAAGTATAAACTAAATAGATCTAGAGATCTCTCTGTTGGACCTAAAATTCATCCTACTTACTAATACTAGCTGATTCAGTGATTGTGTTGGTGACATGTTGATTGAGTGTGTTTCTGACTTTCTGTGACTGATCTGAGTCGTGCACGAAGAATAATCGGCGCAGAAATGCGCGAGTATGCGAGCCCCTGACTGGCTGATCTTCCTGCTCCGCTAGCTGCAGCGGGGACAATTTGCTACACCGGGAGCGCGGTGTATTACAAATACACTGAACCAGGCAGACATCCATTGTGTAGCGGTTGTGTTGAGCGAGCGCGAGCGGGGCCTCACCAAAAATGGCGACTAAATACCCACTCGGTAAACATTGGGCACATAGCCTTGCGCATTTGTGTTAACAATGGAGATGCCTTTAAAAGCTCAAAGCTAGATAATGGTTACGCCCATAGAGATGTGAGTTGTGAATATTTTGTTCTTGTTGACAAAACACGGTGTGAAAATTTGTTTGGCAACTGATGGCAGAAGAAAGTATTGGGATGTGTTCTAAATTATTGACTTTTAGTGCTGCCATTTCATATTCTACCATAAATTTAACTTTCACTTATCTATAAGTATTATGAAACATGGTAATGATATAAGGTTTTCTAGAACATGACAAAATGGATAAACCACCAAATGGCAAATTCCCAAGATTTTCAGAGAGTGTAAAAGTATGATGGGAAGTAATAGTTAAATTACTTCGCCTGAATTCATTAATGATTATTGTAAAAAATTGATTTGAATTGCAATACTTTATTTTGGAATAATGACGATATTGCCTGGTGTAATTTGGCTAAGACAGAAAATATTGAACTCGATATGCAAACAATATTGGACAACTTATGGCATATTTTGTGCAGTATTTCCTTGTATTGACCTCAAAGCCGTCCAGTATACATGTAATTATGATGAGATAAATCCGCTCTGTTGAAAGGAGGCTTAGTCTCTTTTGAATAAACTCAAATAGAATATGATCAGTAGATGTAGATCTGTTGACTTATTTCCTAGCAATACCTGAAGAAATTACTAAAACTTTTCAATAGTGCCACTAAGCTATACACCAGCAAATATGTGCAATGCAGTTTATACAATGCTCCAAATTTTAACTGATGGAGGGCACTGAATACCAGTAAGATCACAGTGTCGGTGATATGAAATGCTGAAAATAATTACAAGTTTTAATTAATCACTGTCTAATTATCAATCATAACAAATTTGTATTATTCATATCAGTCAAATACAGCATCAAAGTCAAGTATTAAACTATACTGTAGTGAGCACTTTGCTTTTAATAAATTTCATTGAACTAAAACTTGCACAGCCTTGCAATATTTTTTCATATCATAATTTCCTCAACCATTTGACATCATAATACACATACATGTACGTTTGATTGAATCATGAATATTACCATAAAAAAATCCTCAAAGCTTGTGTACCGTTACTTAGTTTTTTTGGTCCCTGATTATTAGTAATTACTAAACAAATTTACTAACCAACATTTTTTTATTTACAGTCTGAGGATAATCTAATATTTTTCATTATATTTAATGTAAACCGTTGGTAGTTTTGGTAATGCTGGAAAATACATGTAGCTTACAACAAAACTTACACTGAATGTGGAAAACTGAAACTAACTATTAAACAATCTTGATAGAAATTGCTAAAATGATATCAAGTGTGCATAACACACAGTCTCATATGTGCAAATTTGAGTTGTACTTCTCAGTAAATGCAATTTCAAGATGAATTTCGGCAGATGTTTTGTTTGTATTTTGCTGGTCAAAATATAACATATCTTGGCCTCTACTTCATGATTAACCATTTAGAATTTAGAAGTTAGTTTCTCTCAAAATGCAATACCATGATCCAGAGAACTCAAGATTAGCTTGAGGGAAGCATTAAAGTGTATCATTCAATTATGAAATTATTATTAAATTGGATTTTGCTCGTTCCTGCAGCAATTTGGCAGTATGACCACTGCAGCCTTGTTATGAAAAAACTGTTGGAAGTGTTTCGAACGATTACCAACCAAGTACCAAGTACTAATCGATCAATCAATCTAAATAGAAACATCTTTATGTAAGTGTTGGAACGTACATGTACAGTACATGTACAGTACATGTAGATAGGATTGTCCATTCATAGACATGGACTGTATAAACCCAAGCATCATTTTTCAGTGACAAATAGGTGAGATGATCAAGAAATAGAAATTCATATATATTGGAGTTTGAAATGTACCTTACTCTCTTCTCTTACCAGTAGAATTATTTTTATTGCTTTTGATAAAATCCAAATCAAATGTATTTATTACATTATAATAACATAGAACAAGGATTGTATTCAATGAATCAGAAAATTAGTTGAATTAGAGCTGATCATTCTATAGAGAGGATTTTGATGATAAATGAATCCAATATTTTCATAGTTCATACAATGTATAATTATAGTCCATGTACATGAAGACTAAGTTTTAAAACTTAATTTTTTTTAAAACTTAATTTTTTTTAAAAATATCACAAAATAAAGCATGGAGCAAATGTCTCAGGCTTAAATGTCGGTCAGTAGGATATTGCCGTTAACAAATTTTGTCTGCAATCAGTTACAAATCAGTTGCATGTATAACACCCTTTAAAAATATTCAGTATAACTATAACACTCGTATGAGTAGATGTATTTATAGAAGTACAAGCATATACCCAATGGTATAGGAATAAGATGTGTTAACAATAGCATTGTGGGAGTATGCCATTTGTTCATTGAACCAAGGGCAGTTAAAACGTTCACAGTTTACACAATACTGTATAGAAAAGGAATGCAGTTGGAGGTCACAGCATAGAATGTTCACTGATTATATAGAGTATGGTCTTGAGTGTGAACTTGATGGGAATATCTAGTAGATTTAAGTTTGGTGGAAACTGGAAAGAGTTCTGACCTGGATTTGACTTCATGTTATAATTTATGCTTGAATGGACTCATTTTTGTTTATTTTTTGTATTTGACTATCTATAGTGTGAGATACAATAACCTGCAAGTAAACACATTGTAGGGTCAACGTTGGCTTAGATTATAAATTGAAAGTTCTTTTTTTTTTCTTCAATCTTATTTTCCTCATTTTGTTTTTTATTTTCTCTACTATTATTGATACTTGTTACCTAGGAGTCAATCAGATATCCCTTAATTTTGTTAAGTTTTCTGATCATTGAATGTAAAATTAGGAATCAGAATTAATTACTGAATCTTATTCACCCTTTTGTACGTTATTGGGCAAGTCTGACATATTTTGGCTCCATTTGTTACCGATTGATTGGATCATACTTAAAATAAAGAAGTATTGTTTATTCAGCATTTGTTAGGTGCATGGCTCTATTATACATGGCAACATACAAACTGGCGAAGACCTACAGTAAGACTTACTCCTAACAAGAAGAAAAAGATTGAGTGAGAGATATATTTGAAGATAAGATCAATTGAAATGCTTTGCAGGAGGAGAATTGAAAAATGAAAGGAGATGAGGGGACAAAGGTTTGAGAAATAAGAAGGAACATGAATGGATTACTGGTAATGAAAGAGAAAGTGCTGGAATTTCTCTAGAGAGATCCTATTCATTATGTGCACTCTTGAACTGACTGAAAGCTGTATTGTGTTTTCTAGGGCTAAGTAGTAGAAAGCTCGAATTTAATTTAGAAAGCAGCCTCAAGGCATGGCTGATATTTGAGTCATGTCGCCTCAGAATGCATCGCTGTCTTCCAGGGGGCTGAATTCAATTCCATTAATGTGTGCAAAGAAAGAAAAGGGATGAAGGTGGAGATTGTTTTCGCAATTTTTTTTTTTTAAAGCCTTTGTTTTAGACATATAAATCTGTATAATGAAAGAAATATCTTGTGGATAAGACAAAACATAATGAAATGCAGCTACAAGCAGACGGGCTGATGCAGAGAAGTACATTTTATAAAGTGACTGTTTGTAATCTTTTACATTTTTAGCACTACAATGTTGAAGGAAAGTACTATGCAAGATGATTGTAGTTGGAAAATGTTTTGAATAGGACTGCTTTTAGAAGAATGAAATGTATTATTCATAGGTCTAGACTGTACTATTAAAAACAAAACAAAATTCATTCGACTCATACACATATTATATAGAAGCATGCCTGCTTTGAAGAGGTTTTGAATGCATGTAATAAAATCATTCATGCAATTAAAGGTTGAATTGTCATGGATTTTGTTAGCAGTGCCCTTTTCTGGACATCTTTAAGCATAACATCAGTTATCCTTTTCTAAATGCATGTACACTGTACATATACAAATGTACATGATCCTATTTAGTGCATCACTTATATTCTCTAGATGGCAAATGATTTCCTATGTTGTAGAAATGAATGATGAGAAAATCTTGGGTTTTGTAGCTGTGTACATGTAATACCAAATTGAAAGTAGGCTTGAAAGTAAAAAAATGCTGTTTTACTCTTTGGAAAGGGGAAAAAACAGAAATTATGGGAAGGGAATGAATTTAGCTAAAATACTGCAAGAGTAATAAGGGGGCTCTGGAAGGCAAGAACAAATGTAAGTACATGTACTGTACATGTATATTACACAAACATGCATGTATGTATTACAGAAAAGAGAGGGGCCAGGAAGGGGAAAATGTAACGAAAGAAAAGAAAGTGAAAGGGGGGGGGGGAGGAATAAAGAAAGCCTAAAGATAGGACAAGGGAGATACATTCATTGTTTGAAAAGTTCAGGATGACAAAAAGCACAGAATAATTTTCACTAAATTGGTGAATTTATATGACATGTAATACACTAAAGAATTCAATAAATATAAATTTGAAGAAAATTGATGAGCCCATTGAGACCAGATTGATGCACTGAGAAAACACATTCTCAGCAAATACATACTTTAACCAGTATAGTATATCACCCTAAAGAGCGACATATTTAGATAAGTTTACAAATTACAAGAAATCTGAGAAAGAGCAACTACTAATGTTGTGCCTTTAGGCTTTAGGAAGACAGGGATGGAGTTCTGAGTTTGTTTTGAATGCATGTATACCTAGTTCTTTCATGAAAACTGCATGTGGATGCCTTATACATGTAGTTACGATAAACTTGGGGGGGGGGGGGGGGGCTTGAAGATTGCAGAGAGACAGGGATTATGTGTGAAATTGATGCCTGTACTGATTTTATAAAACTTTCTTTTACTGTGTTGTATTGATCTGGAAAGGGATGTGGGGAGATTTCTACGGGTATCATACATGTCAAAGCTGTGATAAATCCTGGTTAAGCCGAAGCATAAGCAGTACCGGAGAGATCTTTACATATTCATGAAGGGATGGAGGAGAGTTGGATGCCTTTCCTCTCCTCCCATATCTCTCATCTCACTCCCGGAGCAGAACAGAGGCAGGTCATTGGAAATTCAGAATTGGCAAAGAGGCACTCTGATTCAGCATGCGAAACGCAGAGGTTGATTTCATGACGACAGGATTGTCACACACACACACACTCACACTCCAGCCACACACATAAACACACACGCAACACCACTGCCTCTACAATGCAGCTAAGAATCATATCCCCACACATACATCTAATTCATGCACACACAATTAATGCACACTCAGTGCGAGAGCGAGATAGCGAGCGGGCGCCGTTCCAAGCAGAGTCATCGTATGAGCGGTAGGAGATGATGGTGGGTGGGAAGGCATCACTTATTCTCATCACCATAGTGTAGAAGTTGAGATATTTAGCATCCCTCAGCTCATGGATGAACATGGATAATGTTGCTACTGTTCTAATTCAAGCTAGTCTACATGATGTGACATCTACATGCATTTCATAGGATTGTTTCTGCTTGTTCACTCGACTTATATCATTCCGATATTTCATGATGTAAACAAGATTAAACCAAGTGATACCGAAGTATAAGATGCCATTAATTATTTGGAAATAAATTGGACTTACAGGAGTAAATGGTGAGTAAAGCATCTAAAAAAAACATGAATAATGTATGTGCACAGATTGTAAGTTTGTTGTAAAATTTTCTTTCGCAGGCATATGTTCATGTAAAATGCAAGCATATTTTAAAGATGAAATCTATTTAACATGCAACCTGTAGCTTCTGTAGTACCAGATTTCTAGGATGGCAGTCTCAATCGATCTAACAACACTGATGTAAATTGACTTCTTGACCTGTTTGTGCCCCCAAACAATTTGTAAGATGTTCAAAAGTTGTTATTATTTCTGTGATGTTTGTCAAAATTTGCTATTAAATGACAGAATGCATATGAAATAAGTGTGTAGCACAAAGTGACAAAAGATGATGTTACCATGCCAATATCTTTTACAATAAAGATATTGTAAATAGACAACTGTAATCGTAAACGTGTGTGAATAAGGATGTCTTTTTAAAGGGAACATTAAATGTACTGTATTTCTTAAATTTCCAAAAGTACATTTTATGAGTCACGATGCTCTTACAAAGTTGAGTATGAATAATGTGCAATCTAGAGGTAAATTTAATAAATTATGATTTCTTCATTCATTTGCCCATTGAGATGTCCAATAATCAGAATTGTAAATTGATCCCACTCTGATGAATAGTAATGACTTGTAGCATGACGCAAAGTTCATCTTTAACCCTTCCACTCCTGTGTACGATGATCACCCCTTGGTGCATGTATTCTGACTGATGTGTCGTAGTACTGAAGGAGGTTACTAGAGTCGTTGAGGTAATGCTTGAGGAATTGATTGATAGAATGAATAATGCAAGAACTTAGAATCTTGTTAGTAGGAGCTGGGGATCCATATTCATTAGTTTGCTCCTCTAGTCCTTGGTAGAAGGAGGTTGTTTAGCCTTGTATCAGGTATCCCCATCTCCATTGCTCACATTGGGATCGGTTTCAAATGAAGAGGTCTTGTTTGGGGTGAAAGATTTGTGTCATACTTCACGGTTTGTTAACGCTGACAAGTTTTGTTGTCTACGCATTGTCCATATCTTCACCAAAGGTTAAGATTTACATGCTCCTTTAAATGTTCAAGTTCAATCCTTAAGTTATAGAAGGCGGCTTTGTGAATATAAAAAAAGTGATACTTTTCCCTGAATACAAATTATTATTCACTTTGTACATCTATATTTTTTTCACGTATCAGTAATTTGTTTCTTAAAAAATATTTAAAACTAAATTTCTCTGAAGAAGAATACTTTTCTATTTGTTTTGTTTTCCATGTAAAATGCATACCGATACTTCTGCGCAGAGAATGCAAACCCTTAACCTGGAAGCTTTACCTGGGAAATGTAAGGATTTCCATCTAATTAGCATTCTGGTAATGGAGCATTATCAACCATGTCTTATGTTACAGCTTTTGATACACGTCTGGGAGGCTGTCCTGGGAGTTCTGATTTTGAGAAAGATTGAGAGCAGGGAGTAAAAAACCTTTCGAGATTATGTCTCCAAGTTCACAACGATTTCAATTGTTATGTTGATGTACTGTAGTGTTTTGTTTGTTTCTGTGAAATGTTATTTATATCGTTGCCTGGCTGGCAGAAGGGCGTTAGCTCGAATTTCAGGTAATAAATGAAGTGTTAAGTACATTTAGAAGGGCGTTAGCACTAAATCGCCTCAAAATTGTATGAAACTTACTTATTTTCGAGAAAAAAATTGTGGCCGTGTTCTATTATAACATTTCTATTAGTCTTTTAAGTTTTAAAACAATTTTCGGGACAGAAAGCAGTTTAAATATAAAACAAATCATTAAATGTGAATAATTTGAAAGTAGTTTTCGAGTCACTTGCGCGCTAACGCCCTTCTGCCAGCCGGGCCGGCGATATGTAGATTGATGTTTCCAGAAATTTAATTTGCTATTGTTTGTCTTATAAATGCAACGATCATGCATATCAGCATGAAGCTAATACTGTTTTACATTGATCCTTTGTTGATTGTCATCTCTCACTATACCACTGATTAAATGGAATCAAAAGCAGAAAATCAGTCTTTCTCTTTTACTGGGTAACCATTATGTTGTGTATTAGCCTGTGCATTAGAGGGTTCTACATGCACTTGTCTGACCTTGTACCCAAGCCAAAATAGATTAAATCTCTAATAAGATAATGGATCATCATAGAGCATGTTGATTGCACTAATCTTTGACCACGCTCTGCCATATGCTGTATTTGTTCGTTGTTTGATGGCTGTGTTTGACAGGTTGTTTCTACAAGTGTGTGTGTTGTATACACACTCAAATTACATGTACATGTAGGCACGTAGGCCTATACTGTACATGGATATATTGCCTGCATGTAAGGTGAATGCAGTGAAGGATGATTGGTAATCTAATTTAAAAGAAAATTTAGAAAATACCAACAAATACACAAAATAATGAAAGGATGATAGGATGTTGCACATGCAATGTCACATGTGATTAATATTTTAGTGATTTCTTTGAAAGTGAAATAATGGTTGTTGGCTTGAAATACATTGCAGGAAACCCCTGTATGTGGCAGGGCCGCAGTAGTGTACTTTTTGCAGGGAGTCTGTGATAAGATCCACTAGGTTTTTTTTCTTTATTCTTTACAGAGCCGATAAAGGTCATGTTGGCTGCATTAGAAAACTGCATTTGCATATTTACCACAGGATATAACATTTCTATCTCTTTTCTCCCACGCATTACTTTTCCATTTCTAGAAAATCCCAGGTATACAGTTGGCTAGTGTGAGTCCGTTCCTCTGCATCTTTATCTCAGCAACTACAGCAACCAATCCCTGACAAAGAGAGGAGTGTTCCTAAGCAGACCAGTTGGGGCTTTACCCCTCACCTTCCCTTCCCCGGCCCCCCTCTTGATCCAGTCTGCCCTTCTTACACCACCACTATCTGCATCACCACCACCATGTCTGGGTCCAAGCTATCCACCCCTAACAACAGCGGAGGAGGACAGGGGAACCTGTCTCAGGAGCAGATCATCACAGGCACACGGGAGGTGATCAAGGGTCTGGAACAGCTCAAGAATGAACACAATGACATCCTCAACAGCCTCTACCAGAGCCTCAAGATGCTCAAGAAGGACACACCAGGTGACTCTAACCTGGTGGAGGAGAAGACTGATATCATCGAGAAGTCCCTTGAGAGTCTGGAGCTTGGTCTGGGTGAGGCTAAGGTGAGTTAAACTGCCCTTTTCGTTTATTCAACCATACATGTAGAATCATCTTTAGAGCCAGAAGGATATACTTCAAAGTTAACGTCCTTCTAACTCTGAACAGCCAAAATACTCCAGTTTGTAATGGTTGCAAATGAGCAAATTTTATAATCAAAAGAAGAATTATGTTTTTTGTTGTATAAAAGTAATACCTCATATTTCCATACCGGTAATTTAAAAAAAGGAAGAAGAGAGAGCGAGTACTGAGTGGGGAGTGAGTGGGAAAGATTTTTTTTTTTTTGCTGAACACATAATAGTAAACTACAACAACAACAAAATCCTCTTATCGTTAAAGTTGGTACAACAGTTAATAGAAAAATAGACATTAAAAAAAACCATGAAAGTGATTTTTATACTTAAAACTTTGATAATTTTTTTTTTACTTCAGTTCACATATTATGATGATGTTTATTATACTGGAAAAGGACAGTAACCTCATGTTGATCCATCAAATTGATATTAGATCTTGAAACACTAGGACTGAGGCCTTCTTATCCCTAAAGAAGCTGCTTTCTTGAGCTAACAAAATATTTAATAAAGTGTCGGATGATCTCAAAGTTGAGGATGCTTTGAAGAGGGGGATAATGAAATCAGGAGATATTGGTATTGATTTGATTGGCCTCAATAAACAGTGTCATATGGTGCCAACATGCTTCACTATTGTGGCGACTGAAATAATAGCCATGAGGCACTGAACCTACCACAAGGGTATTCAGTCCTTTCACACAATCAATATCCATACTCATTGAAAGCTGTCACAGGAAACCCTGAATTTCTAATACGTGTATATGTCCAGACACTCAATGCTAAAGTACATGCATCGACAAAACTCAAATTGTGTCCACCACAATGTCCAGTTTGTAGAGAAGTAAGAACTTGGTTCCAAAATGAAAACTGTTTTGTCAGTTGATGATGAGAAATGGTTGTACATGTACTTGGCTACAGAAATGCAGAAAGGTGTTTGCTTTTACACGATTGAAGGCACAGCTAGAAACTCCTTATAAAAGTCTTTACCTTTGAAAATGTTACAGAATTTTAAGAGATGACTGAAATTCTTGAGATGGAATAAATTTATCCTAAAGGCTTGTTCAGATATGGGGGGGGGGGGGGTATTAAAAGCGCCAGGAAAAACAAACGCCACAGTTTTTTTATAATGAATGGCAACTGCGCTGAACAAAGGACTTGCCCGTATTCATCGAGCTCTGCGTACTAAGATGCAGAAATGTGAATTTCCCCTTGTCACATGACCTAGAATTAAGGCCAGCATGTTAACATGAGGTACATGAAGTGAGGGATACGCCATGCACGTGTGCATTCGTAGTGCTCCATTTTAGTAGCTTTATATATATTTTATAACTTTCCGGTTCCAGAGTCCACGCATTGATTGTTTGCACTATCTTCTCTGTAAATTTATTGTTTTACTCCTTGACCTAACTATACATAACCTGTGAACCAAACTTGACTTTTTTCATACTAGGCCAATAACATGTAGATCTAGGCATCTTGTGTATTCAGTTTATTTGCAGTCAAACATTTTTAGAGTCACATTAAAGGTACTATGTCCCATTTGCAGGCAAAAAAAAATGAAAAGGTTACATTCCAACAGCATTTGAAAGATAATACTAATTTAGAACTTCCCTAAAAAAGGTGGGGCTTGAAAATGTCTTCAAGTGGGAAAATAACGACTATTAGTAGTCAAATCGATTTAGGAGCTATAGAGCCAATAAGTTATAGTCTCGATTTCCAGACCATTGTAACGAATGGTCATACGTTTTATGCTGCGCAAAGATTTAATCAGTTTAATTTTGACCATCACAAGAAGTGGGTTATTGATGTAGACAAATGCTCATGTATCCTTTACAGCTCATTTCATGTATGTTATTACCAAAGAAGAAAAAAGTCATTCAGTCACTCAATAGTGTCTGACAGTGAAGTCTAGCAAGTAAACGGGTTTCCTTGCATAATTTGAATATTAGGACACTGCTAGCGTTTAAAATTCACAGATAGGACATACATGACATATTCATAATTCCTGCAAAGTTCTACAGAATATGAGGTTGGCTGCAAAAGGGACATAGTACCTTTAAAGGATTTGAGAAAAGAAACAGAGAATTAAAAGTAATAAATCAGAGCAATAAATCAGATATTTAGTGTTCAATACACACACATTTGTTTTTGTCTGTAGAGATGCACAAATAAACATAATGGTGTAATCAAGGAATGAATCCTTGGTGTACATGTAGTTATAATCAACCTAATATCGGTCAAACTGATAAGTTTCCTGCGATAGCAATCAGAATTTTGTTATTTGTCTCGGGCACTTCAGAGTTAAAATCCACTGATAATTGCTTTTGGCCACATATCAACAGATTTTGACAAGAGACATGGCAATTATTGGTGCTCATTATATTACTAGTTTTATTATTCTTCAAGCAAGTCTGATGATGTCATTTCTATTGCAGATCAGGAATTCATATTTCTTTTATAGGGACATGCTTGGTATTTTTTTATATTGTAATTATGCTAATAATAATTGCTTTCTTAGACTTACCCCAGATACATAGAATCTAGATCATTGCCTTGAAATGCCAGCCTTTTTGTAGCACCATAACATAGAAGTAGGGAATAGAAAACTAACAAAATAAAATTATATGACTTTATATGAGTAAAAGAAGACAAGATGGAAAAAATTTGGGGACAATATTCATTGTACATTATTTGTAAGATATCATAGAATGATCACCCTCAAAACATGTAGGTTATACACATACCTTTCCATGCTTCCTCACATCGTATATCATTTGAATATGTATTGCTAGCTTTCTGTGGTAACAAAAATAAAAACATGGTCGTCATTTTAAGCCAGGAGGAGAAGGAAATCCTTAAAGACTTCCCATTTTGCAAGGATTTAGGTTCCCTTTCGAGGCATTTGTGCATAAAATACAATTTTTACAGTTTATATTTCTGAAAAATAAGTAAAAAGAAGCTGTGGTAAATATGTCATTCACATTATTGCGTTAGTGAAAAGCATTCATTAAGTTGTTGAGCAAGAGGCCTACATGGTAAATAGCAGGTACATGTATATGCTTGTCATAGGAAAATAGTTGCAGAATGATAACCTAAGTATCAGGCTACATGTACTTTCCATATGGATCCAAGTTCATGTTTAATTCTTTCCAGCAAAATTGATCTTGCGCTATTGTTGTGAATTCGTAGACAAATTTGTATATGATTTGCTTTTTCTATTCTGTTGGCTACATTGAAAAAAATGCTCAAGGATTTTTCACTTTTCAATCGATTAGGCCCACATGGACATGTATATACTGTATGTATGTCATTATTAGAGGAATGCATACTTTACTGGAGAGATATGAATGAATCAATGCTTGGATGGGTTGTTATAAGGTCAACCAACTATTCATGTACATTACATATATCCTTTTCATTTTGTGTGTGCGATACATATATATCAAATCCTGATGGCAGTAAACCTGTATTACATGTATTTTATGCTCTATTAAAAGTCATTATAAACATTTAAACAAAGGATGCAGACTTTACATGTAACATCGAAAGTTGTATGCAAGTGCAAGTTGTTACTCCAACAGAGCCAGTTCAAGGGCTATACCATGTTAAGTCCATGGCTATACTATCCCAAGTGCTTCCAGATTTATCTAATCTGTGATTAAAGAGAACTAGCAGGACCCGTGGAAAATCCACGGGATTCTAGGGGAGGGGCCAAATAGATAGATAGATAGAGGCCTATGTGCTATCCAAAAATTAGATTATCTTTATATATAGAGAATTTTTATAATATATGCTGTTTGACCATGAATGGCGCATCGTAAAACAAACTATGTCAGATAGGATCTCGATAATTACGATTTATTTGCATTATTATTGTTGTGATTTCAATGTAGTTTCATGAAAAGACTACATACATGTATGCAGAGGCTTGGATTATGATTATGTTGGCATTGTTCACAAAATGTGTATAATTATTTTCAAAGTAAAGATTTTACGCGAAAAATCGAACGGTTTGTGCACAAATTGACTCGACTGTGTGTGGGACTGTAAGCGTAGAATCCAGTGAAAGATTTTTTTTTTCGGGGACTCGATCTATATCAAATTTTGGGAAAATTTTTGGGGCCTACTTTTTTATCTTTCGGGGGCTCATTTTTCTTGGGCTAATTTTTCATTAATTCATTTAAAGATGCAGTTTGTTTAGTTTAGTAGCGTAGTGTTACGTAAAAAAAAGGCGTACTTTCTGCGTCAAGTTTCTACGCCGAAAGTACGCAAATTTTGTTAAACATATTAAATTGTTTGCGTCCATCTTGCATACTTTTTTGCGTCCCTCAGGGTATAGTAACGAAGGCCAGCGTACTCTCAGCTCAGCGTAGTTGGTAGGCAACTCTACTATGGACCCCACGCCAATTAGTGATCGACCTGCCAGTGTCACAAATAAGGCATTAAAAATATGCTCATCTGACCGTAATTAAATGCCTAAAACCCCCGAGCTTTCGGGGGTTCAGCCCTTTGTACCCGTGGACACCACGCCTGCACTCAAATCGCTTTGAGTTACCTGACCCCCCCCCCCCCCATACTTTTAAAAATTGATTTGATGCAAGAACTGTATCATACTAAAAGTATTATCATGTTTTTAAACGACCATGACGACCGTCTGATTTTCTTGTGAAAACTTTACTTTGCTTGTGAAAACTTTACTTTGAAAAATGATTATCGAAATTCAGTATACAACTATACATGGCCAGAATAATCACAATCTAAGCCCAGGTTTCATACATCTATTCACGAAACTACATTGAAATCGGGGCAATAATAGCAATTTCAAAGTGTTGTTTAGACTCTCCTCACACCACGGACAGGCCTGGCTACTCCGGTCACCGCTAGTCCATGCTCACACACTCGGCTCCGACAGCACCCCCGACAGCAGCGCTCAGCTGCGGTGGCAATACACTGCGGACTCAAGGCAGTTTGCAACTGAACTGTCACGTGAAGGCGTACTATCACAGATCTATTTGCGCTATTCTTGTTGTGATTTCGATGTAGTTTTCATGAAAAGACCAATAAAACAGAAGCTTGGACTATGATTATGTTGGCATAGATCACAGAATTCGTATAATTATTTTCAGAGTAAAGATTTTACGTGAAAATAGGTCCATGGTTTGCGCCAGTTGTAGCGATCGCCTCGACTCGAATCGACTGTGGTGTGTGCATGTGTGTGACCTGAGAGCGTGTAATACACGTACACTATGGGCGCCTAGCTAAAGCATATCCTATAGAAAGACGCATAGCACGGGTCAGCTCAACCCGTTGAGCGTACATAATGGCTACATCCCATCACCCGGGTGGGTCATCTGTTAATGTGTGTTTCTCTTACATGCTACAAAGCGAATCCTATAGCAAGAGGCCTTACTCGAAATACGCCGCAATCTTTACAATGAGACTTGCTACACCCGTTGGCGCGAGTGGATTCTCGTCCATCGTGTGTCTCTTCGTCTCTCTTTGATAATTAGACAGAGGGCGGGTGCACGCCTTGTCGACTCGCTCTCGCGAGTTCGTCTCCTCCTGGCAATCCGCGACGCCCGCCGTGCTCTCGTCCACCCGTCCTCCCCGGAACCTCGAATACCACGTTTAACGGCATGGACGTCGATCGCGGGGTCGACGTGGCACGCAGGTTACGGGAGACATGCCTCGTGGAATTGTGCCGCCGTTCCCGCGCCACGGCGGAGGCGGGCGCGGTCGGGGAAAGGCGTTTTTGAGGAACCGTTTTGCCCCGTTTTGGACCCCCCGCGGCGATTTTGCGTATTAATAATATAGATAAGGCCTCTCGCTATTGAATGCCTAAAAACAGACATTGTAAACACACCCCTCCTACATGTACATGTATATGTACCCAGCAGACTGCACTGTGAAACTCAGATAGCATTCTATGCATT
Organism: Strongylocentrotus purpuratus; assembly: GCF_000002235.5. NCBI lineage: Eukaryota > Metazoa > Echinodermata > Echinoidea > Camarodonta > Strongylocentrotidae > Strongylocentrotus > Strongylocentrotus purpuratus. Next base: position 39,353,013 of record NW_022145611.1, read on the forward strand.
CCATGTCACGACTGAGTAGAGAATCTGTACATCAGTGTAATATGTGCAGCTCTGTTGCTCTTCTTTCTATAGGAAGTGTTTTATGGGCTGCTGGAGTAAAACATAAGCAAAATATTTTCATTCTCTCAGATCATCACACATGGTGAATTTCATTCATGTCTGTAGCCTATAGACATAAGGGTCATCTCTGCAGTTATAAATATGACTGCCTTGAGGAGTAGCTACATGTACATGTACAGTACATGTACATTCAGTAATTAAGTACAACTACAATGCACATTAGCTTTTTTTGAAGGTTATCCATACATCTAGTCATGCAACTTCTGAATAAATGAGCACATTAAAAAGTAGATGCAAGAATAGTTCAAAATTTTGGGCTATTTTTCTGAGAGCAAAGAAAATATTAAAAAACAATGTATAAACTAATGAAATTTGCAGTGCTACAAAAGTTCAATAAGATACAGAAACGTCATTAGATATAGGCCTACATGTATTTTATCTTTATTTACTGGCATGTTCTGATTCACTGTGTACTTTATTTTCATAATTTGTATTTAAAAAAAATCAAAGTCCATATGAATATAGCAAGTCGGGTGTAAAATTCAGAAATTACAAATTTATTACTTGAATAATATATGTGTGTTTCGCTGTGCTAGATTTTAATTCTTAAGGCGGAATAAAGATGGATTTGCTTTTACTCTTGGTAACACAGATTTGATCCACAGGGTGATTATCGTTTCCAAGGCGATATATTAAGGATTCATTATGTATTCATCAGTTGAGGCTTTGCAGAAATTGATAGCAAACTGGGTCATGAGATTGGCCAATGATATAATTCATTTATTATTGCCAGATTCTAGTCTTATCATCAGAGCATTGCTTAAAATGTTAGGATTTCATTAAATGTACCTAGAGAATGTGGAATTAATTTGATATGCATGCTGTCATATTGTAAGTATGGGCATTGAAGATGGATGGAATAAGGAAATAACAATCAGCTCCTCCTTAGTTAAGGATGATGGCAAAGGTAGACAGCAAGTAGTAGATTTTTAAATAGACATATATTGCTTCATAATTTTTTTTAATATACCTGAAGATTCAAGGTATTATTTTGAAATGGAAGCATTTTGTGCAGGCACCAGAAACTGACTTTAAATTCAATCACATGTCCATGATTCTCAAAATTCCCTGCTTTTGCAATATGAATATAGATGGATTGCTTTTTAAAAGAAAGCATATGTTTTGTAATGAAATGTACCGATATGATACAACTTTTCAGGACTCCTCAATCCTCTCTCTCACATGGTGCACCCTCAAGCCTACTGTATATAATACAACTTGTTCTCAATCAAATATGGAATACTACAATAACAATGTATTCAGGAAATCATTATGCGACACATCTAAAATGCTAAGAAAGCCCTTAATACAGTGATGTTTGATTCCCCCTAACCTGTGCCCCATCTCTGAGTATGAGTCATCCTATGGTCTCCTTCTCTCAGGACACGCATCTCACTGGTGATGATGCTTCTCCTGCCAGAGATGTAGAGAAGTAGGGTGGCGGTTACGTCAGTGCAACGTAAGCCCACCTGCCAGTGCGCATGCCCCGTGGCTGGCGTGCAGTGGCTCAGAGATGGAAATAAACCTCAACGAGATGGAGCTGATGATGAGGCCCCTCTCTCTCTCCATGTTTTCATCCTCTTGAATTTCTTTTCCTCCTTGTTCTAGAAACATGAGGATGAGGACAATATTCCTGTTGCTGCTATTTGATCTGCAAGCTGGGATTGATGGATGTAATAGAGTCAAATCATACCGGAGCAACAAGAAGTTATTGATTACCTACGTTTGATCTTCTTTTAATTTTGCCTGATTATTTTCACTGAGACAGATTAAATTATACTTTTTATATTGTCTAATCAGAGTGAAAGACCATTGATTTGTAGCTTTCAACTTCCTTCTGGCTTTCTACAGATAATACAGTATCTAACTTGTTAAACAAAAGTCATGTTGGAAATGACCTGACCTTCGCTTTGACGTGAGAGGAAGTGTCGGAAACATTCAAGCATTTCTTCCATGACGATTCATAACAATAGTGTAAACCACCATGACTTAATGGGATGTTTTCACATCTGCAAAGTACATGTACACCATTAGCACTGCTGACATGTAGTGGGCCATTCCATGGTAACTCGCGTTACACTTAATGGGTACATTGACACGATAATGTGCCTATATCTTTAGAACTGCTAGGATCTACAAGATACTTTTTTCAAACATGGACAGGGTAGATATAGAACAACTGAATGAAACAAAAAAGAAAATTGAAGAACAAACATTTTTAGATTCTTGGATTATTGAATTTCGGTAACTCGCGTTACAAAAAAAGGACATGGTCAATTCTACGAGACCCTCTTTTCTCCTCATACTAGACAATCTTGACAAAATCTTTCCTACTTTAATTTGATAGTAGGTTGTGACTTACTAGTATAAGATCACAATATTAAAGATAAGAAACAATGGACTAGTAAAATGCAGGAAGCAAATATGTCGGTAACTCACGTTACGGTAACTCGCGTTACATTTTGTCCGGAGGCCATTTTTACCCCTATGTAATAGATTAAATATCACAGGACCCCTTAAACTATGGAAATATATTCATCTTTTTCCATTTAGCGAAATTTTCAGGAAAAAATATTACAAGAATCCTGTGTAATCTGCAATAAATTGGGTTTTTTTCAGCTGCAGTCCCACATGCACGTTTTTGATGATAGTTTGAGATCTTAGGAAATCAACAAAAATGAAAAAAAAATTGTATTGAATTTGAAAGGCCCTAATGTTTTATGAACATCCATGGCATAAGGTTAGTGATAAATCAAAGAATTAACATAAGAGGTACATTTCTTTTTTTGATGTCATGTCCTTCTTCTCATGGAATGGCCCAATACACCTTCTGAATGCCTCAAGCACATTAAGTGCTTCCAAAGATCATAAAGATTTATTGCCCTTCTAGTTTTGCGCTAATGTCTAGTGATTCCATGTAATACCATACCAACAGAGTTGTAGTCAGAGTAATTAAACCTTATTTCTATGCCAACACTTAATGCAATCAATCTTTAACATGTTTACAACAAGAAGAGCAACTTGAACTTGGCAACTAAATTTAGTAAACTACACGATTAAAAACAAATGCTTGGGATAATCATTACTAAACAGACCTGGTCATGAATATATCCCAGTAAATGAAAGTGCATAATTTTTGTCAAGAAAGCAATTTGAAGCTGGACACACTTGCAAAGTTGATAAAAAGAAAGAAAGTAGATAATTAAGCGATCTTACTAGTAAAGTACATGGCTATATTTACCAAGATTTAAATAAAAATGATTTCATACTCATTTTAAGTGTACAATTTTTAAGGAAATGGAATGTGCAGTGTATTCAGAGGGCTGGCATTAATTCACAACTCAATCCCTTATACAGTACTAGTGTCTTAGGAGACATCAGTACTAATGTAAACAGAATAGAATTATCTTGATATCTTTTTGAAGAAAAAAAAAGTACTGAGAAAAAAACTCAGATTTTACTGTAAACTTTTTGAAGCAGATTACTTTATACCATTCATTACTATCATCTCAGTATATCAATTTCTAATCTACCAAGAATTCAAGATAAATAATTACTCATTTAGAACATCAGCTACTGCCGCATAAAAGAAACAGACATTCTGATAACATGTAATCTTCAGCCATATCAGCATCGGTGCCATTTTGACCCAAGTTCTAACTAACAAGTCTACATCTTGAGTAGACCTGGTAAATAAATCAAATCAGTCCCTCTCTCTCAATCTCATGAAACTGTGTGTAGTAACTCTACCTCATGGCACCAGCTGCTTTCTATATTGAATTTTCTATTACATGCAAGCGTGGTGCTATGAATCATACATCGACTCTGTCAAAAACATATCAACATGAAGACCAAAATAGCATCAAGTACGTACAGTACATGAATAACATTAGACTTCTTCTTGCTCTCTTTACTTTCTTTCAAGAACTCCATTGTATGCCATGTTGGTTTTTATTTTTTGCATTTCAAGATTATCTTGAGCTTTCGCACTGAACTGCTTTTCATCATCCACATGGTTTCCACCACATCTATAAAATCAAATCAAATCAAGAAAAAAAAAATATCTATTTTAAACCAACTTTTGAATATAGCGCAGTCAAAATGATTTGCCCCTTATAGAAATGAAACAAAGTGAAACATGAATTTTAATACCTGAGTTTCACCTTTTGAGATTAAAAATTTAAAGAATTAATGGGATAAAAAGAATTGATGAGTTGAAAATTTATTGCAAATCTTTTGAAATTGTTAGGAAAATCATTTTCCCATGAGGCAGTTTGCTCCTTGAGCCACACCTAATCTGCACGTTATTAAGTATACTGTTATACATGTGAGTCATACTTTGCCGACTATCCAAACCAACTGTAGAATGAGTCTACATCAACAGTAGATTAATAGGAATGAACATGAATCATGGCCAGACCTCACGTCATCTAATCAAATGTATGACATTGTATGAAAATGCGCAGGCAGCACTATATTATTTCAAAGATAGGATGCACCTTGAATATGGCTACAGCAGGCGTCATTTGTATAAATATGAACTTGAACTTGAGAAAGGAAATTGAATTTTCTGTTACTTTACAGCATGTACAGACTATTAGTTCAGAACAAAAAGTCATATTACTTCTAGATTCTAAAATTGGCATGGAATTAAGATTTTATGCAGGAATGGAATATCTGAAAGAGCTGCATGTGTAAGTAATGGTATAAAAGTAATAGGACCGATAGAAGTTAATAACCATTCACAGTTGCGGAGAGTAATGGTATTTCACACGATATCTGATACTGTGTGATTTACACTTCCATTGGGATGTGATTAGTTTAAGTCTTTCTATTGTGGCATTACATGGACATACAGTACATGAAGGCACATTTGAGAATTAATGTCTGTCTTTTCTCTACTCCCTGATGACAAGTAACCTTTGTAATCTTCTCAAAAGTGCAACCTCAGCCCTCCGTAATTCCATCTCACGAAAGTGCGCTAGAATCAAATTTTAGAAGGGAAAAGCAGTTACAGAAATTGCGAGAACATGGTCAAGAGAAGAGCTCTTCTTTTTATGTTGAGAAGGCAGCACTATTGAAGGAGACAAGTAGTGCTCCACACAAATTACCATGCAGCCCTCTAGATGTGGCCACATAATCAGGCCTCTGCCGTCGGCTAACTCGTAGCGATTTGCAAGTAGAAACTTCTTCAATCGTTGTAGCTGTACGTGTAGGTCTAATGGAATAGGGAGAGTTTGACTCCATGTGCATAACTATGTGCTTTGATAAAGCAAACTTAGACAATAAAGCAAGCAATATTACTACATGGATCTATGGATAATTAGATCTAATTTTTTTAAACTTCAGAATCATTCAAAGTAAACTTCTTTACTATGCATATAAAAAGATGTCTCGTTAAAAGCAAATATATTATGGTAAAGATGTCAAAGTTTGAGCTCATCTTGCAAGCTGTTCCATGTCAATCAATTGTTTACAATAAATTTTATTAAAGATATTTTAATTCCTGAACTTTTCATAGATAAAATGGATTATTCATTCATAGTCTCTGCGCACTCCTTGCATGCATGATTTGTGCATTATGCTCAGGCAACCCCCTTTATTCTGAGGCCTCTGCCCAAGGGACTGACAATCATGTACTGTATGTACCCACAAACTCTCTTCACATTTGCAAGTAAATGAGAAAAGGACTCAGTCCTCACGTCCGAACAATGTTGTTTCGCTCAATTACATTTACAATGATTGATTCTGCCCAAGCAATACAAGTACTTTCTTAGTGCTTAAGCTTCAAGTATTGAAAAATGGCATGAATTTATTATGCCTACAGTATACTCCTGTTCTGAATATTTTCATTTCTGTTTTATGAGCAGTAATTCTTGTGAATTTTTGTAATTTATTCTGAAGAACAAGTGGTTTTGAAAAATCAATCATTTGAATTGACCCACTTTTTTTATATTTTTAGATGTGACCCATGGAATTCCTAATAAGTTTATGCACTTTACTTTTTTGTGAGGTATGGGGGGGGGGGGGAGGGGATGCTTCAAATAGACATATCTTTTTTGGCAGAGATGAAAAAGAAATGCTTCAAGTATATATCTATGTTGCAAAGGTTATTTTTAAATGTTGCAAAGTTATTCAATGATGATATTGTTTGGGTATCGTTCCACAATATTGTTTAAGAATGAGGGAATGAGTTAGATCTGTAAATAACATCTACGAAATTGTATTACCAACATGGTTAATTAAGGTCCTCTTTTTCACCATGTTTGTGTGTGTATGTTGATTGGTTGGTCAATGGATGCAATACCATGGGCTGTACTCCTCCTTATTAGCTTCTGGGCAATGAGATGCCAAACCAGTCTGCTCTCTCTGTGCCTCCATGCCTCGTCCAGCATGTTCATCACTCATTCCTAGGTAACCTGTTGGCAAGGAGACAGACAGATGGACGGATGGTTTCAGGATAAGTTACCCTGCCTAACCCATGCAAAGCCATCAACCACAGCTCACTGCAAAACCAGACACATTCATTACACTAAAAGCCTTCAATATGGTGCTTCACATGGATGTGTACATTCAGACTGTGCCATGCATGTGGAATGATTATCTCTCCTGTCTCAATTTGATTGATGCCTAAGGTGGCCATTCTTGCGAGAAGTGCACCACTTGTTCCCTTACCCTTCAGTTTCTGTATTTATTCCTGCTTATACACATTTCAGCATTGTGTCCACCATACTCACTGTTTTTCATCTACAGTAGCTCTTTCCTTTCCTCATTTTCTGTTTTTCATCTACAGTAGCTCTTTCGTTTCCTCATTTTCTGTTTTTCATCTACAGTAGCTCTTTCCTTTCCTCATGTTCTGCTTTTCATCTACAGTAGCTCTTTCCTTTCCTCATGTTCTGCTTTTCATCTACAGTAGCTCTTTCCTTTCCTCATTTTCTGCTTTTCATCTACAGTAGCTCTTTCCTTTCCTCATTTTCTGCTTTTCATCTACAGTAGCTCTTTCGTTTCCTCATGTTCTGCTTTTCATCTGCAGTAGCTCTTTCCTTTCCTCATTTTCTGCTTTTCATCTACAGTAGCTCTTTCCTTTCCTCATGTTCTGCTTTTCATCTACAGTAGCTCTTTCCTTTCCTCATTTTCTGCTTTTCATCTACAGTAGCTCTTTCCTTTCCTCATGTTCTGCTTTTCATCTACAGTAGCTCTTTCCTTTCCTCATTTTCTGCTTTTCATCTACAGTAGCTCTTTCGTTTCCTCATGTTCTGCTTTTCATCTACAGTAGCTCTTTCCTTTCCTCATGTTCTGCTTTTCATCTACAGTAGCTCTTTCCTTTCCTCATGTTCTGCTTTTCATCTACAGTAGCTCTTTCCTTTTCTCATTTTCTGCTATTTGCCTTGCATTCTTGCCCTCCCCCTCTCTGTCCTCTCATATCCTACTGCAACTTCACTGTCTCTATTGAGTAAACTGCATGGGACTGAATGTCACCAGATCTCTTTTGTCATTTAAGTCTTCCTGAGCCCATGGATGGATGCTACATGTAGGCTAGCTTGGTGCAAAAATCTAATTTGAGCAAATATCTGAAGATGCGTAGTACCCAAGATGAGAGTGATACAGTACGTGTGAATGTCATAGGAATAAGCTCATCATTAATGAGCTTTAATGGCCTCATGCCCCCCGGGGAAATTGAAGAAAAGACATGCTGAACCTGTGTATTGGCTTTGGTATTGGTCTAGAGTTAACTATCTCTATATAATATTTTTCATTATTATTTTCATGTAAATTGAGAGTCTATTGAATGTGAGCTGCTTGTGCCATGGCCAGTGGTTTGATATTCATTACCAGGAGATCTCTCAGACGTAGGGGTAGGAGTTAACTTTATGCATAATTTATGGAATGAAACTCTTTTAACTACTATAACAGAATTCATATCTGTAACATACAAAATGTTTGCCCTGTCTGCTGCCGAACTATGTAAGGATTATGATATGTCTATCCTGCTAATTATGGAAATACAATTATGATCCTACTTCATAAATATATGATCAGGGAGCTACAATGTAAAAAAGGATTCTTGCTCTATTCCTCCTAAAGACTGATGTGGAATGATTAAAAAAAGGAAAATACCATGGGGAACAGCTTTGCATATTAATTCAGATTTATTATCAAACAATTATCTGGTCAAATAATACATGAATATGCATCAATGACTGGAAATCGAGAGGCTTGTATGACAATGTGTGATGATTGACATGAGAGAAGTGAGCCGGTCTGTAAGTTAGAGGAGATCAGGCTGAACAAATGCTTGCCAAGCATACTCCAAGGCATGCTAAGAATAACCTGAACCACCACTACAATCTCGCTCCTTCGGATTTTCCTTTTTTTGTTCTTTCCATGAATGAGGTTAATTATTCACATCATCATGAAGCATAGTACTTCTCTACTATACTATTATCGCCTCTGGGTCTCCTCCAGTTTCAGGCTATACAACAATGTATGGGACGAAGTCGGCAAAACCGGAGGCATTGGAGAGGATAAATAACATGCCCACAGGGCTTGCCTTTCTTATTTCTGTGTTTGCATTCATCAGAAAAGAAATTTGCCATTTACACAAGTGTTATGGAGGGAGGAAGAGGAATAGAGGCTACATGTACATGTAGGAGAGAGGAGGGGTGGAGAGAGATAAAGAGAAAAAGAGAGCAAGAGAGAGAGAGAGAGAGAGAGGGCAGTGGTGAGGTGGGAGGAAATGAGTGAGAGCAAGGGATTGTGAAAAGATGGAGGAAGAAAATGGGATGAAAGGAGATAATCTCTATCATACATGTACTTGTAAGTGACAATTTAGGAACTTAAAATGAATCATGTTAGATACATAGTCTCATATTATTTTTACTTGCATCAAAAAAGGTATATTCATGTATATGAGATGTTTTCAAATCCTTTTCATCATTTAAAATGAATTTAAACGTAACTGTATGCAAGTTGCATATGAATCATTTTGACCTCTCATACATTTTATATTCCACTTGAAGAGAGAGAAGGGGGCGGGGGGGGGGGGGGGAGGGGAGGGAGAGAGAAACAACAACTTCACAGCACCATACTGTTGCTAGTGTCTTGCTATTTATCTTGTAAAGCCAATGATGTCTGATGAAAATGTTGGTGCACATCAATATTATACATTGGATTTAATGGTAAAACCGATTGTGCTATCTTTTCCTTTAAGTGCGCGTTTCCTTCATGCTATTCCCTCCATTGTTTTCTGCTTTCCTGTAGGTAATGATGGCATTGGGTCACCATCTCAACATGGTGGAGGCCGAGAAACAGAAGCTACGAGCTCAGGTTCGAAGGTTAGTCCAGGAGAATACCTGGTTGAGAGATGAGCTGGCTGCCACCCAACAGAAGCTACAGACGAGTGAGCAGAATCTAGCTGACCTAGAGGTCAAATACAAGCACCTGGAGTATATGAACTCCATCAAGAAGTATGATGAAGATCGCACACCAGATGTAAGTTCAGTTTTTGTCTCCTTATTGTTACATTATGGAACTCAGGAAGGGATGGATGAAAATATATATCTTTTAGTATAACAAAAAGTGATTGCTGGTAATAAACCTTCAAGTCTTTGAGATGATAATTTCATATGCATTCTAAACACAGGGTTAGAAAATGCTATCACCTGCGATATCACCTTTATTGTGCGAAAACAAAGGGAATTACAAAATAGGTCTAGGTTAGTTGTTTTAAAAAACAATTGAACAGGACTTCACAAATTAAACCCTGGAAGACATATTTCACAACATATTATATTGAAACATAAAATATTCTTTGAAATTGGAACATAATGAGGGTATGTTTGGTTGAAATCAACATCCAACTCATGCATTTGATAAGGTTGTAAAAATGAGTTTCTGCATAACAGTCGTCACTGAATGGGGAAACCTCAGTCACACCACCAAACCTACTCCCGACCGACAGATCCCTGACCATTGGAGGCAATGTAAATATTTGTCCGGTCTGTTGTCGGTCTGCAGTCGGTCTCAGGTGTGAGTGGGGTATCAGACTGAAAGTAATAAAGCTTCATTAAGTTTAACAACATTGCGAACGGCCTGGTTGCTGCTCCATACTGAGTTTATTAGGTCCATGTACAAGCTTGTAAAGTTAAGCAAATACAATTAGTGCCTGATTCAGTGATAGTATTGTATTTATCTGTCTAGCTGACTTGGGTGTCTCTATTTATCCAAAAGCTTAACATTGTAAGAAAGAAATGCAACAAGCCATACTGAGAAACTATTCACAGTTACATGTATCTGTGATACTGAGCCTTTCAGTAAAAATAGAGAATTCTCTATAAATACCCCTGTGCTTATATTTTTGTTTGCAGGGTTTTGAGAAAGTCAGGTGTAATCATGAATAATTCAGGAATCTTCTATCATATACATGTAGGATGAGGATATTTTTAAGGCATGGCGAAATACAAACAATATAGTTTTGTCTACAGCAATGTAATTTTCCTTCATGTATCTTCTAAATCTCATGCAAGACAACAAGTCAAGTTACAATAAACATGCATATTACATTACAACTTCTAAATCAAGGTTTGGGTAACGGAACAAGCTCTTACGTCTCAACTGAGAAATAAAGTGTGCAATTTTTCATGGAGAGCATGTTTATATCCCAATCATTTCATGGTGAAGCAAATGCAAATGGTATGAAATTGAAATTCCATGAAAAAATTAGCTATCAGTATTCATGTAATTATTGTGTACATCAGTAATGGCCTTGCTTGAGATATTGGAATAATGCATAGTATGGAATAGGATCACCTGGCCAAAGGGAGAGGGAATAGAGGATCTAAATGTCAACCTGCAGACGCTTGAAAGTGAACAATGTTGAAATGTCATGGACCAATACCATTCGGGACATGAAAGATTGCGAAATGACATTACAGGAAGTTTATCCTTTAGACTGTTGTTGCAACATTGATAGGAAAGTGAAGTGAATATGACAGCAATGTTTCCCTTAGCAAATACCATTGCCAATACTTTCTCCCTTTCCCCCCATTTTCTTGTAAGAATATAAAAGCAAACTTCATTTTCAAAATGCTTATATTTTTAATCAGAATTATACTTTAATTTTCTGTTCAGGGCTCCCCCATCATTATTTACAAGATTCTTAAATCTGGGCAAGATTTTTTTACAAGCATGATAATTTCATTAAGAGATTATGTGAGACCACTCCGATTGTATTCAAGGACTTGGACTAAATTAAATCTTAATGGAGACATTACTGATGATGTATCCATCAAATTATCTGTTTTCTGTCTCATTCATGCTGACATGTTTGACATTTTGCATAGCCTCTGAATAATTATTTGAAGTAAAAAAAAAAAAACATAGATTGCTATCATAAAAGTAAAGTAATGTTTGTATTTACAAAAGACATAGAATCATTAATATTAAATATAACTTTTTATCATTCCATTTATACAAATCTCGTATAATTTGCAAGACTTTAAAGGTAGCCCATCAAATTAAGTCTTAGGTCTTTCATTATAAAATAGTTTTTAAAATGGAGGAAGTGCTGAACCTTAAGACCCCCTCTCTGTCCATTGTGTCTCCCGTACATACGGAGGATAATATCTCCATTTTCTGGTTGGTCACGTACAAACATTGATCTTCCGCGAGATATTTATCCTGCCATCCAAGTTTTGATGAAATCTATGTTTGCACGGGTCTGGCATTACATGTGTACACACGTTTACACTTTCACTTACTTAATTCTCATGCTGCCCTCAATCCAGAGCTGCCAACCTCTGAAACCAAAATCAGTAAACTGAAAGCTAAAAATCAGTAATTTTGGATGGAAATCAGTAATTTCAAGCGCGGCGCTTTCAACATCAAGAAGACTGCATTTGCACGTACATTGTAGAGCTGCACACAACACCACAACACAAACTACTAGTACCATGGTAATAGCATCACTCTGAATGACAGGACTTGAAGTAAAAACAAGAACATTCTGTTTATAACATCATTTTAAGTGCTATAAAAAAAACAATGGTTATTAGAGGATTGATGTATCATTACCCTGTTTCACTTACGTGTGTATATTCACTTCAGGTTTTTACAATTAAAACGCGTATTTACTTGCAATTTTACTGTCAGGGAAGGCATTTTTGACAAGTTGTGAAAGGTGGTCTGCTGCTGAAAACGCGATGTTGTGCTCTATCAAAAATTGAGTAAACTTCACTTCGGCGTTCGTGACAGAATTGTCCTTTGCGACGAAAAACTGGGCGATGTCATGACTGCGGGAATTGGAACTTGCCTCCGCCGCTGCAGTCCGGTGCTTCACCGACTTCAGATGTACCTGGATATCGTTCGAACCGCCATGACCAATTCCAAAATCGGATGAGCAATGTGTACAACAGGCACTGTTTGTATTCCTTTTCGACGGAACAATGCATGACCATTTCTTGGTGTAATCACCTGAGAAGGTTTGCAGTTTTTTAGAACGCTTCTTCGATGAAGTTGAAGTCATTTTTCTCCGTCGGTTACTCGAAGTTTGACGCGACCACGGCCGACCTGCTGCACATGCGGTAGTGTAACACTCGGCCAATGCATATTTCGCCCAGATAAATATCGTGCCACTTGTTTCAGCACATCCACCATGCATGCGCTTTCGTATCGGTCAAAACTTTGTGTGTCAGCTCATTCAAAATTTATTCGTGTATCATATTTTGTTATCAACAATGAAAAGGGGTATATGAATAAAATGAAATGAATAAACATGATCCAACAAATAATGTGAAATAAAACACAATGACAATAATTGTTGAATATAAATTCAAGTTTAATCAAGGAAGTACATTCATTTTCCTTATGACAATTATCATCATCATCATCATCATCATCATCATCATCATCTTCATCATTAGTCGAGTCGTACTTTTATTATCATAACAATGAGAACCCATCACTAAGGGGAAAAAAATTGTAGACCTGCTATAAACTACACATGGACATGGTACCGTACGGGTTGGTTTGCAAGGTGGCTAAATGGACTTGGGACGAGTTTGCCGTCTCCCCGATATATATTGCATGCTGAAAGCTAGCACACGCAGCCCATATAGGCAGGGCGGTGTGCATATCTTTCGATGGTAGCTACATGTGTGTGCAGTGGTCGTGGCTGAGGCGCGGATGATATTTCCGTGCGCTCAAAAGTTAACCACCGGGCCGAGGCCCGGGAAGTATCGCGATCATTACCGCTAAAACACTCGCATATGCATAATGCATGTGTTAATACATAGGCATGTCCAGAAATCGGGGAATCCGTAATTTTTGAAGGGGTTTCCGTGCTTCCGTAATTGCCGTTGATTTCCGTACCAATTACGGAAAATCCGTACTAGTTGGCAGCTCTGTCAATCCCTCTGGGTATCTTACCTCATGAACTACTGGACATCTATGGTTAATGGCTACTTGCATGCAGAGATAAATATATTGTTCTTGAAAAAGAAGAAAAGGTTGATAACAAAATGGATTTAGGATAATTAGTAAATACAGATTATATTTCCCTACAATGTGCTTCAAGAATGTTCTTGATATAGCATGGAGTATTGAATTGTGATGGTACCAGAAAGAACTATTATTCAATAGTCATATAATGTTTTAGTTTAAAAAGAAAATGAAATAAATAGATAAAGGACATGTGGTTACACATCACATGGAATTTCCCATGAATAATTTATGTAACACCAGGTCATGTTTAAAGTCAGTCATATCAATGTAATATCTTGTCAACCACACTGAAAAAGGATAGATATGATTTGAAATACACAATCTCTTTTTCATGTACTACATTGTTTGTACTTATTTAGTTGATTATGGCATTATTTTTCCAGTAACTTGTTTCATTTCAAAGCTATAATTGATATCTCTGTCATGATTTTTTTATTTTCTTATATATAGGAGGAGGCATCATCGTCAGATCCCTTAGATCTTGGTTTCCCAGAAGATGATGATGGTGGTCAAGCAGACGGTGAGAATGCCATGCAATCATCTCTCTATTGACTTCCCCACTGTCTGTAGTCTCTAGAGTCACCTTTTCACTCTCAGTGGTTTGTGCATTGATATCAGTAGGGCTAGTATCCTCAAACCGTGATTTCCTAGAAAGCGATGGTCGTATGTCACTATCCTCAGAGAGGTGGTACCTCAAAAGGTAGACTAGCATATGATTAGAATGTTCTCTCCAGTAACCTTCTCGCTGCCATTGGTTTGTGTGCTGCGTGTAAAATGGATAGTATCCTCAGAGGCGCAGACCTTGGTTTCCTAGAAAGAGATCATACATCACGATCACCATAGGGATAGTGCCTCTAAAGGTATTCTAGCGCATGATAGGAGCTTCATACTGGATCGTTCTAGTAACTTTCCCACTGTCAACTGGTTCCAATCTAAATGACGTATTACTACTTTGGTAAAAAATCTACAAGCGTTATGTATTAATGTTTTCAGCCTTGTTCTAGGTTTAATAAATATATGCACGTCTTTGTGGAACATGTGCTCTGCACCAGGTATAGATTACAGAAACATCGACAAAATTATCTTAGTAATGTGAACAGATTATGATAGTAATGTGAGCAGACCAGGTGTGTGAGAAGGGAACGTCGTCAATCTGCTTGTCATGGTATGTGTAATCTTACATGAGAAATGGATGTCATCGTGGAGAGCCATGAATATTGAATGAGCCTGAGGGAGAGTCTATTAACAAATCATTTCTTGATGTAATGACTTCACTAAAAAAAACAGTGCATGCATGTACTGTAGGTGGCACAAACAGATTTGTCTAAGGAATAGGTCCAGATGCTGAAACCATTTTTCCTGTGTGTTTTGATGTATATGTCTCTGAAAACCGTCTGTTTAATGGTTATCGATGTGACTGAATTAGCAAATTGATTTCAACCAAGCTTGTCTTTTTGAACATGGAATCTAGAAGTATAAACTTACCATTGGAATTAAAATGCGAAATATCTGTGCCAACTTAGTAATTTTTATAACCAATGGACAGTTCTAACTAAATTTTATGGAGTAGTTTAAGTATGAAAAGGTAAACTGATTAAAATTTAGATGGTACTAGCCAAAAAGTATTGTATACATGTAGATGATTTATGTGATACATTGAAGGCATATGGAATGTGTCAATGCATCGTATTAATTCTGGATTATTAATCTGCCTCATCTCCTATGCTTGCAGAGAGCTATCCCCAGCCCCAGACAGGTAGTGGTTCAGTATCAGCAGCAGCAGGAGGTTATGAGATCCCTGCCCGTCTACGTACTCTACACAACCTGGTTATACAGTACGCCTCACAGAGTCGCTATGAGGTGGCTGTACCACTCTGTAAACAGGCTTTAGAAGATCTGGAGAAGACATCAGGTCATGATCATCCAGATGTAGCAACAATGCTCAACATTCTTGCCCTCGTATACAGGTCAGTTTATACATCAGGCTATTTGTCATTCCCAGTATCGTATATTTCTTTGCTTGATGATCATTCTTTGATACAGATTCAAACTTTCATAAGCATGATGTAAAGCATCAATATGGTTAACAGATGGAGAAAATGTAAATCTGTTTTCATGGATATTGTTTTTCGTATGGGAGAGTGGATTTGCCTAAGATTGGCCCTGGGGGGTGTTTCATAAAGCTGTTCGTAAAGTTACGCATGACTTTACAAACGACTTGTATATGAAAAGCCAAATGGGGTGCTCAATCATTATTGTTTATTATTTATTAAGCTGAACTGTGCAGATGTAGATTAACATTCTTATCATAACAAACATTTTTAATGCAAAGTATATTTTTTGCCATAATTTAATCGAGGTTATTGGAATATCAGAAAAATCTTTGGGCATCCTATCTGGCACTTCATATACAAGCTGTTCGTAAAGTCGTGCGTAACTCTACGAACAGCTTTATGAAACACCCCCCCCCCCCCCAGGTGTCTTTACATATATCACATTAAACAAGAGAATTTGTAATGCCCCTGACCAATTATAGTAGGATGTGGCAATTCTCTCATTTTGTGAGTTATTTTATATATACGTGTATGATGAAAGCGTGCTAAATCAAATTACAAGTGAGAAATGCCTGGATAACCAAAGACATTCTGAATCCACTTACATGTGTATCTTATTCGCATGAGTTTTTGTTGGTCTTGTGATCCTGAACAACCAAAAATTATATCTTTTTTTAATTATTCAGGGATCAAAACAAATACAAAGAGGCTGGTAACCTGCTACATGATGCTCTTGCTATCAGGGAAAAGACGCTAGGACCAGATCATCCTGCAGTAAGTAGCACTTCATCATGTAAACATCACAGACACTCTCTAATCTCATATATATACGACTGGTATGGAATATGGAGATTAAGTGGTGTGACATGATATATGATATGACGATGATAATGATGTTCATGCTGACAGTGTTATTTGGATATTCTGCTGATGGCAGTGATGGTAGTTTTTGTCTGTTGTCAGTGATGATGCATGAGTCTCTTAGTGTGAGGAAGAAAAGTCAGATAAGATGTGAGTTAATCCCAAAATATCAGTGATGTAGTTAATGGAAATAACAAATATGGATTCCTAACTACAATATGATAATGAGCAGCAATTTCATGGTGGGGGAGAGGGAGAAGAGCTTTAAAGCACTTTCCATCAATGTATTTGAAAGGTTAAAGTCATAAAGATATCCAGTGTACCAATAACTTTAGTATCTACATATGTAGCAATATGCACAGCACGTGGGCTGTATATCGCCATCTACACAAATTGCTTTTTGTTTCCCTCAGTTGGTCATGGTTCAATTGATTTATTGAATTGTGTTGCATTATTAATATCTGAATGTGAGAAGGCCCATTAGAGTGTAATCAGGGACAGGGATTATTTCATACATTAGTGTGATGTGTACTCCCACACTCTCAAATGGTATATTTTATTTTATTGTTATGTATTTTTTTACATTTTTACATTTTTATGATGGTGAATGTTTGGGGATGATCATGATGTATTGATTTGATTCTACCTATTCTACTTTATCTGTAATATGTTTGTGATTAATCAGGAACGCAACCTACCTTTTGATCGTAGTGAATTTAAATTTTTGTATTTAAATTATTCACCTACTTTAATACATTGTGAGTAAGCACTTCATGAAATCCACCTTCACTCTGACTCATGATAACCCCAAAAACACTGAATTCGCTTGACTTAAGCTACGGTCACAAAGATCCGTACGAACGATGCGTCCGTACGAATCTCCCTGTTTTTCCATGGTCTTCCCAAATTTTCATGGTCTCCAAATCGTTCATACGGCATTCATAGCAGTTCGTAATGGCATTTGTGACTGAGGCTTTAATAAAACAGTTTGATCAAAACTTGGTATAATACACTTCATATTAGATATACATGTAGCTTATTTATCATGGGATATATCTTCCCAAGATTCTTCTATAACATTTTTAGTTAAAAAAACACATCCAGAGTATATATGACATTTCAACTTCATTCATTAAGAATGAAGATGAAAAGTTAAACAAAAATTGATATCCCCTCTCTAAATTTGACAGTTGGTATAATGAAGAGAGCTTCTTCCACACTTGTCATGTGGGACTTGTTTATGTAGAGGTAGATAAGATTGATGGCAAATGTACATCTAAGTGCTGGTTTGTTATCACTAAGGTATACTTTGAATTCATTAATTTATGAGTCTTGTTTCTTCATTTACTCAATGCCTATGTACATTAGTTTGTGAATAGATGTAAACAAAGATGTAAGATTTGTAGCTGTTTGGACATTTTATGTGCACCGCCTTCCAACAGATGGTGGACACGGGTGTGGAAGTAATTATTAGGAGCGCTGCTCATTTCAAAAGCAGTTAGTCTTGATGTGATTACAGTTCTGATTTACTTCCTATAAAAATTGAAACACTATAGATGCATGAAGGGGGTAACTGTAGTGCTTTAAATCACATACATGTACCATGTACTCGTATAAGATTGAAAAATCAGTTCAAATACATAATATTGTTTTAATCATGAATAATGGTGTATTGTCAGAAGCACTGTTTTTAAGATCCTATACATGTCTTACTCCATAAAGATTTGAAATATAGCATGCTGGTTGCTGACTACATCTACTTTTAATTTCTGAAATTTGAAATTCTTTGAAATGTCAAATTATTCTTTCTTTGAAATAGTAACAGGCAGGTGTAAAATGGTGCCTACATGATGTCATAATACAGTGTCTTAATTCATTAGGGAATATTTCAGAAGGGAGATTGGGTTATAACCAAATTATGTATATCTGAAAGAGATTCAATTTTAGTGATGTTGGTCATATCTTCTTGTTACTGAGATGTTCCATGTAAGTATGTTTCATGATGTTACTATTAATAACAATTGTTTTTCTTGTACCACAGGTTGCAGCCACATTGAATAACCTAGCAGTGTTGTATGGTAAGAGAGGCAAGTACAAGGAAGCAGAACCTTTATGTAAGAGAGCCCTGGAGATCAGGGAAAAGGTGAGATCATTCTTCTTATCTACATCACATCAACATATTCTATTAACAACTTTAAAGGGAAGATTGGGTCCTGGTCAAGGTGAAAAAAATAAAATGGTTAGCCTTTTTCATTCTGTTTATGTCAGTTTGTAAGATTATCACAGAACTAAAATGAGCTATTGAACTGCCCTCATGTTCAAAGTATGACAAGAAATAGCTGAAAAGTTTGGACCAAACTTTCATGTCTCATGTGTGTAGACCCATATATACATTTCTGTGTGCAGTGCATGTAAAATCTTTCAGCAAGACAGAGTGAAGTTCTTGTCATTTTAATGTTTCCAAAACCTCTCTGTATATCCCAATTCTACATAATGAACCTTTCCAAATGGCTTCCAGACTGCTTCTTTTACAATGTAGTCACATGACCAGAACTCAACTTTATCTTTTACACCATTATGTTGTTTCCTGTTTTAACAATTTGGTATTGTTCAAGACTTATGTACAAGATAACACTTGTAGTCTATTTTTAAATACCACTTTAATATGTTTGCAAAGCACTGCATGTAGTACATCCATGTTCTATTTACTTGGAGATAAGTAATCAGATTTCCTGCTAATGCTAATTGGAGCACGTTTTAACAATTTTATAAGAACTCAATCTCAATCATGTAAGGGATAATCAGTCTCATTTGATATATTTTTCAACATTATTTATTTCTTCTTTTATTATATTAAAACAAAAAATATTAACCAATGAGAATTATAATTATTTGAACCTTTAGGAGACAGATTGATTGCATGTATATGAGTCTCTATATGCTAATTATATTACTAATGTATACATTTGATCTTTCAAGGTATTTGAAGTAATTCTAAGAAATAGAAAGGGTAGTGGGTCAGCGCTTCCTGTGTTTCCTATGGCAACCCAACTAATTTGTTTAGTTAAAGTGTGCCCTTTTCCACTGGATTTTTGTGTTCTAGCAACAGTAGACTGAATTATTGATGAGCAATTCATTTTGAAACATACCCACTTATACCTCATACAGTCTGACAGCTAAGCTTCCAGCTAATCACCTTGTCTAATTGTGCTATCATATATCACTCCTCCCCTCTCTTCCATGAATGATGATATTTATTTACGTCATTGCCAATAGAAATGTCAGCACTATGTGGCTTTTATCATATAATTAAATTTTAGAGGCTAGAGAAATGCATTGTTTATTACACAGTAACCTTGATAGTACTAAGTGGTATTACGCAGGGATAACTGTTGAGGTAGAGAGACATAAGAGAGAGAGAGGGAGAGAGAGAGAGAGAGCGAGGTAGGGCAATAGAGACAGTGAGGTAGAGAGAGAGAGAGAGAGAGAGAGAGCAATGTAATGAGTGAAAGAGAGGGAGAGAGAGAGAGCTAGTGAATGTACTAATTTCCTATAGTTGATAATAAATCATATTAATGATAATGGACAGTGCAGTCTGCATAGCTACTGAGTTTAACAGTACTGTGCTCCAATTTTGCAATGTAGACCACCTATCATGTCCTCGTTGAAGAGCAGCTTATAGCTGATGGCAGGCTTTTTAACTGTGAATAGATAAATAAAAACTCAAACCTAAGATATTTTACCATAATAGAATAAGAGAAAATATGATAACAAAATTATATATGTTGGCCTAAATGCAATAATCGTATATATATGTATATTTTTTTTTTGCCATTTAGAATTTCATGGCCATTACAGTACAATTGCCAGTCTGTCATATCTGTGTAATTCTGATAATGAATTCTCAGAAAAATAAGATAGTAGGATGTAGGGATTATTAAAGGCAAATTGCTTGAGGGAAAGTTAAGAATGTATTTTTTTGTTCTGTATAATCTCATTTTGTCTAATACAACATTGAAATTGCTACTCTTTTAAAGTAAATTAATTGTTTATGTGACATTTTATGCCATTTTCATTGCTCCTTATAGTATTTTAATCTTGATGAGATCAATACCAACTCTGTAAATTATATTCTGCTTTTGAACTTTGTTCGACACTAAATACAGTATTTGAGATATTTTTGGGCATCCCTGTATTAAGATTAGTAGATTTTGATTTTAATCTGTACAAGACAATGATGAAGGATGGAATGATAGCTGGGCTCTAGGAGAGTCTTCATATACAAACAATGAACTTGAGTTGCAGTGTACCATTCTATTTCTGGTATGCATATTTGGAGCTGTCATTAGGGCTACCTGCAAGAAGAAAGTAATTGACTGATGCATTGTGCATTTCCATTAGTGTATGTGCCATGTGAGTAGGAGCAAACATGAGTAGTGTTGACGTCACATTCACACATCGTCAAGGTCACTGGTTCAGACAATTCACACTGTTCACATGGAGTCAGACACTTTCACACATAGCTGCCATTTTGATTACGATGACTCAGTCGGTGCTAATTTAATTACACCCAGTAACGATGACAACATAACAACATGATGTCACACTTTCTAAAATTAATAGGTTTTTTTTCAGAATTCACCTGTTGGGTTTTAACATTGCATCCTCTCATCATTTTTTGAATTAATTAAATTGTCTGGAGATGACTTGATAAGATCATAAACTAATTATGGAAACAAGGGCCTAGCTGCTAGGTGCATGCAGGTACTTATCTTTTCAATCAATATGAAGTTAACACTATTTTTTTTTAACCTTGTTTTCATTTGCCATACAGGTTCTTGGGAAAGATCATCCTGATGTAGCTAAGCAACTAAATAATCTGGCTCTACTCTGCCAAAATCAAGGAAAATATGAAGAGGTATGATAAATACTTTTGAGCTTCTTTTCTTGGAACAGATTAGAAATAGTATTTGCACTCTCTATGTCCCAAGATGCTATGTACAACCATTATGATGATTCAACATTGAAATTCTAAAGAAGGTCTTGTTTTGTAACTTTGCTGAATTTAAAGACAAAAATCCTTCCAATATAGATAAGGGAAAGGAATTTGTTGACAGGATTGTGTGCATGAAAATAGAGTTGAGCATCTCTTCTCAGCGTCACTCAATAAAATATTTATATGCCTCATTAATTTTATCACAATATATTACAGAATACACGATCATGCCATCATACAATACCAGTTGCTATATTTGAAGCAAGTCTTTTACAAGTTAAGTCCATATTAAAAAGAAAAAAACATAAAAAAATGACATTATACAATGTAACCATCACTTTCTAATTCAACGTTTTCTTCTCTCCATTTTGCTTTCTTTGTACCGTTCCTCCCTTTTCCCATACATCAGGTTGAGTGGTACTACCAGCGAGCGCTAGAAATCTATGAGAAGAAGCTTGGTCCTGATGATCCTAACGTAGCTAAGACAAAGAACAACCTTGCTGCAGCTTACCTCAAGCAGGGCAAGTACAAGGCTGCAGAGACCCTCTACAAGCAGGTCCTAACCAGGGCCCATGAGAGGGAGTTTGGTCTGAGCGCTGATGACAAGGACAACAAACCTATCTGGATGCAGGCTGAGGAGAGGGAAGAAAAGGTGAAGAAACGAAAACCCAAGCCAGCCAAATCATGAAATATATCTTAATCCTATCCTCCTTCCCCTGTATGCATACCTTAACAAGCTAGCCAAATTATCATGCATATTTGATTCTTCACCTCCTCCCCTACGCTTGCTATGTATTCACTTACTATGTATAGCTCTATATAGTTGTGTTATCATGTGTTGTTGTTGTTTGTTAGCATGAACTATTTACAAGCATGTAGTGTACAATGGTGATTGGACAACATACCCCGTCTTACTAACTGTTTGTATATGATCATAAAGTTGTGAGTAAAAAGGGATCATTTATAGTCGATCTTTCATAAAATTATTTATCTATCTATCTTACAAAAATATAACATAACTAAAACAAAAGAGTTTAATAAAGATTGTAATACTAGGGAAGACCTATTGGTGAGAAAACACAGGATGTGACAAATATTTTAAAGATCAAGTTAAAAAAGTGCACTGCACTGATTTGAAATCAGAATTTAATCAAATCAACACATTTTTCTGTCAGCCAAAGTACTTCAAAATGTGTATGCTTCGGGAAGGCAAATGTCAAATTAATTTCTGACTAGATAATCCTAGAAGCATATTTATTGTGAACTGTAATACAATGATGAGTTGTATTCATAAAAGAAATACAATGTTGTACTATTGACATCTGAAATATACATGTTCATATTCAATCAAAGACTGAACTATTCTCCCCTCCCCTTTTTCTGCCATCCCATACTATAAGCATGAACGTTGTATACCTATCTGTATTCACAAATATACTAACTGCATGAATAAACCTTGATGATTGTATATATCCTTCATTTCATTATGAAAGAAATATTCATTCAAATTTGAATAATAAAGTGAAGTTATACATTACTTAATGAAAACATACAGAATATAAGTGGTTTAAAGAAGATGGGGTAATTTTGCTCCCTCTCTTTTCTTGCTGTCATGGCATTATGGTATATCATGGAGCGATCTTTCTTCATGTGCAATCCATTTTATTCTATATATCTGTAATTGATCTTACCACATAATCTTTACACGTCTTCACACAATATAAATTATCCATTTACATCCTATATCTTCAACAATTTCAATTCAATTTCAATTTATTATTTCATAAAAATAACAAGTGATTAATATTGAACATATTACTTTGCTTCTTAACATTACACATTTTTAAACTGAGCAAACGTAAGGATTATGCATCATAATCAAAACCATATTATGCACATCCTATGGAACTCTTCTATATAAATGAATAAAGTATTGAAGTGAGGTAGGAAACATATTCTGAACATTTGGTTTTATATAATCTTATTTGAATAACTTTTGGGAAAATGGGTGCAAGATAAGGGTCAACAAACAAAAGTCGTCATTTTCAACCAACTCTTCAGCGATGATAAAATGATATGAATATATTGATATAATACTTCCTTATGTTTTTAAAAACGATAGGGGGGGGGGGGGGGGAGGTAAATGAAGAGGGAAAACAAAGATGCATACACAGACAATGAAATAATATTTTTCCTGAAATGGCCTTAAGTATATCTACTCCAACTATATCTTTCACAAACCTGCTTTCCATTGTATAGTAACTCTTCTCTTTTTTTATGACTCTATCAACTAGTCCTCATTGTTGCCAGCCCAAGTTAAGTATTACATAGACGAAGCATGGATTCAATTCTCCAAGATACTAAGGCCCTCAACTGAACAAACGTTGGTGTGATCAACGGAACATCATTCTCTAGCATCAAACTATAGAATCATTCTTTGACAAAATAGGCTTTTAACCCTGGGATTACTCCAGTGGTTTATTTTCTGTCTATAATTTAAAACCAGTCCACATTCACGTTTCAAAATGTCAGGGAATGGTTGTGCGCAAATCAGGGGGGGGGGAAGCATAAAGTTAACATGTGGTTATTTGTGCCAACTCCTTTATGCATGCCTACCCTGCATTGGGATAAAAAACAAAGTGGTATGTCTTGTTGAATATGTAGAAAGAAAAACTGTTGAAGAAAACTGAACATTCTAGAAGACTAGTCAAACCAAGTGTCCCTCCTCCTAGACATACTTGTAAATACTGTATCAAGTTTATTTCTTCCAAACAACATTTGGAAAT
The DNA here is from genome assembly GCF_000002235.5 of Strongylocentrotus purpuratus. NCBI lineage: Eukaryota > Metazoa > Echinodermata > Echinoidea > Camarodonta > Strongylocentrotidae > Strongylocentrotus > Strongylocentrotus purpuratus. Next base: position 39,377,330 of record NW_022145611.1, read on the forward strand.
TTCCATATGCTTCAAGAAAAAACATTTCAGTTACACTAATAAATTCTGTCCGCAGGATGATTAAAGATGAGAGTATAATGGATTTAAAAGCTCCTTGTAAGTCCATATACATATAACAACTTGCATTATACCAAATACTATCGTAGGTTATACTTAGAAAATATGTAATTTATCAGCAAAATCCAACAAACAAGTACGTAGCAGGTATAACAAAATATTCCTTTCATCATCTGTCGGGCCACATGCCTTGTTTTAACAACAGGATGTAGTGGATTAAGAAGAAAGATTAGATGATGTAAAACTCACTAAGGCATGGACCCAATAGAAAGAAATAAAATTTTGATTCCGCGGACCCTTTTCTTATGATGTAGTTATAGTTTGCTCAATGAATTCCGTTTATGGGGTGAAACATTTGAAGATATGACCAGAACTTGGTGTCATCATTTATGGAAGGAGATTTGCAATAAAAAGTGCATCACTATTTAAGCCAAGTGGTATTTCTAATCATGAGATTGAATTATTATCAGTCAGACCTTGTGGAATACTTGTTGATGTGAATTAAAAGGATAGAATCATCACCACATTAGAGTCCAAACAATCCCATGTCTAGCAGATTAGTGTGTGATTCGGAAGAGCTTAATTTATTACGTCTTATGTCTTTCATGTAGCAATTAGTATTCATGGATCAGTATATCATGTGGGAAGGAATATTTGTAATTTTGATCATGGAGATTGTGCTAGTAATGTTACAATTGAAAGCAATACAAATTGAAGAGATTGAAACTTTGGCATGTCATGTCAGAGAAGTAATTCACTCTCAAGTCATATGTACATGTAAATATGTGTTTGTAAAGTATAGTTGTTGCTTAAAACTATCAAGATACTACTTGATCAAACTTCTTTTATCTTACATGCAAAAGTAACAGTATGAGAATTGAGTTTGTTTTTTAAATAACAGAAAAATAGGATAGTATAGTACTTGGATGAAGCACCTTAGACAAATCCCCACAAGATATTGTGGGGTTAAAGGTCAAACTATTGACTTGTTTGTGCAGTCAATGGTCAATAAAATTATGAAGATACTTGTTATTATATTTTTGCCTTAAAACTGCCTTAAAATTATACAAAGTTCTCTAGTGTGTCACATTTAAAGGTCTATGAAATAGACTTTTGTGCCAGTTACAAGGTATATATTTTGTAGATTTATTGTAATGAAAATTTGATTAATTAATTTAAATATTTTCTTACCCACAAAGTGGATTATGATGTTTATAGATCATGTTGATATGGTGTGTGCTAGAAAAAGACGGCCATTGTGATGCAATTTGATTTATTGTAAGGGTATAGAGGTTGTGTAATAACCTGATTTTATTATTATCAATGTAATAAGCAATGATATTTATTTTTAATTCAAAGAGTACTACATGATTACAAAGTGCCAGTTCAGTTTTTATTTCTGTTGATTATGTGCATGATTTTATTTCTTTTCATTTTTTAAGTTGTACATATAGTTGGTCTGTTGAATGCCTGTGCTAATTAACATGCATGAAAATAACTACTAACAAACAGTTACTTTTGATGATAATGATTTTTTTATTTTTGAATTTGCCCAATATCACCAAAGAGAGAAAACGTAATTCCATACTTCGTCAAATAGTCTTATTATATCTTGATCATGTCATTAACTCATGATCAAGTCAAAAAATGAATTCGAGTAAACTTTAAAACTAGAAAATGGAGCTAAAAAGTTCTTCTGAATTACCGTAAATGGAAGTTAGATAAATTATGAATTTTCTTTAAAATGAAGGCAATCAAATGGTTTTGAAGTCACCTGCTTCTTTATAGATGCATTCTTCAGTAGTTATTGTTAAAGTCACATTTTATCTAAAAAACTTTCAAATTTTATTAAAACTTATCGAATAAACTTTAAAAGTAATGTCATTGATAACTTGCAGAAAGGTCACAAGTGTTAAAATTCTTAAATATATCTGATGGTGCATATGTTTTAATGTTTATTAATATCTGTTCTTCCATGGCATAGCATGTGATTTTGTTTGACTTAGTGTTTTGACTTGTACCTAAAAACAATTGTAAATGCCCCCCAAAAAAAAGAAAAAAAAGGGAAAAGGGAGTAATAATATATAAAATAATAATAAGGATAATAATAATAATAAAATAAATAAACAAAAATGTTCTGAAAATTTTGCTGATATCAACAATTGACAGTTTTCAAAGACATGTCATGTTTTTATTTAGCATTTACAGAAATTTGAAATCATTAGTTTCAAGAGAATTTATTATTATAATTTTTAAAGTAAAGAATGTACATTTAACTCACATTAACCTTAGTAATGCATGTTAGAATACCTTTTCATGTTCACGTATGTGAAGCTATGTTCTTTTTTTGTAATTATTATTTTGTAGCATGCAAGTTTGCATGTTAGTCTTGTGCATGTGCAATAAATTCAACAGACCAATTGCAAACCAATTTTCTTGTAGTTCTCTGTGGAATTTGTTGCATGTGCATGTAGTTAATCTGTGTGGAAATAAGGTTGAACAAAATACAAATGTCATTTTAGACACTTAATATGATATGTGCGATATAAATATTATACTGTGGTATTTGTGTAAATAATGATGCCTAACTTATTTGAATCCTTTCCATGCTTTGTGCACATATTAACAGTATCATTCATGAACTTTTGCAAATAGCCATTTCACATTTCAAATTCATAACATTTTTGGAAAAATTGCACATTTGGATAGGCTCTCCCAGTATATAAAGCTGTGTCTGGGAATAGATTGTTGACACAAATGCCATTTGTATATATTTGTTTTTCAGTTTATATGCAAACAATTGGAAAGAAATAGATCCAGCCTGCTAATGGATGTGAGGACAAAATATATTTGCATAAAGTAGTAGGCTTGGCCACTGTTTTGCAAGTACTGTATTACTGATACATAATTGCCAACAGAGGGAGCTATACTCTAAATGTGCCAGAGATAAAATAATGATATAGTGTACACTGCGAAATGCATTTCATGATTTGGAATGGCTAGCTCCCTTTGTGGTCCAATATTGAGAATATAGGCCAAAGAAATACCAGTATTTTGAATAATAGAGAGTGTGGAACTTAATGGTATTGAGTGATATATGGAAATACTAGACATTTGTGTTTTGTTCAGCTTATGAGCATATGAAATCACTTAGTTTTATTTTATGAAAAGGTCATTAATTTGGGAGATGAATTATTAATGACAAGGAATCATACTCCCCTCTCCAGAGCACCACACATTACTAGCTTATAAACAATAGCACATTAAGAACCAATTTCAGCTTTGGTATCATTGGCCAATCAGTGCTTTGTGTTGTTGGATGGTAGTCACTGATTGGCTTTTGTTATGAAAGATTGAATGATTATAGCTTACTATTGTAATTCTTTGCCTTTGTTATTGATGAACAAACTTCCTGTTGCATTTCAGAAATTAGCCAAAAAGAATGATCAAGTTGTAGTACTAATTGTATTTTTTTCCAACGTGTCTTGCACAAGCCAGCATTGATTGAAAGAGAGTTGATTGCACAATCATTAAAACACATGTTATGATAAAGGACATTTGATATGTAGAATCAAAGTTTGTGGCAAATTTTAGATCAAAGTTCAAGCCATGATGATTGCATTTACTTTCATGTATTAGAATCTTATTGTATCTTCATCCATGTGCTTTAACTCATTGATAAGTTTTTGAAGTACCACATATCAAATATTATCTAGTTACATCACAACAAATATTGTATCAGCACTGCTACATGTGCACTTATAATCACCAACATCAACATTGTTTGGGCTAGTAGAAGTGCTGGGAATTTACACACTCGAAGTTCTGTAATGTTCTCCATGATATCAAATGTTTATAATGCCTTTAAAGTGATTTCCCTGCAACTACAGATTGATTCTTATTTGTAAAATTAGTAATTTCAAGATAAGCAAATGATTTCAAATATTCAAAATCTGAAAATACAGAATTCATTAAATCTGTGAAACTCTTTCATAATTATACAAAGCTATTCCTATCTCTTGTTCATGTTTAATCTTGGTTTATCCTGTGTTTCATCTTCGTCTAGGGTTTGTTGTTTACATGTACTTTACTTTCTCTTCTTCTCATCCATTTCCTCATTCATTCCTGAGACTCCTAGCTTCTCTTTGTTTCTCACCATTCCATCTTCCAGTGTACCTTTATAATACTGTATCTTTTCATTTATTTTCTTTCTTTTCATGTCTTTAGGGTAAATTCAAGGATAACGCACCGTATGGTGATTATGGTGGATGGCACAAAGCAGCTAAAGTGGATAGGTAAGGGTTGTTCCTACTGGTAAACATGAATGTGTGTATGGGCAATTATAGGTCAATTTAGGATTTAATCTTAGAATTTATTTTTCCTGCCTTAACTCATGATGAATAGTGATAGCAAAGTGAGGTATACAAATATACACTGTCTTAAGGGGTTCTGATTAAATTATGGGCAAGAGGTGACTCCAAAAGTACTATTGGAGTTTTTAACTAGTACCTCAAAAAGAAGGCAGGGCATACTTGTTTTATATCCTACATCAAAAATTGATTTGAATTCCTGTGGGCTCGCTGAATTTTCTACTCGGCCTGGATTGTCCGCTGGAGGCATTTGAAATCCCAAATGGTACTCCCAAATAGTACTTTTTCAGAGCAACCTTAAAATGGTTGAAACATTTCTGGTCACGTGAAGATATGATATAGGTATATTCTGAAGTAAAGGGAAAGGGGGCTATAAGACATTTCTACAACATCAACAAATTTCATGTAATAATTGAGGATTAAATGAATCTTTACCAATGATTATTGTACACTTATTAGAGAAGTAGTTTTTTTATTTTCATTCTATTTTGTTTTAAACTGTATTTTTGATGTAGAATATTAACTAGTGTGTGAATACTTGTCTTCAAATCAATTCCCTGGCCATACTAAGTAGTATTCATATAATATGTGACATAGAAACTTGCATTGAGTGTAAGGGTATTCCTGGATACTGACAGTATTTTGTTTGGTGTGCTTCTTATAGTCGGTCTCGCAGTAGTCCTACGGTAACAACTACCCTTAAGAACCTTGGGGCGCTCTACAGGAGACAAGGAAAGTATGATGCTGCAGAGATACTGGAGGAGTGTGCCATGAAGTCACGCAGAAATGTAAGTATTTAGAGTCGGGCAGCTTGGAGTCTGGACACTTATTGGAAATGAAAGACATGTTTGATAGTTAGGGAGCATGTAGTTATTTTTTTTCCTACGTATATTTATTAGAAAGCAAATTGATGTTAGAAGGTATAGATGAGCAAGGTTTATTAATTTGCAATATCATTTTTATTTTTATTTACCTCATGAAAGCAGTACTTCAGTCTGGCATTTAGTAGAACATTATAGGCCTTAGTTGTACGTGCATTGTGATTAGGATGATGTATACAAGCAGATTGCTTTAGTTAGGAACGTTTAATCTCATTGTTAGAGCTTGAATTATAGTCATTCCAAAATGAATGCAGTAAACTGAAAATGAGAACATGGTATATGGTTTTCTGATCACTGATTGGTGTTGTGCTTAAGAAGAATTGAAATGTACTCATTTGTGAAGGTTGTTTTAATATTCATGCTTCATTTTGCAAAATCATGTATTTGACCTTGTATATTTCAGATATAAATGTGATTTCTGAAATCTGTTGTGCCATGAATTACATTCTTATCATGAACTGTTGGTATCATTTCAATTCTGAGTGCTAGAAATTCATATCCATCCCTTTATCTGTAAAGCTTGGAGTGGATCAAAAGCATATGTTATGTAGTAATATATGCTACGTGTAGAAGATCAGTGTAGTATTTCTTGGGCTGTACAAGACTCTGCATCCATATATTCACTCTTCGACTACAAGCTTATTCAGTTTGGTACCGAGTGCTCATTATTTGTGCTGTGTCAGCACCTCAGTTTAGTAATGTGATGATTCTCTTCTTTAGTAGCATGGGTAGTTATATTTTCATTGCAGCTAAAAGAACACACCAATGAGTTAAATCAAGTTATTACAGGCATGATTAGTATGCAGAATTCACTGATTAGTGAATGATGACAGACATTCAAGTCAAAAGCAATTCCTCATCCAGTCACACATGCTTACTTCTGTTATAACAAAATTATTAGGATGGAAATTAAATATCATTTCTTTTCCATTGACAGGCAAAGGTAAGTTGCGTTTGCCATTGTGTCATTAGACATCATAGAAATTCACACAATTTGAAAACCATGAATGCTTTAAATTGTGATTCTGTAAATTTTTGGTGATGGATACTTTCTAATTTGGAATAATTTGACCAATATCATTTGCTAACATTTGGTTCTTGTGCAAATCCATTCTTACTCCATCAATTACTCATGGCTTTATTTAAAACAAAATACCAAGGAAAGTTGGCTATGGTGAATTTTGCATGAAGCTAATCCATGTTGCGCAGTGTCTTTTGTAGTGTGTTGTGATGTTTTGAGTTTGGTTTGTAAATAGTTCAGGTAAATTGAACTGCCTCAAGTAAGATATACTCAACAGTAATGATTAATTTTTTCAAATTATAGATAGTTTAAAGGAGTTGAAGTTTTATCTTAGTAATTAGGTGAAGGGTTACAAATAGGTGGTTTAGAGAAATCAGGATGTTAGGCAGCACTTTCACTCATTTTCTGCTGATCTTTCTCGTCATTTCTGGCACAGACTTTACCATGTAGATATATACAAGCTTTTCTTCTACCTTATACTTCTTGCAAGTGCATTCTTCCATCTCATTGCTGTATGTGTTCTGGCCCTTCCCCCTCCCCATTCCACCCTCTCCCCCGTCTACCACTCTACCCCTCTACCCCTCCTTCCTCTTCAGGCCTTGGACATGGTGCGTGAGACCAAAGTCCGTGAGCTTCTAGGCCAGGACCTGTCGACCGATGTACCACGGTCCGAGGCCATGGCTAAGGAGAGACATCACAGACGTAGCAGTGGTACACCCAGGCATGGCAGCACAGAGAGCGTGTCCTATGAGAAGACAGACGGTAGTGAGGAAGTGAGTATAGGCGTAGCTTGGAAAGCGGTGAGTATAGCAAATAAATAGCCACAGTGTTTGACCAAATTGTTTTCATAAAAAGATCTAGCAAGCAATTACAAAGGAGGGTAGGCAAGAAAGGTATTACATTCTACTATCATTTTATGCTTTTTTCCCCCTTTCTGTTTATTTCTTTCCCAGAGTTTGATGTGATGTTTACCCAATAAACCATATCAAGTTTTTATCCCACTTTCAAATGATTGGATTTCTTTTCCTTTCTTAGTTTGATGTTTTTGCTGTAATATTTTTTGTCTCCACCATCCAAATTTGATTTGCTGTTTTGGACAATGTCTATCTATGTTCTGTTTTAATTTACCTTTGTGCGTTGAAATGAAAAATTCAAAAGAAGTAGATAGGTCAAAGTTGATTCATAATTTCCAATAAACCTGTTTTCTCGCATGATCTTTTTCATCTGTTTCTTCGTAACAGAACTCTAGCAAAATGTGTGTTGAATGTTTCATAGCAACTACCTGTAAAACACTTTGCACATTGGTACAGACATGGTGTATTTCCAATCAGTCACGAAGAGCAGTGTCTGTACTTACAATTGAAAATCAATTTATAAAGCAAATTTAATAAAAACAAAAGTTACATTCCTTTGAAAAAAATAGACATTTGAAAGCCAAGTCAACACAGAAGCTCACAAAGAAATAGTTAGCTACTTAGCTTGATATCTTAGTGTTAATGACTTTGTTGTAATTATCTCTGACCAGGGGAAAATAACCTTTAAATTATATATATGTTAGGTATTACAGTTGGCTACTTATATATATTTTTATTTGAGGCATATTTTTTTCAATTGGTTCCATTGTTGATTATTAAAGTTAGAAGCATTTAGGGAGAGCTCAACATGTGGGTATGCTGCTTTGGTTTTGTGTAGCACTGCATACTTGGTACCATGCTCAACTGCTCATTTTTATAAGCAATAGATTCAATTGAATCATTCATTCATTTACCAACAGCAAGATTTGATATATGTCCATTTAACATGAGTCACCAGTTTGATTATCCGTAATCAAGTCTTTGTTAAAAAATAACACAAAAACAAATTAAATTGAATTGTCATGCATTCTTTGTAGGGCGTAATGTATTTGATTCAAGTAAGGCTCATTACTTAACACTTCTGTCAATTTGAAAAGTGCTCATATTGATGCTTGAGAGTAATTCATGTTTCTTTTTCAACATAAAAACATGAGATTTTGCAGTGTTTTACCACTTTCTACTTGCATCCCCCAAACTCCCTTAGAAGCGGAAAGCGAAGGATCGCTCCCGATCGATCCCTGCAGGCTATGTAGAGATACCACGAAGTCCACCTCATGTCCTAGTCGAGGTTAGACATTATTTACTCCCTGGCCAACCAAGCCAGTGAAGTCCAGTCCTTTACACCATACATACACTAACCATATCATATAAGCTTCTCGCCATTGGATTCAAATATATGATTTGTTAAGATCACTAACAATCGAAGGTGCTTATCACTCGTATTTATTTTATTTAAAATCAACAACATGCTATGAGTTATCTCATTTTAACAGTCATTTCATCATGCACTTTATTTATGCCATTTTTTCCAGATACAATAATTTCACATCAATAATTTCTTGAAACCAAATACGTTATTATATTCCAGGAATGTCACCGCATTGGTGAGGTAATTTATGCAACACAAAATTTATTGATTTAGTTTGTAATTTGACAAGCACATTGTTAACTTTAAAAAGAAGCTGCTCTATCATTTTTTAAGTGCAGATAAAGTGATATATATCCGGTATTTACATTTTAAAAATGAATATTAAAGTTTATTGGAGATTAGCTGCTAATAAATAAATATGACAGTCGCTATTATATCAATAGGTCAAAGCATAAGTAATTTTAATAATTCCCTTCTAGTTACTGATAGACAGTTTTCAGTCATGATAGTATTTGTGATTATTGGGCAGCCAGTAATGATAATTGATTGGTTGTCACAATCCAAGTAGATGCAATATGCATGTGTGTTTGCAATCAAAACGCAAAAATGATGTACTGGTACATTATATTTTGCAGAAAGGGTTCGAAAATGCACAACTTGGAAAGGTAAAAGTTTATTATTCTTATGCTAGCCATTGACGCATCACCCAAATAGCATTCATTAGATCAGAACGCTGTTTTTCATTGAAAAAGTATGATTCCTGTTTAAAAATCATCTTTATTGTGATTAGAAATTGACTAGGCATTGATATATGGGTGCTGTGACATTAACATTGCTTCATCTATTTGAGTAAATGGCAGCAATGATAAGATAGCATGCAACTGTGTTTTGTGCTAGACATACCTGTAGTGTATGGTTAGGGCTACTAATGATAGAATTAATATAATATGATTGATCAGGACACATAGCTATGTTAGTAATTACTTAGTTTTACAAGCGAAAATTCTATGAAGATAGACGTAAAGAAGAAAACAAAATCTAAGATAGATTGATTAAAATGCTCGAGAAATTGGGTAATTGATTTTGGGATTTCTTCAAATGTACAGTTTCATGGATATAGTACAAGAAAAGAATCGTGAAGGGTTTTCATGCTAGTGATTCAATTTTGAATGCCAAATTACATATTCTCACAACATATCAAATGGTATGCAGGCAACATAACATTAAAGTTATCTTTTCATTATATATATACGTTTTTTTCAATATCCCCCATCTCACAAGAACAGAAATAGACCCTAGTAAAGTAGTGCATATATTAATAACTATTTCCCTTACAATAGTGATATAGTATGGTTTATTAACATTTGAAATTAAAGCATGTTTGTCCCATCACTATCAACTTGACTTATTATCACCTTATAATGTCATCACAGTGTGATATAACATTCTCGTAGATTCATTTATGTGAAAAGATTAATCAAATTCAGCCATCTTCATTATACTTTCCCATTTCTTCTACATGTTCCTTAGTCGATCAAATTGCATTGCGACACCCCCTTTATTGTTACATCCCCTTCATAAAATTCCTGTTGAATATATATGTACTTCCATTACGCCAATTTGTGGTTGTGATTCTGAAGATTTAATCGAAGAGCGATTTAAAAACGAGTGTCAGATTTCGTGCTACTTTAGGTTATTGCAAATAAAAACAAAAGTAGCAAGCTTCACCATCTAATGAAGTCTTTAAAAAACAAAACAAGATGACGCAATAAGAATAAATGCCTAAGAACGAAGAATTATATAGAGTGATTGATTTGCATGAAAACAACATTTATGATTTAATAAAGTTTGTTTCAGCCTTTGAAATACAAAGACTTAATTTCAATAGTCATTTCCATTATTTTCATTTAAATTGAAATGAAATAAATGTAGTTAGTAAATTATGCCAGAAAACCTGAACTGCTTATCTACAAGACTTCATAGGAATACTCAAGTGCATTCAACTTGAACTTGAACTGTAAAATTAAAATGATTTTTTATTTTCATGCCTTATCACCTGTATTTTCATTTTGTTAATTTCAAAGTACCGGTAAGCTTTAAATGCACTGTACAAGATTTGAGAATGAAAAGTACCATTTTTGTTAATGCACTACGATATTATATAATTCACTTGTTTAGTAAAGCGTGTAAGAGACAAACATAAGTCAGTTCTTTTTAATTTCTTGATCTTTGTTTGACTTTATGATTTATTGATAAGTTTTTAGTCTATGACACACAAAAAAGGGGCCCTTTTAAGATATTTGACCTAAAATAAATAAGAAGGTCACTCATCTACACTGTTTGCCTCCAGGGAAAATATTGAATGATTTATGAATAGATGAAGAAGTTATTTAATATATTCTGTATTCAGACTATCATTGAATGTACGTCCTAACAAGTTGGTCATCATTTGATATGTGTGCTCTTAACAACAGATGTTGTATCATGTTTCACAAGCATTTTTAAGTTATGGTTTTAATGGGAGATGAAGGCAATGACTGCTTGCAATTGAAGCTTACTTAGAATTATAGTAATGGTATAGAACACAATGATTAGCTATTATCACATCCCATATTTGCTTGCTTTGGTAGCGGTGCATGAGGATATATATAGGTATTGGATCGGGTGTATAATCTTGGCAGCAGAAGGATTCAATTGCAGCGGGTTGTTAGTTCCTTCTGGATAATGTTGTAGAGCCTATGACATTTGGCTTTGCTTGGCTGTAGACTATATGACTAGCAGTTCATGTCAGTGAATTTTTGTTGAACGATTTGGACGATTCTGATCCAAATGAAATCCCTCTATGCTTGTGAGGCTTGATACCTTCAAAGAATGTTTGTGTATTCCTTGTACCTTATATTCCTTCCCTCCCCCTCTATACTCTTATTTGTCTGTCAAGATCCTTGACAAACATGTTTATGTTTGAAGTAACTTTGAAACAGGATCATATACACTTCACTTTTCATCACTGGGTCAAACACTGTTATTTATTTGCTATATTCACTGTCTTTGTTTCTGTCTATGGGGTATGGAGAAAGATCTTAACATTTTTTCTCTCATTATTTATGTATTTTATGTGATCCTAGTAGAAGCACTCTTTTCTCAAGTGCGGTTTTCTACACAAACTGCAAGCTTTTGGATGTCATTTAAAAAACTCACTTTTGAGAATGAAGTGGTTTTCAGTGTGGTCATTGCTTATTACTGTGCTGCTGTCACTTTTGGGTAAGTGGGGGAAAAGGAAATGAAAAGAAAAAGAATGTGTATTTGATTTTAAAAATCTCCAGGAATTACAATTTGTTGTGGTGTATATTTCATTAAAACTTTAATATATATGATAATTTTCATGAAAGTCAAACTTTGACAAAAATTCATACATTTGATGAAATAATTATTTGATGGAGATAATTTTATAGAAAAGTTTTGAATCAAAAGCTTGCAGGACTGTGAAGATATGAGTTTGATTTGCATGACGCTATCCAATTAATGATTTATTTAGCACTGTATATGATTTCAAATCCTTTGTGCTGCTTTCCTCTATAATATATTGATTCATAATGAGACACAATTGAGCTGTGTCAGATAAATATGAATCTCTTTATATATACCATATATATATATTTTAAATGATTCTTATCCATGTTTGATCAATGTATTAATTTTGTTTCACTTTGCTTCTTTGGCTCTTATTTTCATGTTTATCTGCAGAGTGCATGTTCTTGGTCACTACCTATCAGCCTTGTCATGATATCTATAAACAAATGTTTCTAGACATGAATATATTTGCAGAATGTTTATATTACATGTATTTTCTCTCCCTTTACTCCCTTTTTAGCAGGTTTCTGACCCCAATATGCAAATTTCTGGCTGTGCATATAGCCCTGCATGTGTCCTAAAACTTCCTAACTGCATGTCTGCATCTTCCAATTGGCACTTTTCCTAACACCTTTAAGCACCTTCCATATTAAAGCATCTTTGGAAATTAATGCATACTAATGATTTAGATTTAAACTTTAAAAATGTCCAGCTTGCATGTAAGACATACGGTAGGCTACATAAATAGAATAAATGATAACATGACTATTCCATGATAATATACCGATATACAGTTGAAGTGATAATTGATTGGTGCTCTTGAGAGAGTATAAATGAGAGAAAAATTAATTCAGATTTTGGAATGTGATATATGCTTTTTTTATGACGGTTTTTACACTTATACAGTGTACATGTTATCCATTGGATGTTTGTTGTTTTTGTCATTGTCATGTTGCTTTTCTTTGTACCTATGCAATTTATTTCTTTTTCGTCAATAATGATATTTCCCCCATATCACGTGTCGCTGTCCTTTGATCATGCTTTCTGTAAGGAACCAAATACGATGTTTCATATGCATGAATGTTTTTATGCACACTATAAGAAACCTAGCATTTGTATGAAGGAAGACGGCTGATTCAAGGCTTTAAGATATACTGTAACACCAGAACACCAAATTTCAAGAAGAGTCCAGATTTGTGAAGTATGCTTCCAAATATGGGAATCAACACACTAATTTTGCTATTTGCAAAAGTTTCTTGCCGTGAAAATGGCCATCAGGAACAATTCACAAAAAGTTTATGTTGAAAGTTTCTGGTTTAATAGTAAGCATATTGTGGATTACTGTGTGTTTGGTGCTCTTTCGTCAAAGTCCATTATTGAGAATATTGCTTATGGACTGATATACATGATATTCTTGTAAAGAGATCAAAGAAATTGAGAGATAATGGTGTGTTTGAGCTGGAACATTTTCACATCTGGAGTATGAAAAATCATCATAGGTTGTGCATTATTTGAAGTTATAAGATACCATTTAAATGTAATGTTTTACATTTTAAAACACAAGTTACAAATTTAATTTTCAATAGCTATGTGTACTAAGCTTCTAAGATCATAAAGAAACAAACACCGGTGAAGTATTTCGAAAATATAATTGTGGCAGGTTGTTATGCCTCATAGCTTCTTCAATTTGCTAAAATGCTGTGTGTGTCTGTCATGTTCTTCAAAGTTGTGAAGAAATTTTAAAAAAAAAGTCATTTCTCTGGCCATTTTTTCACCAAAAAGCTGAGATTTTAATAAAAACATTAAAAAAGCATTGAGGATTGTTATACTTATAAGCTGAGGATGTTAACATTGAATATAACTATCTATCACGTGAATGGTGGTAAACCAGACTTTTTGTTCTACCTTGAAAACTGTTCATGCTTAAATGCTGTATTGAATATATTGATAATAAAAGAAGTAAAACAAAAACATGCAAAGCTTCACGTCCCTAAGAATCAATTGCTGTGTAAACACAAAGACATAGAATACATGTTCATTAAAAAAGCCCTCAAATCAGCTGCAGACATTTGTGTAGTGATCATTGTAGAATGTATCATTCTCTGTCGTTGTTGAAAATTAAATTGGAAAAGAAAAAAATATTAATAACCAATGTCTATAATCATACCACTTTGTAATGAACCATAGTTCACCTTCATTTGAAGTAATATATGTACAATCTCTAATGTTATTTGTGATATGAATGAATTTATTAGTATGTGTTAGTATTAAAATGATAGATTTAATGTAAAAATCAGTTACTAAGGTAATTTGGTTAGTCGGTGGATTGTGCTTTTAAATACGGTAATAGTAATTTGAGAGTAATATATTTAACAAGCACCCTGTAGTCTGAAGTAATATCCATTTGAATCTATGAAATAGTATTCTGAAAATATACCTCTTTTTTGTAAGTTTTCCCCCTTATGAATTTTGACTCTGAGCATATTATATGCATTGAAACCCACAAAAAAAGCAAACATAATTTTTCGTTTTTTGTTTGTCTTAGAATCATAGAAATTAAAGTAAAGATATGGTAATCCTAAATAGTATTTAATTTATTTATTGTAGAAATGTTAATAGCAATATTGTGAGCTTGCATACTGAAATTCACTAATTTTAATTTACTCCAGGATACTGTTAGTGTTTAGCTACAAGCAAATAAATTCCTTTGAATGATAAAGGGGATGGTTTCTGATGTTCATATACATGAATTATTTGCCTGAAAATGTCACTTCCAAGGGACTAATTTCCAGGTCCATTTAGTTTGCTAGAATATTCTAATTTAGCTTCAGAAAAAGATTACCATATATTATGTTGATATGACTCCATCACAATCAAGCTCAAATCCTTTGTGAAGTCTTTGGTAAAATTTTCTTTAACTTTCCTTCAGCCATTTCTGACAATGAAATAGTTTTGTGCTGTACCCAACCCTTTTCACTTGTTTCATTTGTTATGTATTAAGTTTTTTTCTGTATCTTATACATTCTTCAAGCATAAATAATTTCATTTTAATTTAGTCAATAATATGCATGCAATGTAGTGTACTTATTTTTTGTATTAGATTTGTAAAAGTGTTGGAGGCCCGTCTGGAAACTGTGGTCATAAACATGTGTGTTTAATAGTTTAACATTGATGCATGTTCACTGAAAATAGAAAGAGTACCGTTGTCACTGCAATATGCACTGCACTGCCACACCCAAGTAATGTCAACAGAATTTAATGAGCATTTTAGTAAGGCTATATAACAAATCAATGACCACTTCTAAATTAATATTTTCAACCTAAAGTAAACTATGTGCCATTAAATTATTTTATATTGAAAGCAAAAGTGAATGCAAATGGCGAAAGAGAATAGGGCAGCATTCATTTTCCCCCTTCTCAACCCACATTTTATGAAACTTTCATAAATGATAAGATTGTCTGAATGAATGTTTGATATTTGACAATACAGCCTAGCTAGAACGAAGATATCCGTCTTTACACCTCTTTGCAAATGATGTCACCTTGGAACATACACCTTTGATTACCCACACTGGTGCACTGAACCCCCACCCATGCCCCTTCTAGACTCAGTTACACTAAAACATCCCTGCCCCGTTAATATTCTATCCCCACACACATTCCCTTTAACCGGTTTAATATTAAATTGATCCCTTTTATTTTGTTCTCATTTATGTTTTGTGTTTTTCATTTAATGTTCATGTTTTCATGAATGATTTTTCAAACTTATTATTTTGTTTCTTCTTTAATCCTGACAGATGTAATTTCTTAGTCTCATTATAATTTAATCCCTCATTTTCCCCAAGCAGCAAGTGTTCATCAATCTGGTTCAATGCTCTCTCTCCCTCTCTCTAGTATAGAAGTTTACATCTTAAATATCATCTAAACACAATGATTGGCAGCTTAGAAATGGGCATGGTCAAAGTCACAATAGTTTTAGGTTGATGTTCTGTATTAAAGATTAAATAAAACTCACCAATCTTTCATATGGAGATGCTTTCTATCCCTGTCATCGAATTATTGTGAGCCCAAAATATACATGGGTATTCCAATATCACACATTCATGACTTTATGTGATCTATCCTTAATGTTTTAACACAAAAGTAACATCAGAAATCTATGTAATTTTGTTGTCTTTCATTCATGTTTCGCAGCTTCTCTTAATATTATTGTGACTTGTGACCGTGTTAGAGCTGCCACTCTGTAGTAGAAGATAGAGAGCGAGATAGAGAGCAATTAAAGTGGCCCTTAAGCATGCCTGCATGTTGAACCCAAACCTATGTTATGTCCTTCTTATCATGTCAGAATGGTGATGGCAAGTTAAGGAGAAGCGGTTCGCTGTCCAAACTCAGGGCATCGGTGCGGCGTAGCAGTACTAAACTTCTCAACAAGCTCAAAGGAAGAGAGTCCGACGATGATGGAGGGTGTGTATCTACTCTCAAATATATCCTAGTTGGCCATAGATGGGGGTAGAGGGGCAGTGTTTTTCAGTCATTTTTTTGTAGAGTTTTTGAGACTGAATTAAGACAAAGAGATTATTCTTGAAAGATGATTAACCTTCTCAGTACACACTTGTTATTGTTAATTTATTTTTAGAAATCTTGTTATGAAGTGAAAGTAGAGTTTCATGCTTTTTGTTATTGGATGGGATTAAAATGAGGCTTTTTATAGCATAACTGGAACACTCATCATTTTACAATAACACATTACGATTGCCTGAGATCTAGGGACCTCTACTTGTTTTCCACTTAAATTTTTTTTCTCAAGAATATCTGCCTATTTGTCATACTCTTGGCAGAATTTTACCATCCTTTTGCTTTGCTAGAGACTTGGTGAATTAGAAGTAAGATCCTGCCAGAGTATTCCATTTTACAGAGGGTAAACCTTTAAAGTGGCTAGCTTAATAAATTGTGTTTGTCCTTCAAAGAAGTTATATAGCTCCCCTGTCTCTGTAGTAAGGGTAATTATGTTTATGGACAAAAAGATTTAAATGGCTTTTGGGAGAGTTCTAGGACAGCATCAGTGTAACCATAAAGCACTAACTAAAAACTAGAAGAAGCTTGTTCATTTATTAAGAGTGAACTTAGTGTATTATTTCAGAGTTATATCTTGTGGCAGGTAACATACTTCTAGGTGGAGTAAGCTTAGATCATTGCTGTATTTAGCAGACAAACTAATTGCCTCAACTTTTTTCTAACATGCTTGTAACATTAATAGAATGTATGGAAATTCCTCTGAATACCTACATTATGACGTTTTCCCTATACGTTCCTCTCTTACTTTTACAATTAAAACCTTGAAGGTCTGACATTTTTGATGGTTTAATGGATATGGTGAAAACTGGGTGAGTTTGGCTTTATCAGCTGGTCTTGACGTAAAGTGCCTTGTTCGCCTGTGGGGATGCATAGAGTCTTTGTTACTTTCTATGATCGATATAAAGCCCTCTTCCACTGAGTACGGCATGCATTGCCTATAAATAGAGTATCTCAATATATGAAGGAAACGTAGTCATCTTGAAAGATTAGAACTCTGACCTAGTGTTCAGTGGCCGGTCTGTTTGCCTTTCAGTTAGAGCAGGCATTGCATGTATTCCGTTATCAAAACAGTCATTGTTATCACTGTTGTTGTGCAGAAAAAATATAAAAAGTAGTGATTTTTATGAAATGTGGGGTTACAGTCATACCTAGTTATAGCTAGCCCGAATATAAACTAAGTTTAAATTATTTGGGCTTGGGAAACAAAAACAAAATAATGATGAACAACATATACATGCAAGTGTACAGTAATATCTGAATACAAAACTGAAAAAGTAACCAATAGACATCTAAGTCTAAGTTCATTCAAATTTTTTTAAAGATATTGCTGTAGACTATTTGTTTAGCCTCAAAACCTTAGTTCAGCTTTTGATCATTTATTAAAGAATCTAGGTTTGTGGGAAAGTTAGAGGAACTACAAGCGAAAGTGTAGTGGCTGAAATTGTGTTTACTGTTTGGACCAGTGTGTATTGTCATGATGGTATATGTAGCCATTGCCCAAACACTCTCTTTAGTTAAAGTATATGGCTCTCTCAAGTCAATGGTTTTTATTAGCATCATTAATGAAATGTATGCATAGTACATCATTGTTTCCCAAAATACCACTGTAGCTCCCCCCCATTGCGCTTTCATTATCTTATTTAGCTATGTGTCAAGAAATGTGGCATTATTTATTTGCTATGATTTTCTTATGATTATAGCTGTTGTTTTTTATTGTTCATTTATGAGCTTTGTGAACTTGTAATGATTGTGTTTGTGGATATTGTTGTACACAGCATATACACAAGAATATTAATTCTATGTTTGAAATATTTCATATTTACGTATACCTGTGTATCAGTAATTCATTTCCTTGAAGCATAACTAGACAATGTAACCTTTAATAGTGATATTGTTACATTATTGTATAATTATTGCAAGTGAATATCAAGACATACAAGAATTTAAAAACAGCAACAGATTCACATTTTCGTCAAGAGAAGTCCACTTTAACATCAAATTCAATCAATAAATTTTTGGGGAAAAAAAAGAAAAATAGAGGAGTGGGTATGGGTCAGAGGAAGGTTGAAAATGATCCAATCAAAAAATAAAGATTTTGTGGATTTTCGAAGCTTTGAAACTCTGTACACCAATTGGCTACTCGCAAATGCTCTCCATTTGGAAAAACTTACCATTTGTTCTTTTGAGGAATTCATGGAATTAAAAGAAATAAACTAGTGGATAGTAGTAGCTCACAAAGGAAATCATGGAGTTACTAATTGATGCAGTTCTTTTTAACATTTTAAAGAAAAGATGGCTTCCTCATACTTCGTACATTGCATTTTTCGTCAAAACTTAAATATTATTGGTCTGATTTGTTCTGCTTTCATTGAAATCAAGGTGGTTGTTCAGGTAGTATATACACAACAGTATATACTATAAGGTGCCATTGGTTCTATAAAATAACATCATCCGAATGGTCAGGTCAAAGAGGATAAAAAAAAAATTACACAAAATCATGAATTACAAATTTAAAAACTTATCAATCGAAAGTATAAAGTTGCTGTGCAAGTCTGTGTCAACAAATATAAAAAAATATGTAGAGACATTTTTGTATTATCTTGTGATTGCAGTTGTATTTAACTCCAGTGTGATGACTATTATTGGTTCTTACAATTGTTCTTTGATCAGCATCTCTGTATCTTATTCTGTTACATCATTAATGGTTCCACAGTGCTTACTATGTCTTTACTATGTTGCTTCAATTTGGTTCCAAGTGCTCTCTTTGCTTTTTAGTTTTCCTTAGTGACGTTAACCTTTTCGTATCAATGGAAACAAATCACCTCTGTGGGCGTGGGGGTTCTTAAGTTGTGTTTAGTAGCAAGAGACTCAAATTTCTTCCCTCTGAGCACTCTCTTATCATTTGTTCATGTCATGTTTGTACGTCAGTGTGTGTATTGTTTGTCTGTCACCTCTTTGTATCATCCTTGAGAGCCAGAAGGGCATTAACTCTGTGTAAAAGCATATGAATTAATATCCCTCTGGCCCTAAGCAAACGATAGATATTATTACTGTAATTTTCAACACATCTTCTAAAGTTAATCATTTCTTCTGACCACCGTGTTGCACCTGTAGCCGTTGTTTTACAGGACTCTTGTTGGAGTTAGTCCATGTGACCCTATCCTGATGACTACAACATGTGGTTGGTGGCAATGTTGCATGCAATATGATGTTGCTATCTTTCCATTGCCCAAAACGTATATTTTACTTTACAATAGCATCGTCTATTTTGTTGCTTCCTTGCATGTTGTTGTTTTGCACTCCTGGTTTCTATGCCAATCTCTTCAATTTTGCATGCAGAAAGTGTATTGAGAGGGCCAGACTGGACTTTTTGAAATAATTCTTTTTTGAAATAAATTTCAACCATAGAAGCTCAAAAATTGTAATTATGTTTACTTACATGTATTTTCTAAAAAAATTACCAAATTCAGGACCCGATGAATTAATGACATCATTAGAAAATTATATTTGAATGAACCTTTTATTTTCGTCAAAATGATTGACCAATTTCTTTTTAGAAAATTGGTTTTAAAGCCTCCTTTACAACATCTTATTGGTGTTAAATTGCAAATCAGGTAGGTTGTCAAAATTTTGATGATTTAAGCTATCTTGCTGTATTTCATTTGACATAATTTATCCTTTTCTTTGAAATTGCATATGAAAAAAAGGAATTTGTTACAAATTGTTTGGAAAATGATGATTTTTAAACAATTGATATCAATGTGGGGGGAAATGTCTCTCTTAAATCAACCTGATATTTGATATTGATAAATGCACCAATACTGAGGATGAACCCAACACTTTTGATGATTTTCCAAACTTTTGACATATTTTATGAACATTTTAGAAAGTTATCAAAATGGATTTTGTTCAAGTTTTGCCAATGTAAGCAGTTTTTAAACATGCAGGATAATTCATTGACTGATAAATTTTGTGCTAAATTAATGTTCAAAAATATCAAATATAAATTGTATAATTCTTAGGAAGTAAACAAAAATTGTGGAAAAACACAATCCAGTTGGCTCTTCTCAAGGGGTTTTCTCACTCTTTTTTCTGAAAATTTCTTATTGATTCACTGGAATCAGAAAGCCCTTGCTTGTATTGCTCGCATCATGGCAATGACCTAGAATGTTGGATATTTTGTTAATGTGTTGAGCCTTGAAAACTAAAGATCAAACATCAGAGATATGTCTTTTGGATACACCAAATTATGTTGATACCAAGTCTGAAAATTTGCATGTGTGATGATATTCAGCTGGGAATGTGCACTGTACATGCAAGCTTGCTATAACATGGAGAACTATTATATCAAAAGAAAAGATTCTAAAAAGATGTCATCCTGGATATTGAAAAAAAGATGATATGATGTGAATGTTGTTTGCCATGATCCTCACCAACTATTGACACTCCTGATCTTCTTGATATCTTTGTCTTATCTTTGTCCTTATCTTTGTCCCTCACGTTGGTTGGCCAGTTTCCGTAGAAGTAATGGAATAGAGGTGTGTAGAAGTCTCTCCGTCCCTGTAGAGGTATATGTACGTAAGACACTCACCTACCTCCCTCCCTCCCTCCGAGCAACTCTCTCCTCCTTCACAGTGCATGAACCCCAACCTTTTGTCTTGTTCCTGCATGGACGTGAAGAATTACCCTGATGATTTTGTGAACTTGTTGATTAGTCTATCATATATTTCTTTTCTTGTAATGAATGATGCATTTTGTGCTTTTCTTTGATAATGATATTTTGTTGTATGTGAAATGGTCCCTTTGATAAAAGTGGATATATGTGTACTGGTAGTAGTTTTTTGTGTCTACTTGTCTTGTCATCATACCCTTATATCATAGGATAGACATTAATGAAGCACTGTGGTAACCATAAAAAAAGCTGATCAATTGTACTCTTTGCTAATGGACCAATATATACTCCATCCTTCCCTTTCCATTCTGTAGTGCCAAATTATTGGTGTGTTAACAATGCCAAACAAGCTGTGTACCCTTGATGTGTCTTGTGGCACCTTTGTGAGTGCAGATGCAAACATGAATAATCTCACTGTAGTCTAAATTGGTTGACAGCAGATTTGCATGTTAACCCTCAAATAGGACAAGTAAGCTGAATTTAGAAAAGGAAAAAAAATGCAGCAGTGTGAGCGCTTAATTTAGAGTGTAGTCTGAATGAAGTGTAGTCCTTTGTCATATTGACATTTGTTTCCATTCTTTTTTAGAGCGGAGGGGGCGGGGGGGGGGGGGGGTAAAAGGGGAAGATAATTATAAATGGATATGGGATTGTAGCATATTAAAACAAAAACCTGAACAGTGATTTTGATTATTGTTTTTACTGTAGTTTTCAAAATCTCTGATTAATGATATGGGGAGCCATCCGTGGTTATGAATATATGCCAGTGAATCAGATTTTTTGATTTTTTTTTTATATTGGAAAGAGTAATACCAATTAGTCATTGAAAAAACTAAGATATCTGCCCCTGTATGGCTTATTATGGATGCATATATGATATAGCATGCACCTCTATGATTTTTTGACTTGACAGCTTATTTTAATTTATCATGAGATATGTTACTTATTGACAATTTATATTCTTGACCATGCCTTATATTACCTTATTTTCAAATCATGTATTTCATATATGATTTGAAAATAAGGTAATACATGTACAATGTAATGATATGTCAAGTTTATCATTTTTTTCTTCTTCATGAATCCAGTTATTTCTATTATTTTTATGTACTGAATTGCATTTGTTACCTTGTAGGATTTATATCTAGTTTTGTGATTCAGTCATTCTTCTCCAGAGTATCTCTCTCACATTTTTTCAAAACTATATATTAATGTATGGTGATGATATTTCTTTGTCAGTTTGTTGAACATATTGTTTACCAGATTTGTCATAATCCTTTCCAAACCGTCAGAATATTGTGCAGTATATTCCCTAGATATTATTGAGTACTTGTAGAGAAGGGGCTCTGCAATTTTATGCAAAACCTTAAGGGAAATACCAGCAATGCTACATGGCGCTTGACTTTGTTTCGTTGCGAGCTAGAAGGAATTAATTCTTATTCTTTCAAAGTGTCAGTCTAGTTCTCAACATCTGATATTTACCGTTCATCTCTCCAAACGTTTTTAATCATAAATCGTCCTCTTCAGTGCACACACAGGACATACAATATGAAAGTATATCCTCATAAATCCATACTATGAGCATAGATCAATTGTTTTCTTTCCCTTTTCACCTACTACATGTATTTGTGTTGACCTGTTGGTTATAACACATATGGTGCAGCATGAATTTTCATACACTTCAGCCCAAGTTTAAGAGATGATATCCAGTATTTTTATAAAACATATTCACAAAAGAGGAATACCAATTATACTGTATCATATATATTCTTCACACTCACACATGATTAAACTTAAGACAAGCCATTGTCAGTGCATCTTGGTATGAATAGATTTTTAATCAAATGTTGGTCATTAACAGACATCTCAATCACCTTTAATCATATCAACCTCAGATATATCATCAATGCCATCATATCAACATATTATATTTTATGACACATATACCTGTTAGTCTTCATTAATTTGTTTCCCCTTCATATTAAACCTTCCACGTATGTTTGATTTTGTCTAATTCATAACAGTCCCTCTTACAATATATCCTAAATGAGTTAATGTACAAAGTTGACATTATCAGAAATAACTTTCAGATTTATTATTTTTAAGCTGGTTAGCAATCACTTGTATTGTCAAGTTTGAACAAAATTTTAAGTAGGCATTCTGACAAAAATGTATTTGCAAGGTTATGATTCAATAAGGTATATTTTTAAAGGGCATGCAATTATTTATTCCTTCAGAATTTAGTATCATCCTCTTTAAGATATTCTGTATGATGATATTTTTGTCTGGGGCCAGAATACCCTTCTGGAAAAAAGTGTAGAAAGTGTAGAAACTGGAAAGGATTTTTTTCTTCTAAACTTCGCTACAAGGAATATTTACACAATACTCTTTACTTATTTCAATGATATTGGTTGAACTTCTATATAATTATCAAATAAACTATTATAAAGAAAAAGGTTTACCTTACAATATCAATAATAATATCCTGTCAAAAAACATGGGTAATAAGTGAACTTATAAAGTGAAAATTATTTGCCTTTTCTCATTTGATTGAATTTATCTTGTACTTTATTTCTCAAATAGTGTTTAATTGTTTCCTGTTTTTCTCTCCTCAGCATGAAAAGAGCTAGTTCTATGTCAGTGCTACCCAGCAGGGGGAATGATGAGGTGAGTAATGGTATCAGGTCTCGTATCAAGAATGATGAAAGTTCACAGTTTTATATAGGAAGATTTTGCGAATTACATAGTAAAGCACAAGCTTGATGAAATTAAAATAAATATATATATATAAAGGATTTCCAGGAGTCATAAATGATAACACATCATGAAGTGATATCAAACTTTCTTCTTCAAAATGTATAGAGAGTTATTAGAAAGGTACATCAAAATATTTTGTGAACAGAGGAAGGAGTGGCCGTTCCAACACAAGAGATGTGAAAACAGTTTTTAAGAAATTTTTTTACATAAATATCTCAATTTTTGATTTTTTTTTCTTCTTGATTTTGTTGTTACAGTCAACCCCGGCCCCCATTCAACTCAGTCAGCGTGGTCGCGTCGGAAGCCACGACAACCTTTCTTCACGTCGGCAATCTGGAAACTTCTGAGACGATCCCTTCATCAGTACCTCCATCCATTGCACAAACTTTTAGCGAGTTGAGATGATCCCTGCCTGATAAGAAGGCAGCAGAATTAGTCCAGCATAGCTCTTTTTTTTCAATGGCACAGTTGAATGATTCGTGCTGCTTCAGTTTTGTCCCTAAAAATCGGTTCGTAGCAACAGAAGTGCCATAATACCCTGGATTTGGATTTCCAGTCTGCAAGAGGAGCTGATAAACAATGTGATGAACACTTGTTTCATCTTGGCATGCAGAACTTACCACAGAATTTGTCAAAATCATATAGATTAGCTTTTAAAGAAGATGGCAAAATGAGGACAATTACACATTGCATCTCAATTGTCTTACTTTTAGAAATCCACAATAAGATCAGTTATTGACTTTAGTAAAACCAGATGTAGATAGCTCACATATCCATGATGTACTAAGAGAATGGAGGCTTCAAAGGTTTTGTGTTTCTTTTGCAAATGAGAATTACAGTTTGGAATAGCACTTGAATTCATATGAACCATTTGATAAAAATATGTAAATTATAATCTCATTTGATTTCATTGCTGTTCAGTGAATGCAGTGTCTGTCATTTCATCAGGTCAATACTTGAGAGATTTGTTTCTGCATTTTTTGATTGATTTTGATCACAGTTGTCACTTTCAAAGCACATTTATAAATAAAAGAGTTTGAATTAAATAAGCAATGCATTTATTGTTAACAGACTTTCTGTCTCACATCATTGCAAAATGAATATAACTTTCTCACTTGCAAAAGAAAGACAAAATAGTACTTGCTTTCTTGTGAAGAAGTATGAGGGCGCATGCCACCCCCTGGCATGAAGTGCAATGACTAGTGCACGTACTGACTGAATGTTGTTATGTCTCCTTGGCAACCCATACCAAAGTGGCACATATGTAGAAAGTGACCATTATTTAATTGAATGTAGCTATATATAGAACATGTACAAATTTGAAGAAATAAGACAAGAAAATTAGACAAATTTGGATTTATCTGATTTATTGTATATTGTAATTGATAGATACTTTACAAGATGAGAGTTTAATAACTGGAATGATTTCTTGTAGCTTGTCGAGAAGGCTTGCTTCAAAAGTAGACATAGATGTACAAGATTAGGTGTGATTTTAGTTAAGATAGAGAAAGCCTCACAAGTTAAGCTATAAGATTTATACTATCTTTCTCAACCAGTGATTTGAAGTGTACAGAATGTATCAAATGAAAATGACTGATGAGAAATCAGCTGATTTATGTGTTACTAGTTAAAGCAATCTCTAAAAGAGTACCAGTGTGCTGTCTGTGGCTTTTGTGACAATAACCTTTGTCTTGAATTGTTTTAAGGGATGGGCGTACACCTTTTGAGAAAAAAGGTTATAACCTTTTGGGTAGCATTTAATTTTTTAAAGAAGTGTGATTTTGAAATGTAAACTGGTCTTTTTAAACTGATATTGCATAGATTTATATAGAGAGGGGCCAGATATAATATCAAAATCATACTTGGGAGTATCAAATGAAAAATTATATGGATGTTCTCTTTGAGCTATTACAATGCACAATTTATCAGAAATCTAAATAAGTTACAAAACAAGTGATATGTATTCAACTGTGAATCTGTCATACCAACATAATTTCTTGAAAAAAATGCTCATAATGCTTTGATAGAAATCAATTACATGACTTGTATGTTTATATGTGGTAATGATTTGTGTGTCACCACTGCTTATGATGTTAAGTGCATTCCTTTGTGCTGTGTTTTGTGTGGACATAATTTGTACTCTGGGTTTTGAACATAATCTACCACTTAAGCACAAAAAAGTGTTAAAAAGGTGCAAAATATTGTGAATTTATCACACAAACTCCTTCCGAGAGATTTTACACTTCACCTTCTGTAACATTTGTCATTTAATGGCATGGAAAACTCTTCTCGTGTATGTTTGATTTAGAACCAGAGCTCTGTCATTAATAATCTAATGAAGGAAACATAATTCAAAAGGAAATGCAGATGCAGTGTAGTTTGCACAATGTAGTGAAATACACAATTGATATAATGTAAGCATGTACGTTACTTCTTATGCTCAAAGCCATTATCCTGTTTGAGGCCAACACATTGTGTACCAATTGTCTTGTGTGAATTGAATTTCTGTAGTATAGCTGAAATCATTAGTGTATTAGTAACTTTTGAATTGAATGTCATTTACATAAACAAATTCACATCAAGATTTATTCTCATCAAGATTTCTTCTGTCACTCATATCTTCGCTTGCACTTGTAGTAAATAAGTATATCTAATTCTGTTAAAATGAAAGCTGATTAATTGGATTTCTAAATTTTGTCCATAAATAGTATTGATTGTGAGACATGGAGACATAGAGCTTTGCTGCACCGTAGATCTTTGATATAAATATTTACAAGTTCTTTGATTCAATCCAGCCCCATCTATCCAGTATTATTGTTTCTTGATAATTTTCATTTTGGTTGTAAATGCTGCCAACTAACAAATTACTGAGAAAATGTAAACCTTTTGAATTGAAAAAAATATATATCTGAAAATTGCGCTCACAAAGTTTTCTCAGAAACAATATTTATGAGGAGCTCAAAGACCATATTGTAGTTGGTTTGCAGGTTTCATAGATATCATTCTCTTTGTACTTAAAATCATTCAACTTTCTATAGAATAATCTGTTTTAAATAATATGATTATCACTAAATGATTAGAGAAAACCGATCTGTTTTAAACTGCAGTTTACCATTTTATACAGCATGTTCTGATGAATATTAGTGTTAATGCATGTAGCTTTGATACTGTGTGTGTGTATTCTCTGTAGAAACTGAATCGACTTTACTTCAAATTTCATACTGAATGACTTCAGTTATCGCATACAAAATTATGTGACTGTGTTACCTCACATATGTGGAAATATTGGGCATAAAGTATGTTTTTAAAACTGTTTTTGCTGATGGAAAGGCATTATTTTGGATGTTTAGTAACATTGTCTCAATTGTCACTTTTGGTGATGAGCCTCGGTTAAGCCCTGGTTACACTTTGGCTATTACTTTTTCCAACAAACCCCAACAATCTGACATATTGTTTATTACAGCTTCCTCTCCTCGTCAAAGAAATTTAATAAAGAATGAATGTGAGCTGGCATTCCTCCATTTGTCCGGTGGATATTCTTGGGTTTCTTACAAATCATATCATTTCATGGAGGCAATCCAACAATTCTGAAATGTTCTAAATTGCTATTATACTGAAGTGAAGCAAATGTAATTTTAAGAAAATGAATATACCAGGTGGTTGTGCTCCGTTAAAAAAATAGTGACCATCGTGTGACCTGGGTCGGAGAGGATATCTTACCAATACTCTGTGACACGTGACATCATTTACATCATTGACTGCCCATTTGTATTTTGTAAGGCTTCAAGATATTGTGTTGCTCTAGTGTTATACTCTTATTTTTGTGCCTTGAAAATCTTTATCGTGTGCAGAGAACCTATTTATAAGGTAATGTAAAGAAAGAACTATCAAGATAGATGTGACAATTTGATTAAATATGCTTTCGATGTAGAGTGAAGTTCCAACTTGCCTGGAATAAAAAGCTTACTTATTTAGTCATTAGTAAACAAAATTTGTACATACATTATATATGTAGCTATGTCTGTGCCATTTGTAAAGATTAATTCATCTCTTATCACTAAGACAAAAGCTCATCAATTAATTATATCACATACATATTAGGAATAGTATTTTTTAAAAATAAGAAGTTATAATGATATTGGTTCACACTTCACTTTTGGGGGTTTATGTAGAATAACAATGAAATGTCATTTGTGAAATTCATCATTGTGATGTAATCACAGATTAATCTTAAATGGAACATTCTATTTATTGAGGATTTCTAATAATTAATTTGCTGTTCATGCGGTATGAGACATGCACATTTCTATTTGCCGAGTTTGAAACATTCAGATAAAATTGTAAACACTTTCAACTGCTATTTTATTAAATTCAACTATTTTGTGGGGTGAATTTAATAAAAATTGTACTTTCAAGAGGAAGTTATTAAAGTAGTGTTGATAGTCAGTTGCTGTGAAAAACAAATTAAACAGCAAAATTTAACCAGTGTTGGCAATAGAAGGGTGAAACTCTATCTCCTTCATCTGTTAAGCATGAGATGGTCTATAATCAAAGGACAATGCCATGACTAGAATTCAAAATAATTTCATGTAGTTTAGAGTTAGGCTCGTTAGCAGTAGATCTGTGTCTTTGTGAACTCCTGGTATTGTCAATAACTCTGCTACAACTTTAGAATTTATCTTTTAACATTTTCTAACAGGTTAACCAAAACACAGACAGCATTCCTTTGTAAACCTATAGAATGTGACTGTGCAGTAACAGAGTGTAACTAATAATTATGTACAGCAGGCATATCTTTGAACATATTGACAGATATTTCCTTTCAGAAGTTCTAAGAGTACTTGTATAAAGTAAATGAAGGATCTCATCATAGTTGATATGTGTGTAATAAACGTGTGATGCTTGCAAGATACATTGATGACACAAAATGTATGGAAAAAACTAAGTTCAATGTGCAAATAAAGAAATGAATGTAAATGCTAATCATTGTGTCCTTGAGTATGTTCTTTAACTGTTATTTTCCATGTTCTGTTGAATTGGTCTAAATATGGCTCACTTTTTGTTCCATCTTTGTGATTTGTATTGGCTAGTAATAGAGAACAACTTAATTGTCATAAAATGAGATCTGGGTGGAGACAACTAAACTAACAACCAAACTATTTTTGCATAATAAAAAATCATAACTATAAAGACTTTTTAATAAAATTACACACTGATAAAGATGATAGTGCTTATCAAAACAATTTGTTTATTGCTATTTCAGAAATTTTCCATCCCCAAATAACTTTCAGATAGAAATGGAAATACTAATGTCATGTGATGAAACTGGCAGGGTTATAATCCATCGGAGCATAGGCGCCGGAAGTGGGGGGGCAGGGGGGGCAGTTGCCCCCCCAATCAAAAAAGTGGGGGGGCAAAACGCATTTTTGCCCCCCCAAAACGCCCCCCCCCTCAAAAAAAAAAAAAAAAAGCAGTAAAGGAGTAAACATGGTTTCTATTTTTAACCCCCAAGAACATAACAATAATAAAAACCTGAATTAAATCACAAGTCATATACAATTCCATTCAAAGAAAAGGAAAGTTCACAGGAATTAAAATTTCATAAACATTGCGCATGCCACCTATACGGTATTTATCAATGGAGGTCTTTATAATAGCGATACGCGCATATCGTGGACATATTGTGCGAGAATGGGAAAGCGTGTCTGTTTTTTGTTGTTATAGGGGTGAGAAGACATGAGCCCCTGAACGCTGGCGTACTGATGGGGGGGGGGGTGTATTTCTTATTCGATACGGGTGATTTACAAATGTTGCTGTTATGACATGATTTTCCGGTATTTTTCTCCATTTTTTGGTAAGTCATACCTTTTTATGCGTTGTTGGAAAATAAGAAATTCCCAAATTACAGTCGGGCGAAAAATACGCTTATTTAGAAGCCTTTATGTCATGGTCTGCAAAGTGGCTGGGCTCGAGCCCCCCCTCCCTCACTTTTTGAAAAAAGTATGTTAAAGAGAAAAAGAAAGAAAGACGGAGAGAAAAATTAAGTGACCTGCCAATGTCACAAATAAGGTATAAAAAATGCTCATCTGACCGTAATTAAATGCCTAAAAAACCCGGCTTTCAGGGGTTATGCCCCCTGGACCCCACCAAGGACCCTAAGGCGGGCCCCTGGATGCTCATCTGACCTTAATTAAATACCTAAAAAACCCGGCTTCCGGGGGTTATGCCCCCTGGACCCCATCAAGGGCCCTAAGGCGGGCCCCTGGATGCTCATTTGACCGTAATTAAATACCTAAAACCCCTGAGCTTCCGGGGGCTCTGCCCCATGGACCCCACCAAGGGCCCTAAGGCGGGCCCCTGGATGCTCATTTGACCGTAATTAAATACCTAAAACCCCTGAGCTTCCGGGGGCTCTGCCCCCTGGACCCCACCAAGGGCCCTAAGATGCCCCCTGGATGATCCTTTGACCGTAATTAAATACCTAAAACCCCTGAGCTTCCGGGGGCTCTGCCCCCTGGACCCCACCAAGGGCCCTAAGGCTGGCCCCTGGATTATCATCTGACCGTAGTTAAATACCTAAAACCCCTGAACTTCAGGGGGCTCTGTCCTCCGGACCCCACCAAGGGCCCTAAGGCGGCCCCTGGATGCTCATCTGACCGTAGTTAAATATTAAAACCTCTGAGCTTCTGGGGGCTCTCCCCCTCCTTGGAACACGTCAATGGCCTAAAAGAGGGCCCCTGGATGCTCATCTAACCGTAAGGAAATACCTAAAACCCCTGAGCTTCCGGGGGCTCAGCCCCTTGACCCCCTACCGAGGCTCATGCCCTGGATCCCACGCCAATTTACGCTCTACCTGATCGTTAATACTCCACTTTGAAAAACGTTCCGCGGGACCTGCATGTAACGTGTAAGACTGATGGTGATGCAGATTTTTTTTGTCTGCTCCCCCCCCCCCCCTTCCGCACGTTTTTTCTCATTACGTCACTGCCCCTGGAAGGTGAGCCCCCTGGAACGTTTGCCCCCCCAATCCCAAACTGCTTCCGGCGCGCCTGCATCGGAGCATCTATTTGCAGATGTGTTTCACCGAGTGGAAAAATGCAATGGTCAACAAGATATATCTCTTTACCTTTTGAAAAATGTGAGCTATGAAAGCCATTCATAAAGTATTAAAGTAATGCAAATTCTGGTAACAAATTTAATTTGCTAAAAGGGAAATATATACAAACATTATTTGTGTATCAGGTGGGAATGGAATAAACAATATTCAATAAATTTCTGGAACTTATCCCAGATTTGTATTGTACAGGAATAAACTATGATGACATCAATTTTTATTCATGGACAATTCCACACTATTATACCAGGAAATTAATAGGATTATACCATTCCAACTACCTGTATACAAAATTCTCTGTATTTGATGATAAACAATCATCTGTCAGTTGCTTATAAATTCTGAATATTAAGATATCAAAAATTAAATAACTAAAATGGTTGACAGTGGAAACTATCATTTTTGTGTTTGTGGGTGTGTGTGCACATTTTGTCTAAAAAATGTACATATGCTATTATATTTATGCTTCCATTTTGTTAAGATGAATTCTAATGAAAACCTTAAGGGTGAATTGTTCATCCAAATGGTATGTTTTTTGTTTTCTTTCTTTTTAAGGGGGGGGGGGGTCCAGTATTTTGGGAAGGGGAAAACTGCTTGCGTGCAGGTAATACAAATCTATTCGAAGTGAATTTACTTGAAAAAAGCAGCTAATTCAAAATCATTTGTGGGATAAAGAGAACTATAAATGAATTTTGATTTATTTCATACATGATCAATCAATAAAGAAGAAAGAAATATTTGTATGTGCCACATTTATATAAGTATTTACAGCAAGGAAACAATTAAAACTATAATAATAACAAGGCCTATTATTTTTTATTCCAAGTTTAATTGGGGCTGCTCATCATCATCCAGCTTGAAAATGAAGTCAATACATTCATCGATCAGAAACCAGACTATTTCTGGTGACTCATTACAATTAGGCTCTGTTTACCTGCTGTATTATATGCCTCGTTCTTATGACTAATATGCACGCAATATGAAATCCAGCGAGAGACGACCTACACTCACTCATGCTTTTTTCTAAAGAAGACGAATACGATAATTAAGGCTTGCTGCAATTTGCCTTTTCTCAACAAAATAATAAATGTGACCTTTAAAGATTGAACATAGGGTTGACCGGGGCTGTAATGACTCAGGTTTATAACTTTCTCACGCCTGAGTCACAATCTAAATCCTGCATTAGTCAGTATCTGTACCTTCAGGTTTGTGGCACTGAAGATGTGTCATCGAGCCGTTCTCATTTTTACTTTACCAGGCCATGCGAATGGTGGTGTTCATTTTCCTTTCGGTGGATTTTGGAGGAAAACAATTTTGTAACGCTGTATTTTTTTGCGAATTCATGAAACCGAATATCTACCAGTCTACCACCAAATCTGCGCTTGATAGTTGAACTGTGTTTTTATTACATTCATTACCATAAGGCAATATGCACGCTACGCTGTGTGTCGCCTCGATCCACTGACCGTCACTAAGTGGCGCCAATACTGCAAATGCATCCATTTTTATTGGCAGACTTGGTCTTGCATCATCGGAGTGAAAAAACAGGGGGATACGTTGTAACCTCCAGATGGGGAGGAATTATCGTCATAGGACACTCATCTCGTAATATTTTGTCTTCGAACGTACCATTTTGTATTTTCATAATACCTTTTTCAAGACCATGTGTATGGTCTGCACAATAAACGGGGAAAGTAAACACAGGATATCAACGTCGTATAATAACACACGCCAGAAATTTCCAGCGCGATCGAGCGATCTAAGTGCGCATGCGCAAGGCAGATAAAATCAACTTTTCGCAATGGCGGGCATCCGTGATGAAACGAGGAAGCTCTTCCCCGTCGACAATGTTAGGGCTATCTTAAAGATATTTCGCTCAGAATTGGAAGGAGATCATGAACCCAATCTGACGGTTCTTTCGGTTGTTGTAGGAATGGTGGAGAACATTTTAACGAGCAATCGTGCTTCGTCCCAGGGTCAAGCTGCTGATGAGAACCGCATGTGCATTGAACCCATCTTTCCAGTCATTGAGCTACCGAACGTGGAGGCGTTGTGCGCCAAATTCGAGGCTCAAGTGAAAGGGTCTGTCGACTTGAGCGACTACAAGTCAGAATTTGCAACCAGAGAAATGGTTAAAAAGGTGTCTGATATTATCTGGAGTTCACTCTCACGAGCATACTACAAAGACAAGGCTCACTTGCAATCTCTTTTCAGTTATCTGACTGGTAAGAAAAGACAAAAATTATCATGAGGTAGTTTTTCATTTTGGAGAAAATATGAGTTGCACGTGATTGACCGAGGTGGGCGGGGCCAGAGATAGAGTCCACATGCGTACCAACATAACAACTTTGGCTCAACATGACTAAATCTAAGTTAGATCAAAGAGATAGCTGGTATCTCTTTGGGGTCTTTGGTTAGATTCACAATCAATTTTTCAAATTTCACTTATGTCCTGGGATATATATGAAGTCTCAAGATGTTAAAATTAGATGTGTTTCTGAATTTAGGCAATCCAACCCTTGTAACTCTTAAATTGATTTTTATGAAAGAAAAATATCAAACGGAATGGCAATTTTTTTAATGAATCGGACCACTTAGCTTAAGTAAAGAGACCACTAAGTCTATGCGAATCTCAAATTGGCAGTTTGGTCAGTGGATTGTGACGTTGTGTAGGACATGGATAACTCCCATTTGTCGTGTACAAAAATATAACAAATTTTTGTTTTTCTCGTAAGTTCCTTCTTTCTTGGGGCACTACTCAAAATATATTATAGATAGCATATTATTATAGGTCCTTTTAAAAGAAATGACCTTCCTGAGCCATGATTTTGTTGAAAATTTTAATCATTTTGTATGTTGGACCAGATGGGGAAAGTAGTCCGACACTACATCACATGACAGTACTGCTTTACACAATTTAAAGTGCCCGTACGTGTAGTGATTTCAATTTTCAAAATTCATTACTTTCTTATATTTAATTGAAACTTCATCAGGCTCTCTAATTTTTCTGCTTTCTTTTAGAGTAGTTGTCCATTTGGGTTGGATTTCCCTTTAAGGGTTAATCTTGACTATAGTCTGTACCTGAGTAATCATGCCGGCTTTAACTTTAGTTCTAAGCCTTTATCAACACCACCATTAGTACCATCATTCAATTTATTTAGGAATTTTTTATCGGTTTTGAATTTGGTCTTGGGACTCCTGGTTTTCTATGATTTCTGAATTATAAGAAGATTCCATATTTTATCAACTTTAATATTTAGCTTCAGACTGCAATGGTATCAAGATAATTCTATAATACCGGTAGTCTCAATAGATTTTTAGTTTTTTTATTTTTACTTCAGTCATGCTGATTTATTATGGAGTTAATAAATCTAGACTAGATCTAGCAGTATTGGTAATCGATTACAATTTATAGTATTCCCCCACACATTAGCAAAAATTTTGTTAATGCATTGCATCGATCTAACAAGTACAACAATCAACATTGGAAGTTTTATTTTTTACATTAAAAAAGATGGGTCTATACATGTACATGTTTTCCTGTCCTGAAAATGCTTTAAATTGTTTTGTTTTGTTGCAGGGGGAGGGTTTTATTAAATAATGTATTGAAAACTATTGAGTCTATGGGAAAAGAAAAACAGTTGTACCAGAATGAAAAAAAAATCCATTCCCGTTATCATTTTGTGCAAATTATTACTTATTACTTATAACTGCCCTAAAGTCCCACTGCACTACTTATACCTACGGTACTCGCACCCTCTATAGCAAACAATGCCTAATCGGTGACCATTGGTCCCCCATGATAACCTTTTTCTTATGTTAATTGAGAGCTTATTTGATGAGATAACCACCTGTCAGTGACCATGCAGGGAGGTCTAATCCCTCCTGGCCAAACTAGTGCAGATAGGCATTAAGGTCTCTTCTGCACATGAAGTTGAATTTAGTAAGATTATTTCATATCAAGTCATAATATGGACATTGTTATTGTAGTCATTTGTTATGTATCAAGGACGGAGCTTGTGCAAAGAGTTTCTTGTAAGACAATCTGTTGCTTTCTCTCGCACTAAAAAATTGTCTTTTTGAGTTTTATCTACCCATTTTCTTTAATTCCTTTCCCCTGCTAGGAAACCAACTGGATTGTTTTGGTGTTGCGTTAGCTGTGGTTGCAGCCTGTCAGATCCTGAACTTCAAGGATGTACACCTAGCCCTGTCTGAAGACCATGCCTGGGTTGTGTTTGGAGAGAATGGAGAGGGGACTGCTGAGGTCACCTGGCATGGAAAAGGGAATGAGGACAAGAGGGGGCAGCCTGTCAGTATGGGTAAGACAAGATAGAAGTTTTGATAAGATGTCAGCACAAAGCACTCAACTCTCTATCCGCCCTAGATTAAGTGATTTCATGTTTGACTTCGGTGTTAAGTGTTGGTGTTTATTTTGTTGTGAAATCATGATTTGAACGTGAAATGAGAAAAAGTCGGTCAGTGTTTAGGTGTTGACTTCTGATTTCTCTGTAGTTTCTGGTGGTGGTGTTCATTTAAATCAGATTTGAGCTAAACAGAGATCAGCAGTCAGATATTCCTGTTGACTAATACTAAAGAAAAGAAGTATCTATTTCATGGTCTGTGTTGGTGTCCATATTACTAGCTTTAGGATATATTTTTGTCGGTAAGAGCCTTCCAAACAATCAAAAGGGTTTAGTTTTTACTTCAGATAAATTTGATAAATCCCAATCGTCTTAATGAGGCCTGAGTCATAACGTTTTTTGCTAAATGTTTTACTGTTAACTTTATACGGGTGGTTTTGTTTAACCATTATGAAAATACATGTATTTGCACACATAGCAGCATTACTATCCTGGCTGTGTATTAAGGTGGGTAACACTGTACTGCAGTACATTCACGCAACATTTTGTTAAACCTGATCAAATATATTAACAACTCAATACTGATGACAAATAACAAACAAATAAAATATGTGGGGTCGCGTAAAACGCATTTAGAGTCCTTAGTTTTTATCTTTGAACTCCCAAATTCGTTACAGAATATATTGTTTCAAGTTATCCAACGAATGTAAATAATGTCAATCTGACTTAAATTTATTTCCATGTTTTGGGATTGTTCATTTTTTACTTGTGCAGCAGTAATACGTGGCTAAGGCCATCGAGGCCCCATTTTACTATTGACTTTTTCAATGGAAAAAAAAAAAGAATAAAAGATTTTTATTTTTATGATGGTGGCAAACAATTAAGCTCAGGTCTGTAGAGTACTAAAAGAGCTTTGGTTAAAAAATAAAACTATACAAACAAACAAATACACTACAAAATAAACAAATAAACCGATACAAAACACAAGAAAATACATGACAATCATTCGGAAGAATTGGTAGCTTCACTAGAGCATGGTATTGAAATATTCAATATTTATATTGTTCAAGGGCAATTAAACTAGTGCTCTCATGCAATGGTAGAGCTCACAAGTCATAACAAGCTGAAATGTGTGTGATTTGTATGCAGCTCATGAGGTTGACTCATAGGCCTGTTTTACAGTGCTAACCCCACTTGGCCCAGCAATTACATGGTTAGGAAGTACATAATTATAATGTAAAATTGTTAATTACTGAGAATAATTGTTTTTAATGATTCCTCATGAATTGTAATATGCCATTAAACATTAAACGGAAATCAACCAGGGGTTATATCCTTAGTTCATTTAATATTTAGCAAGGTACAGGTTAACTGTATAGCTTTTGAAAATGAATGTTTAAAGTCATTCTAAAAGTTGATAGTAATGATTTGTGATTTCTTAAAAATTTGTCTCTAGTATTTTGGTCATAATCAAGGATTATTTATTTATTCCACATTCAATATTATTGAGTATGAACACTAAATTTCTGAAACAATTATTTTTAAAAAATTGTAGGAACTTTGTTTCCTTGTTTAATGCCATTGCTACCTTCTAGGCATTTCAACTTAATTTCGAGCCTTTCAATATATTAAATTGTATTTTTATTAGAACATGGTCGTTAAATCCTTCTTGTGAATGGGAGCCACGCGTATGTCTTGCTCGTTTAATAGGCAGTCCACTTATATCAGCTATTAACAAATTACATGTTTCATGGTTTGCAATTATCACAGACATGTGATCAAGTAATTGTGGATGTACTACCTATTATATTTCCAATCAATTTGCAAGGATGTGTCATTTTGCATACATTGTTTATTTAGATTATAATGGCTGCTACTACATGTACCGGTATAGTGTTCATTTAACCTATACAGAACTAGATAGGATGATTGCTTTGCTCTCTCTTTTCATCCTTATCAGTATACCTTATTTGTATGGTTGTGATGAGAGTGCCTGCCTCCTCCGCACTCCACCCCCACAGCTCAATTCAATGGTGCTTGAGGAGTCCAGAGGCTACGCCCACATACAAAATCATCTTTTATGCAGAAGACAGCATTGTATTCAGCATGGCGTGTTCTGTTTCTTGCTCTGGAATTACTTACACATTGATATTTCACATCATCCCTTGTATGGATTGTCTGGATTATTTGCCTTCTTGATATGAACACCAACAAAAATTACTTTCATTCTGTAGGGGAAATGTCAGCACCTAGCCCTAGAGATGTTCCTTTCTGATCTTTCTTTGAAGTATACTCCAATTATCACACTGAACTGAATTGAATTTATTTCCACATTTACATTAAAAATACAGAAGTTGCTACAGTATATATACAAAAGTAAAAGTATAAAAAGTAGACAAACATCAAATACATGCATTAAGAAGATAAAAGGACAAATTCACACGACTTGAAAACATACAATGTAAAT
Source organism: Strongylocentrotus purpuratus (assembly GCF_000002235.5). Classification (NCBI taxonomy): domain Eukaryota; kingdom Metazoa; phylum Echinodermata; class Echinoidea; order Camarodonta; family Strongylocentrotidae; genus Strongylocentrotus; species Strongylocentrotus purpuratus. The sequence continues at coordinate 39,415,176 of NW_022145611.1, forward strand.
GTGGTGGGATAACATTGTTAAGAATTGACCGGAGAGTATGTGGGAGTCACATCAATTTATTTTCATTCTCAAATTATGCAAAATTCAAGGAGCTTTCCTTAACTTAAATTAAATTGTATTTTTTTCTGGCACCCTAATGTGTGGGGTGAACACTATTGATTGTCAAGTCTAACTGTCAGGGTCTATCTATTCCTTATACCATCCAGATAATATGTCATAACTACAGGTATCATCCTACCAGCAATAAATTCAAGTGTCCAAACATTGAATATCAGAATATGATAATTACTTTGATCAAACACTTGACACCCAATAATAAGAATTGCACAGGGTTAAGGTTATCATTTCAAACTACATGTATAAACCTGAAAAAGGTCCCCCCCCCCCCTCTTTTTTTTTTCTTCTTCTTCCTTAGCTCGCATGGACTCTTTATTGATTTGCAGATGTAAAAGTATTTTTTATGTCGTTTTTGTTTATGAATTTTTAAATCTTGTATAACTTTTTTACATCAATTTTTTAAAATTTATTTATTTCTTGCTGGAGCTCTCTTTTTATGCCTCCGCCACCGAAGGTGGTGCCGGAGGCATCATGTTTTCGGGTTGTCCGTCCGTACGTCCGTCCGTACGTCCCGTTTGACCGTTATCACAATATCTCAAGAACCATTTAAGATTTAAACTTAAGACTCGGGAATAGTATTTATCACCATAGGAAGACGATCTGATTAGATTTTGGAGTACGTAGGTCAAAGGTCACAGGTCACAGAGGTCAACTTATGAAATTCCTTGTATTGAGTTTGTTAGCGCGATATCTCAAGAACCATTTGAGATTTAAACTTAAAACTTAAGGATAGTATGTATCACCATAGGAAGACGATCTGATTAGATTTTGGAGCACGTATGTCAAAGGTCAAGGGTCACAGAGGTCAACTTATGAAATTCCATACATTGAGATTGTTATCATATCTCAAGAACCACTGGAGATTTAAACTTCAAACTTAGTGATAGTGTGTATCACTATAGGAAAACAATCTGATTACATTTTGGAGCACGTAGGTCAAAGGTCAAAGGTCACAGGGCTCATTATGTATGCAAAAACAGCTTGTGATCGCGTTATCTGAACAACCGATTGATGGATTCCTGCCAAACTTTGGTCATGTATGTATCTTGCAGAGCTGATGAACTGAATAGATTTTGGGGTCACGAGGTCAAAGGTCACAGGGCTCATTATGTATGCAAAAACAGCTTGTGATCGCGTTATCTGAAGAACCGATTGATGGATTCCTGCCAAACTTTGGTCATGTATGTATCTTGCAAAGCCAATGAACTGATTAGATTTTGGGGTGACGAGGTCAAAGGTCACAGCGCACATTATGTATGCAAAAACAGCTCGTGATCGCGTTATCTGAACAACCGATTGATGGATTCCTGCCAAACTTTGGTCATGTATGTTACTTGCAGAGCTGATGAACTGATTAAATTTTGGGGTCATGAGGTAAAGGTCAAGGTCATGCGGCTCATTATGTATGCAAAAATAGCTTGTGATTGTATTATCATTAGAACAGATTGATGGATTCCTGCCAAACTTAGATCATTTATGTATCTTGCAGAGCCAATGAATGGTTCATAAGATCAAAGGTCATGGGCTCATTATGTATGCAAAAATAGCTTGTGGACGCATTCTCATTAGAACTGACAGATGGATTACTATTTAACTCAGGAAATCTTGCAGAGCCAATGAACTGAGTAGATTTTAGGGTCATGAGGTCAAAGATCAAAGGGTCATATATGTTTATGAGAAATTGCTTGTAATCACGATATTCTGAGAACATGTTAATGGATTACAATTGAACTTGAATTTGAAAAATTTCTTCCGTTTTGGTTTGTAAAATTGCTCTATGACGGAGGCATCATTTTCGACTGCGCGCAGTCGAATTCCATCTAGTTACAAATGTTTTTTCTTCCCAGAGATATATATTGATTTTCATTGTCGAAAATGATTTTTTTTTTTTTTTTTTTATTTATTTTTTTAAATTTTTTTAAATTTTTTTTTTTTATTTTTATTTTTTTTTTTTTTTTATAATAATTTTTTTTAATTGTTTTTATGAATTATTTGCAGGAATCACAGAGAAGAGTTGGTTGTATCTGAATGGTTTCCCTGTAGTGTGCACAAGACACATGGAGATAGCAGCCTTGGTGTCAGCTATCAACCCTACTATCAGTTCATCGTTAGACAGCATAGAACTTGCTTCTTTACAACAGGTGGGTATATTATTTATATACAGTATTCCCCTTCCACCTTTTCACACATTGGTGTTATTGCTAATAAGATGCAAGAATACAAAAGGGATTTTAATATATTTGGTAATTTGATAACTTTTGTAATATAATGATCATTTGATGATTTAAAGGTATTCTATGGCATTAGGCAAAGTAAAGAATTGGTGGGGGGGGGGGGCTGTTTCTTTGTATATAGGATTTGCTACTTCAGCTTACCATAAATAGCACTTTCAGGTATTTGAAAGTGAGAGTGAAAGCTGTGCTGCTTCTAAGGTTTTGCAAACAGGAACACCGCCCTGATCACTATTCTACTCTATTTATAGGTTTGAAAAGAAGGTTGAGTTCCGGTAAAAGTGAAAATGTATTTGTGAGCTTTATTGGTCTCTTTATTACTACCGGTAAGCGGAAAGAAATCATAGTAGGAAAATTCCAACAGGGTTTTCCCTGAAAGGCTCTCATATTTGTGAAAAGAAATGATTAAGATTTCTGATGCCACATTTTCATACCCCTACCTGTATACAGTCTCTTTCATTGTTCATGTTTGTTTTGTTTTGTTTTTTTGATAAATATATTTTACATATTTTAATAATTTTGATGAATTCTAGACATCAAATATACATTTGGTAATGGATGATGCCTTTGAGTTGGAGTTTGAATATCATAACTTGAGTACAGTTTTATGATCAAGATTAATAGTTATCTACATTGTATACTGTAGGCGTATCTAGCGCTAGAACTCATCCGTCCCATTTTATATCGGTTACATGTAGCTTTAGACCAGAATGTCAGCACTAATAGTAGGGACACTGATTTTCCGTTTTAAAAAATGGCTTTTTCCATTTCAGAAAATCTGGAATTCCGTGAATTCTGTTTCGCCAATGATAACCACTCAAAAACAATATGGATGGGACTGGATAAACTTGATGCAAAATACCAGTGAAAATATACGAAAAATTATCAAATGTTTAGATTTACCAACTTCAAATTCGTACTTAGACAAGCAGACTAAAGTTAGCGGAATGTGTCAGAACACTACATATTCCTGACGGAACGATACAGATACAGGCTGACTAGTACCAACGTGGATGAAAACATTTCAGTCTTGGCTGTCATGTCAGCGATCGGTCGATTTTAGGCGCACATGCCAGCCCCTTTTTCGAACTGTACAACAGCGTGTGTACAATCTCGCCGCACTTAGTGCCCGCTGCTGGCGTGTGTGTTCCTAGTATTACGTCTACATAGCTGGCATAATAGGATCGATTCGCTGCTATTTGTACTGTGTTTTGTGTCACAATCTCATGTGTCCAGCGAAACAAAATGGCAGCCCCTGTCTCCTAAGAATCTGACGAATATCACTAAATATTCAGAGTTATTAACCATGATTTTAGGCCCAATATCTTTTCACTGCATAACAAATCACACAAATAGTGTAAGTTTTACAATTTTCTTCTTAAAAAATGAAATGTTTTTAGGTGAAAAGGGTTTTCCCCGACTTTCTGTTCGAAATTGCATTTTCCGTTTCAAATGGTCATTTCCGTGAATTCTGTCCGTTTTCTGTGATCACAGAAAATCAGTGTCCCTACTTAATAGGAATAAACACAGGCTCATCCTTCACAAAACATGGCAAATGGTTTAATGTGTTTACTCTTACATGTAGATAGTGAAGATTGCAGTAGCCCCTGCTTTGTCTTGTATATGTGTGTCTTTTAGTTTCCTCTGATGCTATTTATGACATGTCAGTGGGTAGTATGTAGGAATTTAAGTGGCAAGAGATTGCATGATAGTCTAGGACAAATACTTCAAACAAACAACAACAACAAAATGTGTGTGAATGATCAAATATTTAAACTCATATTTAAATTAAGCACCTGTGTATAAGGCGCACCCCTATTTTGGGGAGGAAAAAACGAAAACCCACGCGGGGAAGGACCTTCATTTAACATCGAGGTGCAGTTAAAGGCACTGATTTGTGTTTGTAAACTTGTCACAAATAATAGTAACAATGTTGTTTTTAGAAGAATGTGTAATATCATTAATGTAAATTAAAAACAATAGAGTACCTAGGTCCTGGGATAGAACCTTGTGGTACACCATTTGTTATATAAAAAAAATTGAGGAATTATTATTATAAACTACATATTGAGATCTATTAGAAAGATTACTTTCAAACCAAGATGACAGACAAATTTTAGTGTTGTTGTAGTTTCCCAGTGGTGAGTCAACGCACTGATTACTGAGCTGGGAGACATTGCCAGGCATAGCGCCATAAATCGAAACTAAAAAAAAAATATATAATTTTTTTTTTTTAAATTTAAAAAATTAAAAAAAACCTGTGTATAAGGCGCACCCCCGACTTTCAATTTTTTCGGCGGCAAAAAAAGTGCGCCTTATACACGGAGATTTACGGTATTGCAAATCATATGACTACGTCACTACGGTGCTATAAAATCTGTATGGTTGGATGGTCCACTGTTGTAATCATCAAAATTGGAATCAACATATCCTTTCTTCAATTTTAAATGAAGAAAAGCAAGTAATGGCTTTCTGAGAGGTCGAGTAGTTTTGTGAAGGTTGTATATTTTTAGCATTGATCAATAATGAAATGAAGAATATCCCATGAGAGTTGCCTACAACATCCTCATTCAATCTTCATACACCATGGATAGCTAGTATGAACAGATTCTTATCTGTAGCACCAACATGTTCATTCGATCTTCATACACCATGGATAATAGCTAGTATGAACAAGGTCTCATCTGTAGCAGCAAGATCCTGATTTAATCTTCACTGATACAATGTACACCCTGAATCAGGGGTTAACCCCCCCCCCCTTGATTTTTTTTTTTAATGTGTATGTTTTGGGGGAAACCCCCCCCCCCCTTTTTTTTTTAGTTTTTGTTAATTTTTTTTTTTAAATCCTTAAAGGGGAAGTCCACCCTGAAATTAAGTTAGTTTTAATAGGAGTAGAAAAATGAGAGAAACAAGTCAGTGAAAGTTTGAGCAAATTCCGATTAAAAATAAGGAAGTTAGGATTTTTGAAGCTGTGATCAATCAAACACAAATTGGGAACTCTATGACGTATCATGCGAGCTCAACTACCATTTGCTCAGTACTAAAAAAATCTAAAATTTTCATTTTCCCTCAAGAAAAATTTCAACCATACATGCACCCTAAATATAATAATTGCAAATATGTTTCTATACTCCCCCTGCAAGGAACAAATATATATTCCGTCATCAATAACCAAGAAAACATGATTTTATGGAATATTATGCACAAAGCAAATGAAGGAGAGCTCGTATAATAAGTCACAGAGTTGCCAATTTGTATTTGATTGATCACAATTTAAATAATTCATAACTTTCTTATTTTCATTCAGAATTGCTCAAACTTTCACTCACCTGATTTTCTTATTATTCTGCCTCTATCGAAACAAACTGATTTTGGGGGTGGACTTTCCCTTTAAAACCCCCCCCCCCCCCCCTTGAAAAAATCCTGCATTCGCCACTGCCCTGAATAAGATAGCTAGTATGAACAGAGTCTCATCTGCGAGCAGCAACATCCTCATTCAATCTTTGTAAACCATTGATAAGGTAGCAAGTATGAACAGGGTCTCATCAGCAAGCAGGAACAACATCATTTAATCTTCATACACCATGGATAAGGTACAGTGTAGCTAGTTTGAACAGCGTTTCAACTGCAAGCAACACAAAAAGGGTTGTCTAGACATAGTGGATGTATCCTACAAATGTCATAGGGTCATGAGAGGTTTTAAGGGTTAGATTTTTACCAAGTTAGGAGATACATATATGTAGTGTAAGTCCATCCTTTAAAATGATAATGCACAGTGCAGACATTAATTTCTAGTGATTGTATTAAAGGTACTATGTCCCTTTTGCAGCCAACCTCAAATGCTGTAGAACTTTGCAGGAAATATGAATATATCATGTATGTCCTATCTGTGAAATTTAAACGTTAGCAGTGTCCTCATGTTCAAATTATGCAAGGAAACCTGTTTACTTGCTAGACTTCACTGTCAGACACTATTGAGTGACTGACTGGCTTTTTTCTTCTTTGTCAATAACATACATGAAAAGAGTTGTAAAGGGTACATGAGCATTTGTCTACATCAATAACCCACTTCTTGTGATGGCCAAGATTAAACTGATTGGATCTTTGCGCAGCATAAAACATATGACCATTCGGTACAATTGTCTGAAAATCAAGACTATTACTTTTGGGCTCTATAGCCCTAAAGTCGGTTTGACAACTAATACCGTATTTGCCGGCGATAAGGCCGCATCCCCGGAAACTACAACAACTACAACTACAACTTGTAATTCAGAGCATTCTGGATCAAAAGACTGTTAAAGATGCCACTAAAAAGTAAAATGTGAGACTATAGTACTGAGTAGACTACTAGATGTAATTTGACTTCACGTCCTTACCATTGCAAGCAGTGCTATCATCGTTTAATGCAGTCACACGGGCTACAGGTGTAAGAGCCATCTGTGTTCGAACACATTCCATTTGCACAGAGCGTTGCATCCACCATGCATTCGTCAATATCTAGGAAAAGTAAACATTTTTATGCCTCCGCCACCGAAGGTGGTGCCGGAGGCATCATGTTTTCGGGTTGTCCGTCCGTACGTCCGTCCGTCCGTCCGTCCGTACGTCCGTCCGTCCGTACGTCCGTCCGTACGTCCGTCCCGTTTGACCGTTATCACAATATCTCAAGAACCATTTAAGATTTAAACTTAAGACTCGGGAATAGTATTTATCACCATAGGAAGACGATCTGATTAGATTTTGGAGTACGTAGGTCAAAGGTCACAGGTCACAGAGGTCAACTTATGAAATTCCTTGTATTGAGTTTGTTAGCGCGATATCTCAAGAACCATTTGAGATTTAAACTTCAAACTTAAGGATAGTATGTATCACCATAGGAAGACGATCTGATTAGATTTTGGAGCACGTATGTCAAAGGTCAAGGGTCACAGAGGTCAACTTATGAAATTCCATACATTGAGATTGTTATCATGATATCTCAAGAACCACTGGAGATTTAAACTTCAAACTTGGTGATAGTGTGTATCACTATAGGAAAACAATCTGATTACATTTTGGAGCACGTAGGTCAAAGGTCAAGGGTCATAGAGGTCAACTTATGAAATTCCATACATTGAGATTGTTATCATATCTCAAGAACCACTGGAGATGTAAAAACTTCAAACTTAAGGATAGTATGTATCACCATAGGAAGACGATCTGATTAGATTTTAGAGCACGTAGGTCAAAGGTCAAGGGTCACAGAGGTCAACTTATGAAATTCCATACATTGAGATTGTTATCATAATATCTCAAGAACCACTGGAGATTTAAACTTCAAACTTAATGATAGTGTGTATCACCATAAGAAGACAATCTGATTAGATTTTGGAGCACGTAGGTCAAAGGTCAAAGGCCACAGCGCACATTATGAATGCAAAAACAGCTTGTGATCGCGTTATCTCAAGAACCGATTGATGGATTCATGCCAAAATTAGGTCATGTTTGTTACTTGCAGAGCCAATGAACTGAGTAGATTCTTGGTTCATAAGGTCAAAGGTCAAAGGTCATGGGCCCATTATGTATGCAAAAATAGCTTGTGAACGCATTCTCATTAGAACTGACAGATGGATTACTATTTAACTCAGAACATCTTGCAGAGCCAATGAACTGAGTAGATTTTATGGTCATGAGGTCAAAGATCAAAGGGTCATATATGTATATGAGAAATTGCTTGTAATCACAATATTCTGAGAACCTGTCAATGGATTACCATTGAACGTGAATTCAATTTTTTTTTTCTGTTTTGGTTTGTAGAATTGCTCTATAACGGAGGCATCATTTTCGACTGCGCGCAGTCGAATTCCATCTAGTTTTCCCCGAAGACGGTAGTCGTTATTTTCCCACTTGAAGACATTTTCAAGCCCCACACTTATTTTAGGGAAGTTCTAAATTAGTATTATCTTTCAAATGCAGTTGGAATTTAACTTTTTCATTTTTTGGCCTGCAAATGGGACATAGTACCTTAAACATAATTTGTTAATGTCTTTAAAAAAAAAAAAAATCATTCAAGGGTTAAAATTGTGAAATACATGTGCAAGAAATGCACTTGTTTTCATCATGTACACATCTTGGTCATTTGCCCGCCCCCCCCCCCCACTCAGTGTTATTTAGGGTACACGTATGCATGTTCCCTCCTTTTGAAAACACCCCCCTAAGTCTGGTGTGTAAAGTTAATACGGGCCAGATTTTTGTGTACTACGAGCCAGACTTTGGTGCATGAAAAGTACCCCTTTACCGGACATTTTGGGAACACGCATGCGGTTCCTCCGACCCCGGAGTGGGGGGGGGGGGGGTCATTTGCTTCTCCCTCGTTGTAATTATGCACATTTTGATAAACAGCGATCATTTTCTGTTTATCTTATGTCAGGACTGTTACCTAGAAAGACCAAACTAATGATGCATATAAAAAGATTTAAGGCCTGTGTACTACAGAGCATGTGCAGGAAAGAGTAGGTAACCAATACTGAGTGTAAGGCAGGGGTTCTTGAATATTTGTCATGCAGGGTAGAATTTTATTTGGCATTGCATTGCATTACCTAATAAATTCTAGTCTTCTAAACAAAGTGAGATTTGCATTTTTTTTGTAATTCTTGGCTTCATATCGTCTACCTGGTATTTGGAGCTGGAAGGGTGTTAGCACAGTGTTTATTATATTAGTGAACACACCTCTGGCTCAAAATGCACTGTATTTTTGATGAGACAAAATTGGGCTGCTTTTTTAAGATTCAGGTTTCTGCCTCATCTTACAAATTCACCTCTCTGCAAAACACAGAAATTAAAAGCTTGAAAATGATGCAACTGCTATGAAGCCATATTCATGCATGATTGTTCGATTGAGATTGAGAGACTCATCTGCATGACACAAGGCTAAGATCGCGTGATGATTGTCATGTCTGTAGAGTAGAGATGAACTGTGGCATTACTCATAGCATGGTGTGAATGGTATGGTTTAGTTATTAGGTCTGGTTATTAACCTTTCAGCGTATCATCGGCAAAAAATGCCAAGAGCAGTATTGAAATTAACTTAGGTGACGGTCTTGTTTCCCGGCCACTCACCCTTCTAATGAATTCATTTTCATACACACCTCTGCTATACACTTCAACCAGGTTTTTAATCAATCATATCTAGCATGAATTCTTAGTGGTTGATGATGATAAATAAGAAAGCCTCACATATGATGCAGTAAACCACCTTTAAACAAAATATTTTACATGTATGTGAACAAGGCCAAAAGACAAAGAGGTTCATGAATGTTGCATACATGAGAATGGTGTGACTCATAATAATATCTTTGTTGTCAATTTCATTGATTATTTTTTGCGACAGAGTTTTTAAACTGATAGGTATCTTTCCTTCCACTTGCGTATTCTTGGTCATACATCAAGCATCAATTTGATGTCTATACCGTATTGATTTTGTTTTGTATGGTACTTGTTCTCAATCATTGATATTAGAGTGGTTTTTTTTAATCAAACGGTCTGAATTCCAAACTACTGCAATTGTCTGTCCTTAAGGTATTATTCCCCATTTTCTCAATCCTCAATGACCAAATCACTGAAGTCTGACTAATGGCTATTTCTTGTCCATTGCAATATCTCTCAATAAACCATGAAGCATAACTCAAGTCTTTCTGTTTTAGAGAAATTACTTTTCTCTATCTTTTTAGGTTTATAAGCCATGATATTTCAGAATGACTATACAAGCAGTGACAACAGTGCACAAATAGTGCAAACATATGTACAGTTGCCACTATGTAGGATGTGGAGTTCGTAATTTGAACATTCTTAAAGGGCCATCCCTACCCTTGTAATAAGTTCATTTGTATGAAAGCAGAAAAATCAGATAATCATAATGGCGAAAGTTTGAAATACATCTGACAAATAATATCAAAGTTATGAATGTTTGAAATATGAGATCACTAAGTCTAAGCAAATCTCATATAAGCAGTTTAGTCAGTGGATTGTGACGTAGTCCCAGATACTGTACCTCTCCCATTTATCGTGTACAAAAATATAATCAATTTCTGTTTTTCTCCTAAATGTCTTCTCCCCTTGAGGCTCTACTCAGAATGTATTATGGATAGTGTATTATTATTATTGATCCTCTAGAGAATAGAATCTCCAGAGTCATACATTTTTGAAAACTTAAAGTTTCAGTCATTGTGTGTGTTGGAACAAATGGGAAAATTGTTCGCTACTACATGACAGAGACATTACCAATTCAGCCAATTTGAAGAGCCCAAAGCTACAGTTGTATAGTGATTTAATACAACCTTTAAAAATTCACTTTCTCATTTTTTGTCAGATTCATTCAAACTTTCACCAGTCTACTTCTCTGATTTGTCTGTTTTCCTTCAGAGTAGTTTGCTATCAAGGTTTGATTTCCCTTCAACCCATTCGTGTGTGTGCATTGCTCTAAACATGCTTGCTGAGAGTTTTAATGCATAACAAATATTCCTATGTAGGGAAGAAAATGGAAGCCCATGATAGATTCAAATAAGAAGGAAAAAGTATGCATCTAGGTATGATTTTGCTTGCCATTTCTGGTATGATCTGGAAATGAGTGAATAATATTTTGTTTATTTCATGGGCCATTGAAAGAAAACAGCACTTGACTCAGAAAATAAAGGCATGTGAACACACAAGAAAGTGTGCATGTAATTAAATTTGCGCCCCTCTATTATTCATAACAGTACATGTACTTTCAAGTTCAACAGTCTTTTTCTCAAATGGATGAAATGGCCATTATGATTCTAATCAAGTAATTGTCTGTGGGGAAATTTTCAAAGGGAAACTGAGAAATATGAGAACATAAAGACTCTCCCTTTATCATTTATATTTTTGCATGTTATAGAGAAGATAAAAAAGAGTAAGAGAGGAAGAGATAGAGAGAGATAGAGAGTGAGATAGAGGGGGGGGGGAAGAAAGGGGAGAAGGGTTTTAATGTCTCAAAACTTGAACAAATGTCTGGCTGAAATGGAATCTGAATGCATCCCAATTTAGCTACTTACAATTTGCAAATACTTGCAAAGGTGAAAAATTATGCTCAGGCCTCTGATTTATGTTATTACACCCAGGCAAGAATAATGCATTTCTGCCTAGAGCCAGTATTCGTGCACTGTGCAAGTAGACCAGACCGAATGACAATGTGTCATTAAAATATCTGATTTGATTTAACTCTGTCTCATCTCTTCATACTGGTCCATGAAGTGTACACTACACGTGAGAGTGAAATCAGACGAAGTGACTCATTTTCATGTGTTTATTCTGTGTGCAAATTGTCCTTGTTTCCCAGCGAGGCGATGTCCCATTCCTTCAGCGTCTTCAGTGCCACTGGCTGCTGGAATTCAATAATGTGAACAAACACCTAAAAATAGATGAGCCATTTGTTTTTTTTCCTGAGCTGCCTTTTAATTACGTCATATGTAAGGTTGTCTTACAATGAAGAAACAGTGATTTTATTACTAACATATTGACAATTTTATAAAATCTGATTTCAGGGGAGAAAAGAGATTTGCATGAAGAAAATTGTGAGCAAAAGCTAAAAAGCTGAGTAAAGTTTAGAATGTAGACAATATTTCTGAAAGACTATGCATTTGTTCTAATCGTGGAATCAATTAGCATACGATTGATTCCTGTGCTGTAGAAGCTTAATGGTTGTCATGCAGACTGAGCTGTATTGAATAATGCCTGATTGACATTTAGTTACTAGACTCTTCATGATGTGAAACCGTTTATATTTACAGACTGATGTACATACTGTACATACATATAATAACGTATTAAGTGTGTATTAAGTGTAGAGTTCCTCTACCAAGAGGCAAAGTGTACTTGTGATGCCCTTAATACAAGGCATTATATATATTTTGTGTGGGTGTATGCTGGGATATTGTCGTATTTAGATTGTTGTTAGATATTGTTGTCATGACAACCCAGTAATTCCTCACTGAGTACATAGAGGAAAGTGAGTGATTGCCATTTCAATCTCATCCACGTGCAAAGACTTCATACATGTACTGGGTACATGTTTATTGTAATTAGAAAAGACTTCTACCCCATGTTAGTAATGACTTAATGTGTATCATTTGACAATTCAGCAAATTTTTCTTATTAGTGAGGTTTTAGTATTGATGAATCAATAAATTTTGCTTAATTTTGATATCAGGTTTCAGTATTTGGTAAACCAGTAAATTTTAGAATTTTATGCTGTCTTTTCTTTTTCAGGAGCTACTATGGTCACTCTATGACATGGGCCATCTGAAAAAGTAAGCACTTCATTTTATAGTTATGTTATTTCCCTGTGGAGTCTTCTGACGTATATATAATTTATAGTTTCCTGGAATTGTTGTGGAGGGGAAAGACAATATCCTCATTTAGTTGTAAATCATCTTCCCTGCCCTTTCTGTTCATATTTGCTTACCAGTTTAGTTATTCACTGTTCTCCAAAGTTGTCTTGATATATCCTTGTTCAAAGCGTCCTTGCTATATGAAGTGTCTGATTGCTAAATACATTGGCTGGTATTCTTGGATGGTGATTACTTTAAAGCCTGGGAATTGTAACATAAAAATTATTATAATAATAATAATAATAATAATAATAAATAAGATTTGTATGGTGGCAAATCCATTGGGCAATCAAATGCTCAAGGCGCAGTTTGTGCAAAAGATGAAATACATGATATACAAAAGTGCAATAGGAAAGGTACAGACATGAAAGGTAAAGGTAACCTTGTTTGTTAATAATAAGTTACTATGGAGTGTAAATATCTAATATTAGATGTATCTCCTTCAATCAGTCTTATCTTTAGTAACTTCAGAAACGATGCATGGTAAGTTGCTACTATTGTAGCAAGATTGGAGATACAATATATTTTTACGATTGATTGCAAGTTGATTTTTATGTTACAGGTTCCAGGTTCTTTTAACTAAATGGACAAATTAAGACCTTATCAAGACAATGATTTTATTTCCTCCTGAATGGACTGCAATTTTATTTAGGTAATAGAGCGGTCAATATATTTTTTGCATTGTATAATATATCAGAACCTCTAAAGCCAGGTTGTCCTTTGTTCACCTTTAAACACACAGGTCGGTGAAAACTTTTGAAACATGTGAATTCAAATAGCAGTTTTACAATTTAGAGTATGTATACATACATGTTAGGGAAAGTTGAGGTAAAAATTAGGTCCTATTCTTGTTTTTGGAGCAGAGCAATCCGACTCTCATCAACTTTCTTTTCAATTTTCTCATCCTGCAGGTATCCTCTTGCTCTGAGCAACCTTGGTGACCTTGAAAGCATTGACCCCACACCAGATCGACCTACAACCCTTGAACTGTTTGAGGAGGCTATTCAGGCGGGCAAGGAGTTCTATTCTGACCACCATGTCTATCCCTACACTTATCTGGGTGGTCATCTCTACCGGCAGAAGCAGTACAAGAGGGCAATGCAGTACTGGGCAGAGGGAGCTAAAGTGCTCAGTCAGTGAGTAGATTCTCTATTGTCTTGCTCAATGTACATAGTATTTTACAGTATCCTTCACAAGTATGTAAATGATTTGTTGTAACTTTGTAAACCTCTGCGCTAGAAATGCATGAATCCAGCAGACATTCTCTAGTTGTGTATGCAAACATAGCAGCTTTTCCATTTAAACGTTATCAATTTCGTTTTAAATTGCATTGAAATATGTATAAACCTGCAAAGGGTGCACTCGCTTACTTCTGCGGATAACTATATTTACTTTCATATTCAGAATGAATGCCTTGGCCTGTATGCCTTTGAGAAATATTGAGTAAAGTTTGTTAATGATAGGCAGAGCAGTTGTGTGCAATATGAATAGATATCAAAGGGATCAGGAAAGCTAACAAAACAATTTTAATTGAACAGTTCAGATGTTAAGGTTCTTACTTTATCTAATGTACAATGTAAATACACAATAGGTAGATATCACCATGAAATCATACTGTTAGAATGATTGGTGAGAAAAGCTTTTATTAAGTATTACACTTTTCTTTTTTTTTCTGTGTGAAATATGATAATTCATTTCTTTGAATCCTATCATTTTCTTCTTTCAAGATACAACTACCAACGGGAAGATGAAGAAGTTTACAAGGAATTTCTGGAAGTGGCCAATGAATTAATCCCTACCATCCTGAAGCAAGCCACTGTGTACCATTCCAGAGATGCCAGGCACATCCCTAAAGACCCTGAGTGCTACGGATTCTACCTGCGTCTCTACGACAACATCTGTAAGTGGGAGGAAGGCAGTTCCACCCCCGTCTTGCATATCACATGGGCGAAGCACTTTGTAGCCTCGGTCACCAAGTTTGACAGCAGCATACGGGACAGGTTGGATGTTAGATTGATCGATGCTGAGGGGAAGGAAGAAGTGGAAGAGAAAGAGGAAGATAATGAAGAAGAAATGAAAGATGAGGAAGAAGAGGAAGAGGAAAGTGAATCCAAAAAAGCAGTCAAAGACAAGGAAGAGGATATCAACAAGAATGTGGTCTCTGCACCTGATGAAGCTGACGGTTGCGGGAAAAAAGGCAAGGCAGAGAATGAGGGTGAACGCAGTGAGGATAACATTAATCCAGAACTCTTCTCAGATCCTTTTGCTGGGACAGGGTTACTTTGGGACACCAAGACCGAATTCAGTGATTTCCTTAGCACTCGTTCCAACGGCAGCGCTTTCCCAGGCATGACACTCGAGTCTCTCATGAAAGCAGAGAGTCCTGCAGAAATGGCATTCCAAAGGCGTCTAAAGTCACAGCTGTCGCAAGATGATAATGACAATGCACAAGGACAGAGTGATAGTAAACAGAATGAGGAGGGTGACGATGAGGATGATGAAACCAAAGACGAACTGGAGGACAGCATCAACTTGCCTCCACAACCCGTACCTAAGATCCTCTTGAGGAGTGCCAAAATGAAAGGGCTGCGAGGTATCCTCACCTCAACGAGCAAACTGAACACTGCAGCCATCCACCTTCAGCTGACTGCCCAGTCACAAGTGCAAGTTGGCAAGAGAATTCGATCCACCAATGATTATGAAGACTATGGCACCTTGAGACGTAGACCACGCAGGGAATGAGAAAGGGAATCCTACGAAGGATTATCGCCAGTAATGTAGGAAAATCCTTTACATGGGATTATGGTAACTAAACTTGGTTGAATGTATAATGTAATGTCAACAAAAGAGATTTGTTTATTTTGAAAGAGGAAAAAACAGTGATGAGACAGTGCCATGAATAAAGAAATATTCCTGTATATTGTTGTTAAAGAAGGCAAGCATTAAGCCTTTTGAATGAAATATAAGCTTTAGAATATTTCCAAATTATTAGTGAGTCTGCTCACATTGCATTTCTCAAGCAGTAGACATTTTGTCTAATGCTAGATTGTCTTGAAATTAATCCGAAAGGTCACAATGTTCTTGTGAATTGCTTTCATGAGTTATAGACATATTGATCAAATTCAATATATTATCTGTTCATCTAATGTTATATAATGAAGAAGATTTGTCTTGGTAGCCAGAGGGAGGGGTAAAAGTAAATATTATCTGTGTGCATTGGGTGTACTTGACATGTACAATTACCAGTAGGCAAGCCAAAGTTATCATTTCCATTTTAACATTATTAAAGGAAAATTATGCCCCCATCGGCAGAGACAATCCTCAATTAGATTATTATAGAAATACATTCAGTGAAAACAAGGATTGTTCCTAGTGCATCTTCTGTATAAAAAGTGCACTTTTCTGAACTTCCATGCTTACTCTGCAATATATATGTATTTTATGTGCATTTAGTAGAAATTTTCTTTTATATGTTAAGAAAAAAGACTACACAGGTACGGAGTGCAATCGTGCCCATCTTTTTTATGTTTCTTAAACAAGTCCTGTGTGGTCAGATTTTTATATTTATATGGAATGACTTATTTATGTCCTGTAAAGTTTATTTCAAGTTGTTTGCTTAATAGTATGTACTTTTCCTTCTTACGAGGTCATAATTGATATTGATCCAGTTGTACATATATATACGTGTAGCCAAATGTATTGCTGATGAAAACGCTTCGTCAGTGTAAATTTGAGATTATCTTGTCAGATTATTCTGTGATTTCAAAAACATAGGACATATTTCCATCTCTTTGGAAGTTAAGAGGTATAAGTATGTTAAACATAATTCCATAGTCATTAACTGTATGTCTGAGAACAGCATTCTCCTTTGTATCTCTCTACTTGACCAAATTGAAAACTATACGCATGCTGTGGATGATTTCTTCACTTATTACCATTTTATATTTTATTTATTTATTCATTATTAGTGTTTTTTGTTATCTTTTATATCACTTCTTGTCCATTCTTGGATGATGTATCAATAAAAAAAAAACAGCAGCAGTTTTTATTCAAATTGTTACCAAAGATTTATCACAACATTCTTCATGTTGTTGCTAATGTATTATGCACTTGCCAAATGTTTGGAGATTATTTGGTCCTCTTTAACATATTGATGTATAAATTAATGTACAGCGTAATTGAATTGATATCTGTATATAATACAATGTCTGTAGATTCAGTGAGCATATGCTCCGTCATTTTATTGTTTGATGCTTGTATAGTTAATTATGTCTTTCTTGTCGGAAGAAAAGCTCAATGTAAATTACGAGAAAAAGGCCATGGTGAAAGTTATTACTGAACAAAATGTTTTTAAGTAAAAGGTGGTATTTCAAAAATACAAATAGGGGTGAAAATATGATTGAAATTTGAAGAAAAAAAGGTTGAATATTTTTGATGGTGCATATATTCTTGTATGTAATATGAATATACATGTAAAATATGCACGAGCAAATATAAGAACCGGTAATCTGTTTCTGTGTTGTCATTTGAAATGCCTTTTATGTGGGTGTCATTTTAAAGTTGCAATGATGTTGATTAAAGTTAATGTCAGTGTCTTTAACAAAATTATAACATGGAATTCTAGTAATGTTATCTCTATTTTTATTGAAATGATACAAATTATTAATGCAACCTTTTAGAAGAAATCAAAAGGGCAAATGTTTTGGGGCACCCTACAGTGAAATCAGTCAGATAATGTTACGTTTGGATAAATTCAGATCTGGCGATACCTTACATTTTAGGGAATAAAATCAGATAATTCCAATCATGAGATTTTGGTTTTTCCAGTACTCGAGATTACCTTTAATATTTGGTGCCATCTTTAAAAGATATTATTGATCGTAAAATGAATTGCTCCTGTTTTGTGAATGGGATTTTTTGTAAATATGTAGATTTATGCATGTGAAATGAGTGAGAAAATCCACCGTTCTGCCTAATCATGTTGTATCATAAGGTAGGTTTTAAAATGAGAAGTACTGAATGTTTGTTTTCTTTCAAATTTTTATTAAAAAATGAACCACATTTGTGTCCTTAAGATGAAAGAGCGCCACCAAGTGGTCATTGCTTGTCAGGTGTTTTAAGTGAATGCAATGAAAAGACAAGGAAGTATAGTTTATTTTTGAAAGAGAAGTATGTTATATCTTTATTTTTTATGAGACAATCCCTAATTGTGTCAGTCTTATTTTCTTGTGAAATTGTGGTAACTTGTCAATAGATTTTGTTCTTTATTTGATGTAAGATAATGCTTTGTTTAGAAATTGAAAAGATGTAAAAGAATTATATATATTTGTTATGAAATATGTAACTCACCATTCCAAAAATATACTGCACTGTATGCACCAACTGTTGATTCATGTTAAGATATTAAAGTGTATTCATTTGAAGGAAATTTTGAGCAATTTTATCCAAACAACTCCATATATTTGACATAATATTTCACATCAAGTTCAATTTAGTTAAGATGATATATATTACAATGTAACATTTACAGTATTTTCTTCAGTACTGTGATTCTTATGAATGTATTTATGATTATGTAAATCATCCTCTAATTGTTATTTTATTACTATTATTTTGAATGAACAGACATATGAATGTATTCGTCACACCCTCCATTGATCTAAAGAAGAATAAATTAGGTAATGAAGAAGAAAAGCTGCTACTTGGAGAGCTATAAGGGCTATTTCAGTAGTAGGGAAAGGGGGAGGGGTATCCAGAGCCCCTGCTTATTATTAGCACAGATCTTCAAGCATTCATAGTTCTTTCTGTTCAGTAGGTATGACACTTAAGAAGGAAAACAAGTTTATCGTCTAAGGGTTATCTAACCATCACCATTTCAACGATTTATTGATTTATTCAAATGCAAATATTTAAAGTGAATATTTGTAGATTGGTGTTCAAACTGTTTTTGCATTCGCACACATTACACAGCCTAAAGGAATAATAGTATCACATGGCTTATTTTGTCACATTTGAAAATATAATCTTGTATGACATCTATCTACATTTAGGATTTGAGTAGCCTAGTTTGCCCTCGTTATTGACACAATAGTTATCAAGAATTCCCTTATCTGATATAATGTAGACTTCTGTCCAATACACTTTCTTACGTACATTGCCTTCAGCTCTAGACACTCGTCTACTTTGCCAACCACACAAGAATTTCATGAATAGAGTCCTGAAGCTCCTGCAATTTAATGTGACATAAGTCTATATTATAGCCGGGTATTATGGTTGGCACTTCC
This sequence comes from Strongylocentrotus purpuratus, assembly GCF_000002235.5. Lineage (NCBI taxonomy): Eukaryota > Metazoa > Echinodermata > Echinoidea > Camarodonta > Strongylocentrotidae > Strongylocentrotus > Strongylocentrotus purpuratus. The sequence continues at coordinate 39,434,193 of NW_022145611.1, forward strand.
TGAATCAAATGAGCAGAGGTTTGGCAGTCAGCCCCCCCCCCCCCCCCCCCCCCCCCCACCGCTAGCTTTCAAGATTTGAAATAATAATAATAATAATAATGATGATGATAATAATATTATTTGCAGCTCCTAATTTGGGAGTGTTACAGACACACCAATTATATAGTAAGCTTAATACCTGTTGTCACTTTTTATGCCTCCGCCACCGAAGGTGGTGCCGGAGGCATCATGTTTTCGGGTTGTCCGTCCGTACGTCCGTACGTCCGTACGTCCGTCCGTACGTCCGTCCGTCCGTCCCGTTTGACCGTTATCACAATATCTCAAGAACCATTTAAGATTTAAACTTAAGACTCGGGAATAGTATTTATCACCATAGGAAGACGATCTGATTAGATTTTGGAGTACGTAGGTCAAAGGTCACAGGTCACAGAGGTCAACTTATGAAATTCCTTGTATTGAGTTTGTTAGCGCGATATCTCAAGAACCATTTGAGATTTAAACTTCAAACTTAAGGATAGTATGTATCACCATAGGAAGACGATCTGATTAGATTTTGGAGCACGTATGTCAAAGGTCAAGGGTCACAGAGGTCAACTTATGAAATTCCATACATTGAGATTGTTATCATGATATCTCAAGAACCACTGGAGATTTAAACTTCAAACTTAGTGATAGTGTGTATCACTATAGGAAAACAATCTGATTACATTTTGGAGCACGTAGGTCAAACGTCAAGGGTCATAGAGGTCAACTTATGAAATTCCATACATTGAGATTGTTATCATAATATCTCAAGAACCACTGGAGATTTAAACTTCAAACTTAATGATAGTGTGTATCACCATAGGAAGACAATCTGATTAGATTGTGGAGCACGTAGGTCAAAGGTCAAGGGTCACAGAGGTCAACTTATGAAATTCCATACATTGAGATCGTTATCGCGATATCTCAAGAACCACTGGAGAATTTTCACTTCAAACTTAATGATAGTATGTATCACCATATCATAATATCTCAAGAACCACTGGAGATTTAAACTTCAAACTTAATGATAGTGTGTATCACCATAGGAAGACAATCTGAATAGATTTTGGAGCACGTAGGTCAAAGGTCAAGGGTCACAGAGGTCAACTTATGAAATTCCATACATTGAGATTGTTATCATGATATCTCAAGAACCACTGGAGATTTAAACTCCAAACTTGTTTAAATTGCTCTATGGCGGAGGCATCATTTTCGACTGCGCGCAGTCAAAATTCCATCTAGTTTTTTCTGAACAGATCATGTTCGTTGGCCATCCTTTGAATTTTTGTAAACGTTAAATATTTTTGACACACACTGAGTTTCAACTTGAAGGACCATATGAAACATTTGATGAGGAAAGACTTTAGAGTTAAACATTATATGAATTAATTGATCGATTCCGTGCCAAAACGTATCTTCAAGTGACATTGCTAAATTATTTATACTCCACTAATTCAGGTTGCATTTATTTTGTTCCCATATTAAGTACCGTATGTATTTGTGTAATATTATAATTGAGAATTCTATTAATGTGTCATATCACCTATTTTATTTCAAGGCAACTTCCACTAAATATATTTCTTAATCGGTGTTTTTATAGATTATATGCACTATTCAAACATTTTTGCACAATTTGTTTAGTTTTATTTTTTCTTGAAATAGTCAAGTATAATACATATCTTTAATGAGATATCAGAAGATCAGTCAATTTTTGTGAAGATTGTTTCGTTGGAAAAACCTTTGCACAGAATTACAGTTGTAATTGTAGCTCATACTAGAAATACCACTGAACAATTCTGTTACACTTGAGTGGTATTTTATGCTCCTCTTGTTCTCATTGTTATATACATATCATTCCAACTAGTGATCATGTATGATTTAGAAGCATTTAACTTCATATATTTTAGCAGCTGAACTTAAATACATGCATTCTCACTTTGCCTGTAATGTAAATGTAATAAGGATTGTATGGTCTTACATGCAGCTTTTTTATCAGAAAGATGTTGACTTTGAAAAAAAACTCATTATTTCTCAAGAGTTTGAGACAAATTTATGTTTCTCTTGACCATTGTATTTATAGTGTAAAGTAAAAACTGGTGGTGAGATGGGAAGTTTTCTCTTAAGAAGATAAAGCTTCAGATCCACTCCAATTTTATTCATTCTTTTTCTTTTTCTTAAAGTAAAATGACTGTTTAATTGAATCTCTTTCTAAGTGAGACAATTTTTCTTCTTTTACAAAACTGAAGTTGAGCAAAGGTAAGACCAAAGCTTTCTATAACGTTCCTATAAAGACACTATTCTAGTTCCAGGGATGCAAATCTTTACATTGGACAAGATATATGAAGCTTTAAAGTGTTGTCATTTTTCAGGCTAGTTTGGTAGTACAGTATACTGTATTTTGATGTCACAGAAATAGTCTACCACATGTCATAGATTGCTTTGGAAAAAGAACTCCAATTTGTTCTGTATTCCTTGAATATAGATTAAAGATGTTTAATGTTTTAAGAGTTCAGATGAAGCTGTAATGCCCACATATATACAATTGTTGTATTTGGCTTACTGGGGCTGTTAATACATTGTGAGATTGACCATATCACATGTATGTGAACTTACTTAACTTTCACCTTGTTTTGGAAGTATCAAGTAATGTTCCTATGAGGGTTTTATGAAAAAATCCGACAAGTAATTGTGACAATTGAAAATTATCAAATATTATTCTATTCTGATATGAATATATTCATAATGCCAGCTTCAAATTGACTAACTATGAAGTAGCCATGATACTTTAACATAATAGTCATATATTAGTCTTACTTTTGGTAAAGACTTTATATTATCAAACAAAATCCAGTATATCTCTTTATCCCTATGTTTATTCAAGCTACCGGTATATATTTTTTCTGAATCTGTTGAAGGTTTGTAGGCAGACATATTTTGAGGGTTCAACAGAATACCCTGGCTTAGTAAGGTAATTTGAAATGCTCATCTCTTTTTAAAACATGCTTGTAACATCATGGTGAAAGAGCTGTTTTGTTGTTGTGAATAACATGCGTATCAAATGCAGTCTTCATTCTATGTAGTATTACTTAAGCTACTAGAACTTTCTTCTTCCTTGTCATTGACTTTATATGTAGATGTTCTAGCTTGATGTATAATGAAAATGTAGATTTACATTGTGTATGTCATATTATTTTCATCCAATTATTCTGAACAGTATGAAATGACATAAATAATGTAACATAGAGGTGTATTCAATAGATTTTGGGTTAGGATTCAATCATTCAAATTCTAAGGTTTAAAAAAAAACATACTGATATCTTTTGCTTAATTTTTAATGTAAATTTAAATTTTGCTATGGTATGCTCTAGAAATAAGACTAAAATATAGATTTGAAAGGCTGAAGCTAACAATTACAACCTTGCCAGGTAATGAGTTATATTGTTCAGGAAAGATATTCCCAGACTTGGTATATTTCATAAGAGATCATTATTGAATGAATTTTAGCTGTCATTACAAAGATCAATGAACTATAATTAATTTCAGTTTCTATTTTCCGACTGATAATTTGGTGTTATTATAAATTTGAAGGAAAGGGATTAAGATGCAGTGTCATTTGACAATGTTAAGCACAAGCATCAGGAATCTATAACATTTATCATACCCTTTCATTATCTTTTGTAATGAAAAATAAATGACAAACTCATTTCCGATGGAAAAACAGTGTTAATAATACTTTTCACATATATGAATTATTAGGCTATTTTTATAATGCTGGTAATATTTGCTAACGGAATAAATCACATCTGTTAAAATGCCTTTTAAAACCTAAATCAAGGGATTAACTTATGTGTTATTTCTTAATGTGTAAATAGATATACATGTAATGCTATGATATTGTTCATCTGAAATAGAATTCTTATAGACTAACATTTCATTGTAGCAGTTTTTTTTTTTGTATTGCTATTTATTTTGAGCACACCTTGAGTTTGGTAATTCCTTGCAGCTTTGTTGTAGATGAAAACACATAGTTGAAGCTATTTGCATTATTGAATGTTAGACTTTGATTATTATTTGCAACATGAAGATACAAAAAGGACACATTATGTTCATCATGCTTCATGTTTCATGTGTAACCACATTAGTTTCTGTGAAGAAGAAAAAACCCAAATTGATATTACTTAAACCAGTTAATGTCTATATACATTCTATGTCACAGTGGATTCAAAATTCTATTTACATTTATGCTAAAAGCATGTTTGAAGTACAATCACAAGTTTGGAGCATGTAATGTGTTAATTTATTTATTTGGTCTTTTGCATCAGGAACACTATTTTTTTTTTTAAGCTACTTGATTTATACTTAAATTTGAGTCTTTAAAATAATCCATTGATTGTAGGTATAGTAGACATATTAGACAAAATTTATTTTATTGTTAAGAACTTTGACCAAATCATTTGTTATGAAGGACAGTGTTTCACACAGACAATAATGGCACAAACTTGCAAAATTCTATGATTTGCCAGCGTATTATTTTGTCACGGTATCTGTAGATTGTATCTTCATCTTCTGAATTGTTTTGTTCTGTTTTCAATTTGTGTGCTCAATTGTATCGCTATTGCAATGAAAGATAATAAATATCTTGCTTGACAATTTCAAAACGTGTGTTTGTCATAGATTTGTGTGTACACATTTACATTGATGTTGAAATACTCTGAAACCAGCAACTTTCACGAACTTGGCATGTTGTCACTTTTTGCAAAAGTTTAAAGTTTTACTTTATAATTTTCCTTTCAATTTGATTGTCGCGAATAAGTCGCCCTTCACAATCTGCAAAACTTTCTGGTTTTACAGCACTTATATTTAAATCCATGACTGATCCTATACATAGCCATCACCGTAAACTTATGACAGAAGTTTGTGACAGTTAAGTTGCCACAGGTAATTTAGTTTCGCAAAGAATTTGTTATATATATATATTCTATTAACATACCTCTTTCTTGTATGACCAGGTTTGATAGAGAAGATATACACAATATTATTTTGTTTTTCAATCAGTTTCAATTAATTTCAAGTTAGTATTAGAAATCAACATTTATGGCTCCTACAAGCTACAACTGGACTTACGATATGACAGATAAGTCACGATGGATTAATTCATGTACATAAATATTTATTGATAATCACTTATATGATATTACACAATGAGCACTAAAATATTTCTCTACTTCACACAAAATTCACAAAAATAGAGGCACTTTAACAGAAACTTATGATGTGAAGCAAATAAAGTCTACAAATCAAAAGAAGTACATATTAACACCCTTTGACCTTTCAGATCGGTACTCTTCTTTTTGTTCCAAATCAACATAAAAATATTGTTCTCCAAAAAATTTCCAAAATTGTTTCAAAACTAAAAAAAACTTGACCTGTATTGTTCTTCATACTTTTGCATAAAATTATACAACTTGCAAAATGACTGTAATAATGCTTGTTGATGTCGATAGACATATCTAATATACAAACATTTAAAAATTGACCACAAACAATAGTCTAATTAACTAAAATGCAGTTCACATAAACTAGCTTTTCTCATGAAATCTGATTCTAATTTATATCCGATATCAAAATGTAGTACAGTTGTACATGTAATTGAAAATCTACATGATTATTTCAGTACATAAGTTAACTTCATATCAAAAACACTCCTCAAATATATTTTTGTCACTAAAATACCAACTTGATGATATTTATTGATTCATAATTCATTCTATAGGCCTAGGAGTAATACACAATTCATAATTACTATAAAATAGAAGCATTAATTTAAGGGTACAGAAATAGTGACCTATACATGATACACTTTAAAAAGCCATGATGATTTTATAAAAAAGTGTTTGCTCAATAAAATATTTGTGCTTTATCGTTTGCATAAAAAATAAATTATGTGCATAATCTCAACTTGTTCGCTATGGCATTCATTTAAAAATTATGATGCATAATATAACCATGATTGATGTTTGTTTGTTTTGTTTGTTTTTATAGCTGTATGGATCTAACAAACAAATTTATCATTAAATTAAACATGATTTGATAGCATTAATGTGCATTGCATAATATATATCAGATCTGTGTACAAAGTCAGGAAACATTAGAATGCAATGATGAAGGAGGAATTGATTACCATTACTGCAATCTCCACTAAAATACCAACAAGGAAAAAATGCAGCAATATTCAATAACACCCACCTGATTAAATTCCCATGTTTACTATAGATGAATAAATACAGATGAAATCTACAGCAAATGTTTTCTGTATGACATGCGGCTACTCATCGACACATTTATGCGTGCCCGTTGAGATACAAGTACCAGGTAGTTATTGCCATCAGAAGCATTCAAAAATGGACTTCATATCGCAGGCAAGTCTTGATCAAAATGTTTGATCTTTATAGCGTCACTGAGCACTCTCTCAACTCTCCCACCGAAACTTCCAACACATGTGCTGCACTGTGAATAGCCCACTACATTCTTGTATACATACTTGTATTCTATGAAACAAGCTTCCGACGTTCCAAACAAATCCACCATAATCATAACCATTTGGGAATTTATTCATTTGAATAGGACTTAATCAATTCTCTCATTCCATTTTGGATCTTAATCAAAATAAATTTCAATCATCGTCGGAGTCCACCCCACCAAGTTCTTCTGATTTCTTCATGAAGTTTTCATTAAACGGATGTCTGTAGTCAGGGAAGTCGATACCATCTCCATACCTCTGTCTTCTCTGTTCCTTCTTGATAATAAGCTCCATGGTATTTGGTACATTACTCCATGCTTTGAGGGGTATGTAAGTGATATCCTCCTGGTGTTCTATACCCCCGGCCATGGCCGAGGCTGCTCTTAGTACGGAGCCTTTACGCTCGCGTGGTGTTGTGATTGGAGAGTCGGTCTAAAGAAAGGACAGAAAAAAGTAAAATGTTAGTCTACATAAGAAAATGTATACTTGTTGAAATCATATTTGATGTCCTTTAAATTCAATATTATTGGTAACCAATTATGAGGCACAGTGCTCCTGAGAAAACTGCTTTCTGGTTTATCTCCTACACTAAGTGAATTCTTAACCTCAATCCCGGACCGTACTGTAACTTTACTCTAACTCCAAATCTAACTTTAAACCTAACTGTAACCCTAGTTCTGTATTTTTAAAAGAAAAAAGCATTTTCCATGTTTAATTGCATCATTATTTGGGAAAGTGGTCTTCAAAAAACAAGTGTGAGCTCATGTTCAATCAAGGTAGATATGACTATGCTTACTTGTTGACCTCCATTGATTAAATAAGCTTATAATAAAATTGAATGTAGATCGACTGGTAGACTTCTAAAGAACATTTCATCTAGTTAGAAATAGACTTTTAAATGGAAATCACTGTATGTATACACAGGTCAAATTTCAAAAGAATGCATTTACTCACCCCTGATGGTTGTGATATGAGACCACCCTGAGGGATAGGAGGTACAGACTGCGCCCTCTTGACTCCATCGCTCTTCTTGCCAGCGCTCTTCTTGCCCTTCTTCTTGCCTTCCTTTGGAGTTGGGATGGTTTCAAACTTGTCCGAGACAATTTGAAGAACCCTCGGATCAGCCCACCACCTTGCTACATCCATTGCTGTATCACCTAAAGAGAGATTATATGAATCAAGATTGGAGTTTAAAACCAGTATCTTACAGTTCATGGATTAAACGCCTTCTAATTAACGTTTTGGAAGTACAAGTCCAAAGAAATCAGTGCTTAATGCTTTAGTACTGCTTGTGTTGCTTATTACCGGTATTTAGGGTATTTCAAATTGCAAATATATTGGAGAAGATATTGGAACCTAAAATATTCTTAAATTAAAAGCTAATAAAGGGTCTTAAAAGTTTTCTGCTCATAAATAACATATAGATGAATAGGTTTCTAGTTTTCTGAAATAACTAGGGAAATGAAATATGGATTTAAATTACTTCTTTAAAAAAAATTGCACTCTTTCGACATAAGTCCCAATATATGCCAATTATACATTTGAAATATCCCCTTAATAAAAAAACAATTTCAATCAAATCTTACCTTTTCTATTTTCAAGTTGCACACTACAGCCTCTGTTGATGAGGTACTGTACAACGTTTGGTGAGCCTGTCTGTATAGCCCTCATGAGCGGTGTCCCTCCATTCAATGCCTGAGCGTTCATGTCTGCTCCAGCCTCCACTAACCGCTGGACAATGTCTAGCTGACCAGACAGACAAGCATGGTGAAGAGGAGTCCACTTGAAGTTGTCACAAGTGTTTACCTGGGCTCTGTTTGAAACAACAAGGAGTAAATATTATATAGACTTACTCTGAATGGGAAGAAGATATTGTACTCTTGTCAATTTGGGTTTCATCAATGTTTGGAATAACTATGTTTTCTAAAGAAGTGATAGCAATCATTTCTCTCTCTCTTTTTCTTTATCCTGTATGAAACTCATTCCTTCACAGGTGCAAAACGTATATTAGGATATGGACACTGCTTGGTAGAAGCGTCTCTTGTTAATCTGTTAACTTCCGATGGATTCTCTTTCCTTTTTCCAATGTTCTGATCATTCCTCACATTTCAGTTTTATTGTTATTTCTTCATAATACTTTAGCAACCAAATTCTACTTTTCATCAGTATTTCAACTTGTTTTCATCTGAAGTAAACTTAATTTTGAAAATGCCTCTACAAAAGCATGAATTATGAAGAGCAAAATTGAAATACCATTAATATCAAAATCGCAAATCAAATGCAGCACTTACCCATTATCAACTAAAAACTTGGAAATCTCAAAGTTCCCTTGACCACACGCAATCATGAGGGCCGTCTTGAAGTATTTGTCTCGTACATCCACGCTCCTACCATGAATGAACGCCTGTCGTAATGAGTCTAAGTCTCCCATCTTTGCAGCATCATTAACATTAATGTAAGTCTTTTCTGGATGACTAAGATACCAGGCTGAGTCATCCTGGATGGGATGAAGTGGGGGTCTGTTGCGATCAAAACGACCAGTATCAGTGAATGGTACATGTCTCTCAATGAATACAGGTGGGGGTCCACCCCTTTCAGTTCTATCACCTTCAGGTCCCAAACAAATGGGCATTGGCACTTTGGTTTTACCCTTCTTCTTCTTGCCTTTTTTGCCCTTCTTCTTCTTATCTTTCTTGGCATACGCTGACATGAGATAAGTTTTGTGTACATACTTCTTGGCTCCTAGAAAGTCACTGTAATTGATAACGTTTTCCTTCATCTTGTCATGAAGCTGGAACAGTTTCTTAAAGTCTTCTTCATTGACGGGTGCATCAAACGATATGAGGACATCATAGAACTGGTCCTTAGAGATAACCTCATTCATCTCTGGGTCCATCTCCATGAACTTCTTGGAGAGTTCTTCTTGTCTGGCATTTGCCCAATCATACACCCTGACAGCCCATGGCTCCGTGGGCAGTTTGCCGCCAGTCTGAATCTTTTTGGCAAGTTTCTCAGCCTTCTTACATTCCTTCAGTGCATCCTTAAATCCAAAATTCTTTGCAATCACTTTGGGAAGAAGGCCATCTTCATTCTTCATGTGTGCTTTGGCACCTGTTTAAAAGAAAACAAAAGAAATCAAAAGTAGATTAGTATGAGAATGCTTTATCTACAGCTGATATTTGTCAAAATGGATATACTGTGATAGTTTGAAATTGAATAAAGTTTCTATTCCATTAGATTGTTCTCTAGGCAACAAAAAATATATTCTGACTTAGATATATTCAGAAGTAGTTTTTTATACAAACTATGGAACAATTCAAAAAATTAAAAGTCAATCTGGAGAATATTTAATAGTTCCTTTAAGAGTATACACTAACAAAATTAAAGACCAAGTGCTGACAGTCAAAGCTGAATTCCTACTTCAACCTACCTCTCTGTGCAAGGTATCTGCAACACAGGGCATGACCCCCCTCTGCAGCGTAGTGCACAGGTGTGTTTAGAATGACATCAACACAACCAAAGTCAGCATCGTAGCTAGCTAATATCTGAAGAACCTCAAAGTGCCCTCTCATGGATGCTCTGTGAGTGGGCGTCAGCATGTTCTTGTCGGGTGTGTTCACGTTGCCCCCTTTAGACAGGATGGCTTTGACGACTTCAACACTACCGCTTCCAGCTGCGGCATTCAGCGCTGTTCTTCCTGTGGACTGCATAGATAAAAGATGCATTGTATTCAAAATCATGTTGCACAAACACAAAATTGATTTAATCTTTTTCTCCCTTACATCTTACAAGTTACATTGCACTGTAACAACAAACTAGAAGCAATTTTAGTGATGGTGGTACCGGTATAAAGCCCAATAGAGAAGGTATTTCAAAAAACCTGAATAAATCTCTTGCATTTTACCATGCTCAAAATTATGAAATGAGGACCAAGTAGATGTACGCATTGATACACGTAATTCAGCAATTTTAAAAAATTCAAAGTTTCAAACCTTTCATTTGTTTCCATAGTTTTTTAGTAAGCCTACATTTGTATTTCATACATCAAATACTTATCTCTCTTTGTATGCTATTCAAAGTATTCAAGTTGTAGTTAAATGCGTATCCTAATGTCTGATTTTGCTCTTGACATTTTCTTTGTTTAAATACAATTCTTTTTTGTGGAATATTCATTATTGAATGTTTCCCTTATATTCTGAAATCTTGTCTACAGTAGCTCTTGTGGGATTGGGAAACTTACTGGATGTGTGCTGTTTGGATCAGCGCCTTGGTCGAGAAGCTTCTTACAGATATCTTCATTCTCTTTTGCTTCTAGACAGGCTACAACCAGAAGAGGCATGCCATCATTAGATGTATTGTTACACTCTGCTCCATTCTCCATAACAATGGCTGTACAGCGAGCATGACGACTGGTTGGCAAAATACAGAAGAACAAAATACCTATAAAGAAAAATGAAAAGAACAAGAGTTTAAAGTATGAATTCTCAAAATACACCTCCATAAATATAAATTTGGTTTATTTGTATGTTCATCATAATCCGTACGTTTAAAGAATCACTTATATTATTAACTTACTGACCAAATTAGGGACTAACTAGAAAAAGAAAAAATTGCATTGCTCAATATGACTTCAAATGTACTCCAAGTATCAAGTATAAAGAGTCAAATAAATGTAATTCTTTTGTGAATACAGAAATCATAATTATCAGTTCCTCTTAAACATTTTGCTTCATATTTTAATATAGATTCTAGACCTGAAAAAACATCAACTTGAATCTTGTCTGCTGGCTGAGTATAAAATCTTCCTCACCTTTGCCATCAGTATCTTTTATCTTCATGTCTGAGCCAGCTGTGGCTAAAATTTCCAGAGTCTGGACATGGCCAAACTCTGCAGCTCTCATCGCAGCTGTTCTCCCTTTAAGATCGATGACGTTGGGATGGGCTCCCAAGTCGAGAAGGAATCGTACCATCTCCTCATCATTGACCCTTGCTGCCAAATGCAATCCTGTTTCACCTTCCTCTGGTTCACTGTAGTTGACGAGATGTGGGACTCCATTTGAGCACAGTTTCTCAATCTGTGCTTTGTCCTTCGATCGTACACACTGCAAGAACTTGTGAACTTGCAAGATTTCAAGTCTGGTTTGTGCAACTGGCATTGTTGACACTGGGTCCTTCTCTGCTTCTTCTTTATTATTAAGTTTCAAAGATTGCTTTATAGTGTTAGCGGTTGTAGATCATGAAATTTCAACTCTTACTTGCAGAATCAAATAGTCAAGACATCACCACAATGGCAATGAACAAGTCCCAGATTTTTCAGGAACTTGTTGTTTACTCAAATAAACTTCGAACAAATTCTTAATCTTAGATCTTACACTCATCACAAGTGTCCACCATGCACCAAAATCGTTAAAACATCACACTCTGCATAAAGATTATCGATGATTCTGCATTTCGTCTCATGTTACTTGCAGTAAGAATCTGTGAAATGCTCCAAATTCAACACCTGTCGTTTCCGCCGTCTCGCCTGGCCGTGAAAAGGGGTTGTCACACCGATATCCGGAAGAGAAATTGATTCCACAATAAACTGCACGAAAATTAAGTGGTTTTATGTCCAAACAGCTGCTCGCTCATTTCTGTAAATCTATGAATTATGTTGCATAAAATCGGGAAATAAATATTTGTATATCCATGTTATTCCTTATCATTGATGTGATGTTGCTGAGGTCCTAAAGTTGGGGTCAGATGCATTGAGCGGCCTACGTTGCTATTTTCGTGGTAGTGTTCCGCATATATGCACCTGTATTGTTCGCATCGCGATAACACACACACAGTACTTTATACAGTACACACGTTGCGACCGTATCCGAAAGCGTGTGTAGCAATGCCCGTTGCTAAGGAGAAGACAATCAAATGGGGGTGTCTCATCGAACTCAAACCATGTCTACGTCTACGAACGTCTAGTTTGTGCTTGTGGTCGGTATTTTGTCCTTGATGCTCTGTCGGGACCATTGTGTGGTTGCAGAGGAAGGATGGCCAGATAACGGATTGCTATTATGTAACATGTAGGCTATTTATACAAGATCAAGTTTACAAGATTATGTCTGACATTAGCTTTTTATCCCCTTTCTTAATTAATAAAGAGTAACCCTATGCAATTGTTGCAATGCAAGACGATTGGGGTAGGCCTACATAATTATGTCAAGTCATCGTTTGGTCAGAGATATGATAATTGATATAGTAACATCACTGCTTTTGTTATCTTGCCAGTTGTCTATAAATGTGATGTTTATAACTGAGTTGTCTATGTGAAATGTAAATTTCTATTGTTAAACGTGTTGATATAAATTTGCCAATGAAAATAAATAAATAAATAAATAAATAAATATTTTTTTAAAAATCCCTAAACATGGGGTATGATTTTGCGCTGCAAGATCTATAAAAATGCCCCAACATTTCAGATCTTGGCCTTATAACATGAGTTACTATTTTCTTCAGGATAAAATCTCACCCTTAATCTCGTTACATTGAAAATTTCATGCAAATGGAAAATGGCAAAACCTTAAAGCCCCACTGCACTAGCTACTTGCCCCCTCTATATTGCAAACAATGTATAAGCGGTGACCGTTTGCAGTGGCGGATTCAGGGGGCAAAGGCGCAGCACGTGTGTCCCCCCCCCCCCCCCCCCCCCCGTAGAAAAAAGGGGGAAGGGGAAGGGGGAAAGAAAAAGAGAGAAAAGTAGAAAAAGGAGGGGGGAAAGGAAGAAAAGGGTAGAGAGGGAGAAGAAGAAAAGAGGGAGGAGAGAAAAAGGAGCCGGGGAAAGGAAGCAAGAACAAGAGAGAGAGGGGGGGGGGGGAGGCGGAAAAAGAAGAAATGGGGAAAGACGGAGGAGAGAAATAGGGGGAAAGAAGAATGTTGAGAAAGGAATATAAAAAAAAGGTGGATGATAATATATAAGAAGGTGTTTTTTTAACCGGGAAAGGGGTGGGGGGGGGGCGGTACACAATTTTGTGGTGTGCACAATATGGAGTCCCTCTTCAGGCGTGTAGCCCCCCCCCCCCCCACACACACACACACAAAAAAGCACATGAAGAACAACAAAAAGAGATGGAAAAAGAAGGGAAAGAGATATTTTTTATGAGTTAAAGGAGAAAGGAAAAAATTGAAAGAAAATTAAACAACGATAGAAAAGAGGAGCGAGAGCATGAGAAATTGCATTTCTTTTAAAAGAATAATGGGATAACAACCAGTGGCGTCGCTAAGGGGGTGTGACACCCCCCCCCCCCCCCCACACCTGTCAGGATATTGTCGGTAAAATTGCGCTGCTGTCGGAGGGAAAGGGGAGAAAAGGAAAAGAAAGGAAAGAGAGAAGAGAAGAATGAAAGAGAAAAAAGAAAAAGAGGAAGGAGAGGAAAGAAAGGAAAAGAAAGAAAAGAAAAAAAAAGAGAAAAAAGAGAAAAAGTAACCAAAAGATACGAGGGATGAAAAAGAGGAGAGAGAGAGGGGGGTAAGAGCCTGAGAGAAGAGGGGTGGGAGTAAGGGATGTTGGGTGGAGTCACCACGTCGAGGGGGCAAGAAAGATACGCATAAATAATTATGTTGCTGTGTCGGATCCGCCGTGTCGGTATTCTTGCTCGAACCTCGTGTACTATAATTATCAATGCAGAAGTTTGAAGTCGGTGAAATGTATTAGGTCGGTCGGCCGGCATTTTTTTTTCCGCAACGAACTGTTACTTTTTATCGGACAAAGAATCGTTTTTTGAAAATTCAGTCTATGAATAAGAGTCAGAACAACGAATCGTCTTCTTTCTCTAATAATTTAATGAAACGTCAAAGCTTCAGCGCTTCGCGCGGGAGGGGGCATCCAAAAGAGGCGAACCCGCGTCCTCGGCTGAAATATTTATAAATTTGAGTCACTTCTAATTCTCAAAATTTCACCAGTGTGCAAGGGGAACTCCCTCCCGCACCAATCCCATGTAGTATTTTAATTCAGAATGTGATAAATGAATGCTTTTGAAAATCATGCCGTCACAAACAGGATTCGGTTTAAGCTGAAATTTACTAAATATGGAAAATTAGGTATTTTCCAAAGCCTGCTAAACTAAAAAATTTGCCATAAACATAAATTATTGTGCATTCCTATCTTGTGAATTTCTATATGAATATAAGCTCCCAAAACACAATGCCATCCCTTGTCAGAATGCAAAGTGAGATTATGGAGGGCACGGCTGGCCTCTCAGGGTTAGGGAAGATGTCAGGATCTTTTCACACCCAATTCCCGACCTCACCCCAAAGTTCGCGAACTTGTAGGCCTATTGCATTGAATGCATTCCTACATTCTCAAATCAAGTGGTTGCGAGTTCTGACTTTGAAAAAATGGATAGCAGAATTAAAGCTGAACGATGGGTTTCTTTGGAATACAGAGAATCAAACGAGGAAATGTTCCCAAAGGTGTCAAAGGTGTCAATAGATCCCTTTTAAACATCATTATTCATTTCCCAAGAAACCCATCGTTCTGTCAGTCAGTAGTATCATAACTGAGAAGAAAAGGTACATGAATTAGATGTTGACTGGAGAACAAAACGAGTGAAAGAGAAGCAAAGCAGTAGTATGTCCATGAGCAAAACAATAATGGGCAGGATCAGGAGCACCAACTACCGGTAGCGATTTTTTCTTCTCGAATTGTTGTATCAACCACACCATACAAGTAAGTGGCGAGGGCCAGGGGAAAGAAATTTTAAAAGTCGCCAGAATTTCTGTTAGCTGTCAAGTTTCACCGTATTTTGAAAGGTAAGAACCGAATTCCTGTTACATTGCACATTATTTTTCAAAAGAGTACATGATGAATCGACAAAGTTGAGCTCAGTAGGCCATATATTAAAACATCGTCCGCTACTGCGCATACTTTCAGTCCCATCTGCTTATTTTTTAGTTGGAAACTTCGGGAATCCACGTCCAAATCTGATCTGCTAGCTGCTGCGCTCGTCTAGGTCCATGGCCGTGCACTTGTGATGCTGGCTAATATTACAAAACCAAACTCTAGCTCTCCGCACGCGTGAAAGTGAAAATCAGTTTTGCAACAACAAGACAACCATGCTCTGACTTTTATTTATTGTAGTAGACAGCCATTCTACAGCAGTGGTTGACCTCTGTTTTTAAATTATCAAGAAATAACATTGGCAAATAAATTTAACTCTACATCATTGTGTCCGGGTGTGCACAATTAGCATGTTTGACTTAAAATTTGAGTTGATATTTGTAATGATATGGATATTCTCGTGTTTACGTTTTCCTCAAAGGTTCATTGATGTACATGTACAAGGCAAATTCCTGGTAGATTTCGCTAGAACTATTTTTACAAACATACATGGTGAATTCCTTGTATGCTATTTTTAACACCTGTTCCGAGACGTTGCGCTCTTAATTTTGGCTCTACTTTTTCGGCTTGGCCGATTGGATTAGGTGTCGCTGGGCGTGTCGCCACAGTTGACTTAAATTTAATTAGGCAAATTTGGGAAATAGATTTGTATTACAATTGGAAGGGTTTTTCCTTGTTGCCGGGTCTGTTCACACTATCGAAATAGTATGAGAGAGGAAGTGAGGATTACAGGTGTGTAATAGCCAGAAGCATGTGGGCTCGCTAGTGTGGACGGACATAGCAACATTTATTCCTTTTTATATTCATTGAATTAATTTCCAGGGTTGTTGGGTCTCCGGGTGATTTGCATCTCTTGTTTGAAAGATTAGAATGTACGAGACACAGGTGGGTGCGTGAAAGAAGTATGTGAGGAATAGAGATGCGGATCATCCGGAGCGCCTTATATCCGGGGGGGGGGGGGGGGGGTAAATTCGCCAAGAAATATAGGACCTTTTAATACGGAAACTAATTATGGGTGGATTGATATTACGCAAAGCGTCTGTGTGACACGCCTCAATTTTTGGGAGGACGAGGCGTGTCAGTTCGGGGGGATAAAAACCGAGTTGCGTCTCTGGAGCGGGACCTCTTTTCCGTTACGATACCGACATGAGTTGCTAATTTGCTTCAATTAGGTTGCCCAGCCCCAAAACATGAACTTCGTGATTTATTAATTCTACGTTTATTTTAATAAATCTTCAACTCCAATCAAGAATTTGTTTTAGTGACTTTGATTTATCTTCGTTTTCTACACTTCATGAACTAAAGTTATACTTTAACATTTTCTGAGTCGGTACTAGGCGGGGCGGCTTTGGCCACCGGGCCGTCTCGCCGTGGATCGCTTCAAATAAATGAGTGTTATCAATGTGTGACATAATGACTGCATTGACCAATTGGAGGTGCCCTATACATGTTACATAAATGTTTATCTTGTGTTTCTGCTTCTATATACTCAAAGCCTACCTTCTATGAAGTAAAAGAAAGATAAGAAGAAACTTCAGAAAGAAAAGAAATGCATTTTTTTAAATTTTCTGATTTAAATTTTGTATTGCTATTTCAGAACTGATGGTCTTATAAGGTGTATGTGTGCCAAGACTCCTGTTTTCAGAGACTACTAGAGAAGGTATCATTTAACTTTTTTTTTTTTTTTAAGGAACTATTGTATGAGATTACCTGATATGACTCGAATTTGGAGGACATCCTGGATTGTTATACAGTAATGAACCCTCCACAACTGAGATATTAATACACTTCAGCTAAAGGAATATGATGGCCCTTCTTTCTTCAGTATGTAGCATGAAGAAAATGGCTTCCAGAAGTGCTCAACTGAAGTCTTTGGTCAATAAGCTTTCATTTCAAGAAAGAGCTGGATCATTCAGATTTCATAGTAGAACATCTCTGTGTATTTCACAAATTAGTATAGTCCAATCTGTGTTCTCAAACCAAAGAAGGAAATGTGAATATATATCTCCCTATTACTTGAAAGCAAATGCAGGCCCATGGCACACATTCCTGCCTCAGAGGACATTGTCCAGTGAAAGCACTTTGACTCAAGTTGATAAGCAAAGAGGAGAAATTGGATCAAGAAGAAGTAGATGGCTTATAGAAATTTCAAAAGACCAATGGTTTACAGCTGATCAGTGGAAACAAATGAAAACCAGGTGGTCGGATGAGCAGCAGCAACGGAGAAAGCAATACATAGCAAGAACAGAATTTGAATATGAGCTGCATGCCATGGAATCAATTGCTGCACAACCGTTCCCAGTTGCAGCGAAGTCTCTCATTGCTTTCATCAAGGATGAGCACACTGTCATGAAGAGTCAGTTAGTGAGTAAATGTCTTTTCATGTGTACAACATGTCAAGATCTTGAAGGAATTCTTTGGTGTGTGGATTGGCTGGAGGAGAACCAGGGCATGATGGACAAGGGAACCATAGCCAATGCTGTATCAGGTCTATGCTTGACAGACAGGTGGCAGCAGAGCTCTAGCTTTATTGCTAGGGCTGCTGATGCTGATTGTGTTACTTCAAGAATCCTAGAACCTTACCTGATAGCTGCTTGTGAGCATGGTGATGAAAGTCTTGCCAAATCTCTGCTCGAGGATCACTACAGAAAAGATCTCATCCCAACGGATGCTAGTGCTTTGAAAATCATTGCAACCTTCAAAAGCAATGCAGATGACCGATCTATTCTGGAGGACAATGAGCACATAGTGACAAGACTTCTGGATTACAAGAGGGCAAAGAGGTACTTTCCTTCACAACATGTTGCAGAGGAACTGGGCAACTGGTTCAAAAGGTGATTTCTTTTGGGGTATTCATTTCATGGCTAGCATTTGAAATCCAAGATCCATCGTAATTTAGATGTCTCTTTTGGTAATTTCACTGTAAAGTTCTTTTGCACAATCATTCATACGTGACATTAGTGAAATTGAAACAGAAAGAACATGTGATTGAATGAATACAATTAGAGACAGATGGGTTTTATTTCTTGGTATTTAATTGATGCAATTGATGAAGAATAAACCATTTATATTTCAAAAAATAAAAATCTTTTCACGTAATCAGAATGCATTATAGTAGTTGCAAAACACGCCTTGGACAGATGGCCCTGGCATAGCTGTTAAGATTTTGTTTTTAATGGAACATACGTTGTAAATGTTAGGTGTCTTGCTTGTATTATGTAATAGAGCTTATTTTTTACTATTTTTCCTGTAGCAAGCAGCATGAGACATGGAAAGTTTCTCACACCAAGATCAGTCATACAGGTGTTTGTAAGTCTTGCTCTAGTCATCTTGAACCTCTACAGACAAGTGAAGAAGAGTTCAACAATCTTAGAGAAGAGATCTTTAGTAAGGTATGTAGAGTTCAATGTCAAGGTTTTTCATTGCTTTGATATTTTTGTGCTTACCTTTTGTATCATATTGGCATCCTCTTTGCTTTAAGTTGATGATACATGTAGTTCTTAGCCCTTCATGTTTTATTTTTCCTCCTTTCCCTTGCTATAATATATATTCCAATCTCTATTTTGAAATAGATTTGCTTTAGTTATTAAGATAGGTTTGTTTGTTTGACTTTGACTGTAATAAGTTGTAACAAACTTTCCAGGAGGAGAACAATTGTTAAAAGGAAGGTACTGAGCCCCTTTCTTTCACTCCATGTATATGTTGTGTACTTGTATCCAGTCTCGTTTGTGATTGGAAACTCTTATGTAAAAACTTTCTCTCTTCGTTCTCTCTTCCTCTCTCTCTCTCTCTTTCAATGTATATTATTAGGTAATCAGAGGCAAAGACATATTCAGGAAGACAACCCCAGAAGAGCTAGATGCCTTCATGAAATTCATTGATTCTGGACCTTCATATGACATTGTCATAGATGGTCTTAATGTTGCTAAACTCAAGAAGAGAAAGTCACCGGGTAAAGTGGTATGTTCCAAACAAAATTATGTCTGATAGTTATTTGTACTCTTCCTCAAGATCATTGATTAAGTGATATTATTTTTGTAGATAAGACTTGTTATTATGTACATTATGTTATCTTATTTTGTATTAGAAGTGAGAGTGAGGTAGTTTGCAGAGAATATGACTGTCAGTAAAGTTGTATTACTATTCAAAGAGTATTTGTCTTATTTCTGGGCCAACATAATTGCTTGTATTGTATAAAATATAAACCCTACACTTGGTTTAAGCTCGGTGGAAAGTCCAATTTAAATTATAAAGTTAGACTGAGGTCTGAGTTTCCCCTTTGTTAACTTGACTTAGTCCTTGTATCAGCTTGAACTGAGTTATTAAAGTATAGGCCAAATAGTTTTTTTAAAGGAAAATTGTGTTTTTCTATCTATTATCTAAAGACCACTTTCAAAGGCTTGCTACATCCTGGCACATTATTCACAGCTACATTATGTTTTCTCATTCCCAGCTGAGACAATTTGTGGAGTACCTTACCAAGAAGCTTGGCTACAGCTGTCTTGTCCTTGGGAGACATCACATGCTGAAACAACGAAATCAGTTTGAGAAAGGTGACATGGCTGTCATACAAGTCCTTGCTGACTGCTTCTTTACACAAAACATGTAAATATCAAGCTCCATTATTATTATTGTAGTGTATGGACAAATTGAAATGTATCTAATGTACCCGCAGAGATTACAAACCCAACTTATGTGAGTAAAGGCATAGCTTTTCAAATGCTAAACAGTGAAAGATATTTATGTATATCATTTCCATGTAAGTGTTTGCCAGATACTGTGTATGGGTTAAACTATATCTACACTGTCTGATAGTACCAATTAAAGTACTAAATTTTGCAGAAAGGTAACCATAGCTTTGCATGAGTAATTTTTACACGAGGTAAGCATTTTCTGGATATAATTATGTATGTGAGCTAAGCCTTGTACATGACATGTGAGATGATCAGCCCCAAAGATGGTAAAGATAATAATATTCCATACACCTCTCTGCAGATATGACCTTTAAACCCTTGTATCTTAACCCCTACAGGTCAGAGGATGACCCTTTCATGATGTACGCCACCATGCACAGTGGTACAAAGACCAAGTATGTCAGTAGAGATCTGCTCCGAGATCACAAAGCCTTACTGAGTCCTGGTGCTCATCTGTCATTCATAAAATGGCAACGTACCCAGCAGCTCACTCCTGTGGACTTCAGAGAAGGAAAAGCAATCTTCAAGGTAATGATCACAAGTTTTATACTTTTGCCATGGATATGCTATCCAATAGCTTATTGAGAGAGAGAGAGGGAGAGAGATAGGTAAATGTGAGTATGTGAGTGATGGTCTGTCGGTCTTTTTATTTAGCCTCAAATAGTTCTTCTTTGTGTTGTGCCATTCTTTGGAAAGAAAAACCTTATTAAGGTCATTAGATGTTCTAGATTACATTAGAAAGATAGGTTAGTACCAAAATGTCAAAATACAAACTTTTGATAGAGTGCAGAAATCTTTCATCGTCATATCCATGTTTAATACAAGTGTCTCTTTCAATTAGCTATTTTATAGGGTAATTGTTTAAAATTATGATTTGCCTAGGATTGTTTGATGATGCTATACTCCAATGTAGTTTGATGCATTGGACTCTTACTATAGTTTGGAAATAAATAATCAATAGACGCATTTAAATTTGATTCAAACGTCACACACAAAATGGTGGACATTTAGGAAACAGCACGACAATATACTTTCAGTGGTCTACACTGCCAAACAAAAAAATAAAAATGAGAAATCATAATAAACCTTTAATTTTATGTCTGGATCACTAATGTTTACAATTACTCTTCTGTACTTTTTACTGCAGCAAAATCTGGCTCATGACACTGTAATACAGTCAACAGATAAGAGCTGGCATATCCCCTATGATGACGGTCAACCACGCTTCTCATATGAGGTTCCCCTGACATGGCTGTGTGCTGTTAAAGACTAGTTTATTCACAACTCTAACCATACAATGGCTATGCATTTTTGTTTTGCATTGCTCTAAGAAATTTGATTCATCTTCAAAAGTCAAGGTGATCTATTGGGAAATCCATGCTTACCTAGGAAATGGGATTTCTTTTTTAAAGAGACAACAAAACTTTCTAATTGATACTTCTTTATTTAGGCACTCTAACAGGAACATGTATTCATAAGAGCATGCCAACTATAGTCAAGCTTAACCTACCCAGAGTTTAATAATCAACTGATTGATGAAATGCCCATTGTACCCCCGTTTGTTCCCATAAATTACCATAATTATAAAGTTATAAACACAGACCATGTCATTATTTTAATTTCATGACTTTCAGCAGGATATTCCATGGCATTGATGCTCCATACTCCATGAAAATATCAGTGGACCTGGTACAGCCAAGGCTAACTCAAGTTGCATTTGTATGCCCCAAAGCTAGTGCAACTTATGATAATACTGGCTGTCCTTATTTCTGATATTAAACTGCCCCTGTATTCTGATTTCTGAATTCTCCGGGCCTACATGTCAAACATATTTAATTGATAACAAGTTAGGAAACTTGGTATAAGCTAGTGAAACCATTGCATGCATTTGATTGCTTGGCTTTCAGCAGATTATGAAAAAGACATTTAAGTAAATTTTATAAAGTTTATATTTTTCAAATTTGTGTAGTTATTTGTTTCTAATTGACTTACTATAACTTGTATGATGTTACATTAAAGATACAATGACCACAAAGCTCTATTTGAGTATCACATTTACTTTTGTTGTTTTATATTGTTTATCTTTGGGAAGGTGAGACATACAGAGATGGAGAGGGGGCAGAAGCTGAAAGAGAGACAGAGAAAGAGAAGAGGGAGGGAAAAGATGGTGTGGGAGAGAAGAGTGTACATGTAGAGGGAGAGGGGGGGGGGGGGTTGTAGTATGAACATAATGATGAGTTATGAAAGAGTTACTAAATGCTACAACAACCAGTTGAATGTGTTGGTGAGAGTGTTGTACAAGTCTTTTTGAGGGGCTGATCCCCCTTCATGACAGCTTTACCAGAGCTTTGCAAAAAAAAATGTTTTCACTTGTAGCATTGCTTTTAAAATATTTTCAGTCATGATAAATGAATCGAATGGCGCTGAAAGGGGGATTCAAATGTCTGCCAAGACAGGTAGTCAGTATCTAAAAGTCTGCAAAAAAAGTTGAATTACAGATGCATACATATTCTTAATCTTGTACATGAATTGCACTTCTCTTATTCATCTCTCACATTTCTCTTTATTATTTCTGAAGAGTGAAATCGATGGTCTCTTTCATATAGAAGAAAGAGAGGAATGTTGTCTGTGATGAGAAAGGCCTGTGCTCATGTTTAAGATCCCCAATCTTCAGAGAAAGCAAGGGAGAGAGAGAGAGAAAGAGAGAGAGAGAGAGAGAGAGAGAGAGAGAGAAAGAGAGAGAAAGAGTATAATATTTAAACACAAACTTACAGACAAACTTACAAGTACAAACATGTATTAACATTCAATAGTATCCAAGCACCAGAATATCTTTAATTCCATTGTAAATGTATTTATTATTCTCCAAGAAAAATCACCTTTTACTACTTTATCTGAAAAATACATTTCTGTGAGCTATAACTGTATTATGTATAATGTATCATCATATTCCCAGCTTTGCACTGCAATAGCAGCACGTATCTACATGAAGAACAAGATGCTGGTACAATCATAATACTGAACGTGAAATTCTCAAAGTCAAAATAATACAATAGAAATAGAAGCCCAAAACTACTGTTTCTGATGTAACCTACACAAATGACAAGTTGCATTGACTACGGTAGTAATGTGATGTGTCTCCCCCCCCCCCCCCCCCCCCCCACAAGAAAAAGAAATCCAAGAATCACACTAAATTTACTGTGGCAATAGCTGAACAAAATAGATTGGTAAAAGTTTAACCAAAATCAGATAGAAAAAAATGAATGTTTAATATTTTAGGGTGAACAAGAATAAAAAATAGAGAAATTGGTCATACCATTCTAGGTAAACTTTCCTTTTCATTTTTACAGTAACGTATCAAACATTCTCTGTAGTCTAGTACTGTAGTCCGAGTAGCTTTTTCACTTGGAGCTTTACTCCAGATATATTACCTGTATCATGTTGTTATTATAATATATAAACAAAGTCTCCTTTATATTGAGAAAAGTGTAACTTAATTCATTTTTGAATGACTGTCATTATTAAACTACCAATTTGAGATTTCCATCTTTCAGTGATCTCAACTTCAAAAATTCTTAATTTTCTAATTGTACTCTGGATTTTGTTCAAACATTCACCAATCTATTTCTCTGATTCCTTCTTTCATTTGAAGCACACATAATTCAATAGGCAGTGAAACACCGACTAAAGTAGTCACTTTAAACCTTCACATATAAGAATCTCATTTTCTTTATAGTAACAAATCTGTGAAAATACGGTAGAGAAAAATAAAATAGAAATGTAGTATTTTAGCTCACTACAGCAAGTCAAAATATTCAGCACAAATTATGAGAGGCATAATAAGGCAATATGTGCAATGTGTCCCATACAACATATGACATTTATTCATACATTTCACCCATGAACGAAAAATGTATTGATACACCTACGACTCGTGGTAGTGATACCATAAAGCAGTGCAAAGCCCCATTATGCAATGGTCTATCAAGATATTCTTCATTTTTGGATGAACTATTTGGGAAAATGAAATTGTTGTACAAGGCACATTGTATGGCATTGCCCAATAATAATAGTCTTGCAGTTTCATGCAAGTGCATCAATTTAATACAATCTGATGCAAACAATTCAGTTCATTTAACCTATCACCAAAGATTTATACACCCTTATTGGTAATTTATCTTAAGCACACTTAAAAACCTATGAATAAATTAATCAAAGCTAATCAAGTAAAATAGCAACTTATTATTAAAAATTGCCAAAGAAAACTCAATCAGTATACACACCACACACAGACAAATATAAATATCTGAAGAATCCACAAATATCCTGATTGTTGAAGAGTAACTATTTGGTGAGTCTTCTTCAAATTCAAGCTTGCGATATTTAGTTCCAATTCATTTAGATATAGCCTCTTGAAGCATTTCAAATTGAGCAGCACTCTGTCACAATTCACAATTATATCTAAGAACTAATATACACATAAATAATATCTTAAAGAGCTTTCTTACAAGCATATATACTTTGCTCAATCCTTAAGCACACAGATAAAATAACTTTTTAAAGAATGTTAACTAAATTACAGTATTCAATTGTGAAAAACTAGTCTTGTTAAAGAGTAAAGCAAATCAGAAACTACAAATAATCAAAATTAATATCACTGCTGAGAGTAATCAACCTGATTTCAACGCCCATTACTGTTCAGACTGAGAACAGTTATGTAGATTCAGAATTAACTGAGAACTACTGCTGTTACCAAAAATATACCGGTAGTCCGGTACATAAACAAAATGTTTGTACCATCATCAAATTAATATTGATGCACATAATGGCTATT
This sequence comes from Strongylocentrotus purpuratus, assembly GCF_000002235.5. Classification (NCBI taxonomy): domain Eukaryota; kingdom Metazoa; phylum Echinodermata; class Echinoidea; order Camarodonta; family Strongylocentrotidae; genus Strongylocentrotus; species Strongylocentrotus purpuratus. The sequence goes on from NW_022145611.1 coordinate 39,459,140, forward strand.
AAAATAACAAAAAACATATCTGACTAACCTAACTTTCCAGGACTAGGGTTAGGACTTAGGAGTAAAGACACCAGAGCATACCTGCCCCCCCCCCCCCCCCCCCCAGTTAAGAAGGTCCCAGAGAAGCCAAATAAAATGGTTGAATGTAAAAAGGCCAGTATTTTTAGGTGCAACTACATTTTACTCAGCCAGTACTCAACTTGGAATAAAATCAACAGAAATTGCACTTTATGGAGAAATCAAATGTAGTGGATGTTGTGGTATCCAACCAGCTTAAGCCAACTCTTCTCATTCAAATACATATGAACCTTTCATAGAAACAAATAAGAATCTCTCGAGGCAAAATTAGGAATGCAATTTGGAGCGCATAGAGGATTGTCTTCAATGATTATTATGCGCTATACAAATCACAATTATTATTAATCTACTTTAGATGCTTTTACACAGAAGTTTTCAGTAAAAGAGAGAATTATAGAATTCCTTCAAAATATGAATGGTTGGCAGCAAAGCAGATACCATACGTATATACTTGTACAGTGTACAGCAGGAAATATACATATTATATTCACAAAGTAATTTTTTTTTTTAAATGTTATCATCTAGCGATATATTGCCAAACTTTGGTACCTCCATTACATTAGATCTCTAGCTGAAAATAATTTTTTTTCTTTTGTACAATTCAGGTTCATTCTTATTAGCTTGAAATGTGCATACACTTCAACATTCACAGTTATAACATTAAGCAGAAAGACAATTTTTGAATGTCAAGACTTTCAATTTGAAACACTCATAACGTCCAAATATACAATTAGTTATTTACAAAGGTCATTGGAGCCATGTCTAGATGATCACTTTAGCTTTGAAAAAAACTAACCTTCAGAGTAAGCTTGCAAATATTCAACTGAGTAAATGGAGAAGAAAGCACTGATGAACCAAACAAAATTATAAAGTTATGCTAGCATGTACTTGAAAGTTGCTGAACTGGTTACTAATAAATAATATTCAGAGGCTTACTTTGATAGTAATGGTTCCAATCATGATACCTTAAAAGTAAATATTTCTGAGTACACATGTATAGAAATTTACTACCATGTGCATCAACATTGTACAGGTGTATTACTCACATGTTTACTCTAGAGTGTCAGTTTCTCTCAAGAGGAGAGCTATCATCTGAACATGGCACAAGGTTAGCACTACATCACAGCACAACTTACAAATCACGAGTACGGCTGCCTAGTCATGTCTTATTTGGACCAATGGATGATTCTTGAGCAGGTGCAGGTTTGGCCTTTTGCCCTGACTTACGCTGTCTTGCATACACCCTGAGGAAGAGAGCCACGAATACCACTAGAATGCCCATGATGCCCTGGATATTGAGGGGATGGCCGTAGATGATGCAGGATAGGAGGATAGCCAGGGCCTGACGTGGTCATGATGATGGTGAAGGTGACCGCACCAAACTGGGAGATGGTATAGAAAATGAAGAGCTGTCCTGTGGCTGAAAACAGCGACAGTAGTCCCACATGAAACATGAAGGTGTTGTATTTGAGCATGAAGCCGATTCCCTCGAAAAACCCACCTTGTTCTATAAGAGACCAACTTGTGAAAAGGCAGGAGAAGAGGTTGACACCAAACATCATCTGAATACTGGACATTTTGTAAGTCTTATACAGGTCTGCTTGCCAGTTAGAGGTGAAACTATCAAAGGCCATATAACCAACCAGGATCATGACCCCTGATATTGTTGTCACGGTTGACCCCTTGTGATCTCCTCCCTGTGACAACAAGAACAGTGCCACACCGACAGAGATCATCACAGCAGTGATGTACTCATAGTACTCATATGTTTTCCCTGATATAACTTTGCCCATGAGCATGACAGGAATGATCTTGGAAGCTTTGGCCAGGACTTGAGTGGGGAAGGTCACAAACTTGAGAGCCTCGTACTGACACCAGCTACTCATGATATTGGACAAGGAGCAGTAGGAATACTTGTACAGAGGTGCAGTATGGCGTGGTTGAGCAGTAAAGTTCATGACACACAGAGCAGCTATGAAAGCAAGAACACGGTTCATGAAAACCAAAAATTGGGAGTTGCTGAATTTCTCTCCAGGATTTTTTGCATCTTTGCCATACTCATGTGCCATGATACGTTCTTGAAGGACTCCCCAAGCTAGGTAGGACCCTTGCAAGCCAGCCACACAAAACAGCAACACCAAGCCACGGTTCATCTGAAAGTAAAATTAAATGTACAAATATTTTAAAGTACTAAACATCATTATCCAAATAAAAAAGAAAAATTTAATTTTCATACAGAAGGGCAATATATGAAAGAAGCACTCTTGCTTTTAATATACTGATTAAGCTCCTACTCATTAATTAATTAATTAAAATAACAATTTAAAAAAATACAAAAAAACATGTAATGATCCATATACATGTATCACCTAATCACCTATATTAGTCAATATAACTTGATTCTAAAGTTGGCAATCCCTTACCAATTTAAAGTAGTATTGATATTTGTGTATATGTCATGGTTTTCAGCATAGCTACATTTCAAAAGCCTGAAATTTTGCTGTCGCCTTCACACAAAAATCAACACCTACTAATGACGTATCAAACAGGAAAAAAAACTTGCATAATGACTACAATGTGATTACGGTAATCTGAATATATTAATGAACTGAAATGGAAACTTAAAGTACTAAATAAATGAAATCATACAAAAGCACAATAGATTAGTTGTGTTGTAATTACCTTTGGTGTTTCTGTCACCACACCTTTGCTACCTCCTTCCTCAAGGCTTGACTTGATTTCATCCAACCCAGCTACACATGATTTGACAGTCTGATACCAACAGCCATGACCTGTACAAACGTATTTGAGATAATCATAATAAAGGTTGAAAAAGTGGCACAATTGAATGGAGTAATGGACAATGTGCATAAAGGAAAAAGGGACTCGTCAACAGGCCCATGGCAATACTTCTTCCCCATTAATTCTACAAAATTATAGAGAACTTAAAATAAAATTTACCAACAATTAAAAAAATATTGATTATTTGAAGATTACACGAGACATGATTTAAAGGCTAAGTCCAGTCCGAAAATAATTAACCTTTAATTCATGTAGAAAAACTAGAGAAATGGAGCAAAACAAATTGAGTAAAATCGGATAACTAATAAGGAAGTTATGATTTTTTTTTAAGTATGAAAAACTACGGAACTTAGAAAATCGCTACACAAATTGTGAATTTGGTTATCAGTTTGTGACGTCATTCAAAATTCATAATTATTGATTCTTATATAAATATTTTATCAAAATTCACATTTGTCATGATTTGAATGAAATAAATTACTCTATATTAGTGCGTCCACACAAAAACATATTACTATCAATATAACTTGGATGCTGGTGTGAGGAAATAAGATTTTAGAAAGAAAATTGGTAATTTGTATTATCAATATAAAGAAAACAATTAGTGGATAGTGAGGAAATGACGTCATAGACTCATGAGTGAGTTGCCAATTTGTCTTGTGATTTTCAAAGTTTTTCATGTCATCAAAAATTCATAACTTTCTTATTAGTTATCAAATTTTGCTCAAACATTTTTTGATTGGTTTGTCTGACTTTCTGCTTCTATTGGAAGTACCGGTAAGTTTTTTTTTGCCCTTTAAGTATATCAATTCATGCAAAAGTAGGATGCATGAACTGGGATATAATTCAGTTATCATAAAGTTTATATAAAGTGCTGGCAGTGCCAGCAATAGCATTTTCAATGTAATTAAGACCCAAATCTATTCCCTGTACCTGAGAAGTTCTCACCACCTCCTCTCTCTCATAGTGCTGGTACTATAAATTTGTATATGTACCAGTACTTAAACCCAACTCTATTCCCTGTACCTGTGAATTCCTCACCACTTCTCTCTCTAGTGCTGGTGCAATACATTGTATATGTGCTTAACCCAACTTTATTCCCTGTACCTTCGGGATCCTCACCTCCCTTCTCTAGGTATCCAGAGCGTCTGATGTAGCTAATCACCAACCATGCAGGAACAATCACTGACAGGTAACCAAGGACATTCAGCCCCAAGCGGATAAACCAGTAGTCCATCCAGCCATCTGAAGAATCCTTGTCGGCTTCTTCAGCATTTGCTACATGAGCGTTGGCCAGGCATAGGACAATGCTAATTATGAGGGTGGCAGTGCCACGACTTGGCTTGTTTGTGGGTTGTCTGAAAACAGTCATCTTCCCTCAATTTTCTGTGGACAAATGAGATAGATATTATAATAAGTCAAAATTTCATTTGCCTGAATTAAAACTGATACACCTTACGAGAGGTTACTACTTTTTCTTAATGATTATGGTTGAACATAGTGTAATGAATGTTTCATCAGACCTGACTTTTGTGAGTGTGCATTATGGTTTAACTTTTCGGTAGCAAATTCTTTTGAATCTTTGTGTAAACTCCATCTACACAAATTTGGTCGTAAAAAACATACCTTACCATGTCCCAGGTACATGCAAAAACCACTGAACTGAAAAACAAATCTAGAACACTGATACCCCCTCAGTGCCCTCACAATGCACAATAAAACGATTAAACAGATATCAAAATATGTGAATCACGATAGCAATAACAACATGAAACCGAGAATTGCAGGAATCAAGTGGTGTGAAACAAAATGGATTTTGAAATAGATTAAATTCACCCTTAGAGAAAGAAAAACTAAGGAGAGGAAAAAAAGGGAGAGACAGAGAAGAAGACAAAAAAAGGAAAATAAGAATTTGAAAAAAAGAGTGGAGAGAGAAGTAGGAGAAATAGGGAAATAGCAGAGCTAGGGATAAGGAAATTGACATGTTGAGAGAGGAAAGAGAGAGAGTGAGAAAAAAAACCTTCCATACTACAGCAGTACTGTCCCAACCCCTCCCACTTTAAAAAAATTCTCCATAGCCCCTTATTCAGGTCTATTCCAATGTACAGTGTTGCTTGTACAAATATATGGAACACTACCATGTTTTCCTCCAGAAGGATAGTGGATACCTTAAACTTTAGAGCACAAGCTCCCCATTCCAAATAAACAAACACACGCATGTCGTTCTTCAACGCACAATAAAGTATGACATTTATTCGGTGTATACAGTATGAGTATTTACTACCAGGGGGGTGTTTCACAAAGATTCTAAGTCGAACTTAACTCTAAGTTGGACTTAAATATTATGGAGAGCCATTTGTAGCCTTATTATGAAATATATTCAAAAGCAAAAATTCAAGTATTTTAGACTTTTCATCAATTCCACATCAAGAACATGAAATCTCCTATGATACATGTAATAGAAAATATGAATGATTTGAATCAACATTTATGCCTTTTAAAATAACTTCTACAAAATATTTTCAAGGATGCTAATGGCTTTCCATAATTGTTAAGTCCAACTTAGAGACAAGTTCAACTTAGGATCTTTGTGAAACACCCCCCCAGGAGTCATAGATTATTATTACCTGTTACACAAGTCCCATAACCAGAAAAACGGTTCACACATACAGCAAACTCATTACAAACTTACAAACACATTATTACATAAATCTGTCAGAATAATATTTCCAGTCAGGTTCACAAATCTATTTTCTTTGTATTCTGTGGGTATGAGATGATGATTGACAAAAACTTTCTTGATACAACCAAGCAAATTTTGCATACCTTATTGATATCATTTAAGGAGTCAAATAAATATATGGCATACAGCTTTGTTAATAGTAACAAAACTTAAAGAATTCCAACATGTCATTATTGAAAAGAAAGGCTCGCGTTAAAACCAAAAGAGGACCGCCCAAGATGGCGGATATCACGTAGTCAAGTACGAGCACTAGCTATATTTTAGAACCTGTACAAGCCTTCTACATATTTCCATCTTCTTCCTCCTCCTCCTCTTCCTCCTCCTCCTCCTCCTTTCCTTCTTCTTCTTCCTCCTCCTCTTCTTCATTTTCATCTCTTTTCTCTTCTTCCTCCTTGGCTTCACTGCAAAGTCTTTCTCTAGTCTTGCAGAAAAATAGAGACTACTAGTATTCTGCTCTACCAGGTTATCCCAATAAATCACATACATACACATGGTCCAATATATTTGATTAAAGCCTGAAAAGAAATACAATTTAAAACATTATTTTTGTATAGATCTAGGTCTGGGCCTACAGCATCAATGTAAACTTGTGGGACTGTTGCAAATATTTAGCAAATCCCATGTCAAGCTAAATCCTGAATCTGAGAAGATTTGGTACTTAAAAAGAAAATAAGGTCCTCATGAACAGAAATTGTGATACTAATATAAATAAAAATATATATTTGAGCTCGCTTTTACCTAATTCTTCGGGTAAAAAGAAGAACTTCTAGAAGTGGAGAGCCAGTTTCGACACGTCAAACAGCAAAATTATCGATATCGCTTGTAGTATCGTCGTATATCGTTCCCGACTTTGTTACAAAATAATCATGAATCGCCTTGCAAAAGTCATTCTGTCAGCATCCAGGAAAGGTAATTTGAGTAAGTATATAATTCACCATTATTCGGAAGGTAGACACGTTGAACCAAGGCCTTTAATAAGTTGTTAGCAGTGATACTGCGTGCATCTCGGCCTCATTCCTCTCTCAGATGAATATACCAAGCGAATAACGGTGTCCCACCATTGTCGCATGCCTAGAGTTTCGGGGTGACGTACATGCACTGAGAGCCCCGTGTTATGTCGCTTTCGTGATCGTGTTGCGTGTAAATCAAATGCCTGAGAGTGTTGCGGGATGGGGGGGGGGGGGGGGGGGGGGGGGGGTCCACTTCCCCACAGAGTTTACACGCTCACACAAGTGTACAACTAGTGGCTTATTTCACGAGAGGAGAAGCAGATTAAATTATTAGTAGCCCTAGACTAGAAATGACATGATGAAGCCAGGTAGAATTGTTAATTTGTAAATGATGTTGTTGTTGTTGTTTTTTTGTGTTTTTTTTGGGGGGGGGGGGGTGAGGGGCAAGAACTGATACAAAAAAAAGAGATCAACCTTGGCCTTGGGAGGGGGGATTTCTGGCATATTTTATGACATAAAAGTCATAATGGTATCCGAGACATGGTGATGGATCCAGGGGCCCGTTTCTCGAAATCAACGACGAGACAGTCAAAACTTTAACCGCCAACTACGGAGATGTCTCTGATCTTCCTTAAACATTTTATGAAGAGTTTACTACTTCTTCTATAGTACTAGCTAGACTGTCTAGACCTTGTGGTATCGATAATTTGGTGAGAGGCGCCAAGACATTGCCGTAGTCGCAATTCCATGTGGTTAAAATTTTGTTAAAGGAAAACTGCAATTATTTAAATGAATTAGGAATATTTTAAAAAATGAAAATAGAACCAGGGAATAAGAGATGCAAAATAATTGGCATATTTTCATGAAATTTTGAAATATAAAAAAGGATAACTCCCTGTTAAGTGAATGTGATGGTGTAGAAAGATAGCTGGAGGACATGAAAAAAGGAAGGCAACTTATGCCATGTGTGTCTCGTAAGAGAGTATCAATTGACTTCTCTGGGCTATTCAGTAGTTGTTAATTCTTCGGAAGTGCTTACAAGTTGCATGTGACGAAAGGAATTTATCCTAAACTGAATTTCATTATGAAATTGTGTTTTCTTACAGAATGACTTGATTTCTTTTTTTCACCCCTTTCATAGTTTCATTACATATTGTTCTGATTGATTCTGTTGATGATTTTCCTTAGTAAAGAAATGCAGATAAAACATTTTAACAAGATCATGTAATTTTGTGACATTAGAATGAAGCCTCAATACTTTGGGTAAAATAATACAATTGCTTGAATACTTGTGATTTATACACTGATTATTTGATGACATGCATCATGTTCATTAATTTAAAGGTTATCCTAGATAAGTTTGTTAACAAATTAACAAAAATAGAATAGTGAGCCTCACTATGAATATGACTGACAAAGAAAGCGGACAAAATATACAGTTCCTCAGGTAGACAAAGGAACATCCCTTCACTGCTATTATGTAAAAATGTGTAGAACAGGTGTCACTTGAGAATTAACCTTTTTACATAATAGCAGTGAAGGGATGTTCTTTTGTCTACCCGAGGAACTGCATATTTTGTCCGCTTACTTTGTCAGTCATATTCATAGTGCCTATAAGAGACCAATTCATAAACAATCGGTAATTCACAAAATGTTTTTTGTCCTCATATTTTTTTTTTTTACCAGTAGTTTTATTCACCCCATTTTTTGATATTATCAATTATCAGTGTACTCTAGTCTTAGCCATGAGGTTGAAATTCAAGGCTACTTATCGTTAAATACATTTCATAATAAAAACGGTAATGCAAATGTGATCTGATTAGGCCATATAGGACCATTGTATAATTATTAGAAGGGGATGATTAGGGGGGGTGTAGGTGATAGAGAATTATATTGATTTAGATTTTTGAAATGTATTTTGTAAAGTTATATGATTACTGTCATAGGACAAGGATTCATGTATTCTGTTCAATTCTATTAAGGCATGTACACTCTGTAATATTATCAATGCAATGTTGGTTACAATGTCTTATTGGCTGCTTTATTTCGGAAGTGTGTCAGTCTGAAATTAAAGTTCTTCTTTTTCCATGTTATAACAGCCAACATAGGCCTTGCAAGTACTCTGGCTAGGAGCATGTCTTCAGGAGGGCTTTCAAAATATAATTTTGAGTCACTCGCTGTGACAAGTCCCCAGGAGTTTATCTACAAGGTTGAGGTGAACAGGCCAGAGAAACGTAATGCTATGAACAAAACATTTTGGAGGTAAGCATTATTTCATATTGATTTGATTTTTTGCCTTTGAATTAGCGCTATTGTTTATTTATCCATTTCATTTATACTTCCAGTATCAGCAGTATGAAGTGCCTCTGCATGCAATTGAACTCAACATTGGAACTGTATTCAGTGTACGTCTCTGTCCCCCAAAATAAAAATAGAAAACATGGTTTATTTCTAATTCGATACCAGTGATTTACAGATGTTGCTGAAATGACATGATTTTCCGGGGAAGGGGGGGGGGGGGGTGGGGTGGGGGTTCCACTTTTTTTCTCTTCTCTGCCCCCCCCCCCAGTTTTTGCTCCTCACGCCACTGCTGTCTGTTGGTGAGATCAATTTAAAGAAAGTAAAATTAAAAAACATGACCAAAAAATGCAGAGGGTTCATAAATGACATTAGAAAAATTAGGATATATTGTATTGTACAGTATTTATGTATTGTAATGTATTTATATTAATGTATCCATGATAAAACTCACATTCACCCAAAACGGACTACTTTTCAGCAAGTCCATGCTTAGTCAACAACAGTTTTAATTAAACATGTTATTAATTCAGATTTATTATTCCTGTATTAAATGAATTATGAATCATAATTATAAGTATAATTTTCCAACATAATTAATAACAATCATCAATGAAACCACAATTTCACAAGAAGAACAATTTTTTATTTTTTATTCTTTTAGAGAGATGGTAGAATGTTTTAATACCATTGCAACTGACGAAGACTGCAGAGTAGTACTATTAACTGGGGCAGGCAAGACATTTTCTGCTGGTAAGTTGGAAACATGAACCACATCCACTGCTGTCTCACAATCTTAATGTAATTGCTCTTACCCCTTTTTATATTCTATGTGTTATTCTTCGTTTCTTCTTCTTTCTCTGACATTCTCTTACCAATTGAATATATGGCTGTGTATATTATTTTCTGCTGTCTTTTTCTTCTGATTCACTTAAGTAATCAGTATTTCATTCTATTTTATTGATATGAGATAGTATTTGTGTTATTTGTACATATGTGAAGATGAATAAACTTTCATTTGATCTATTGGTCTTTGGTAAATTAATATATTTATTATAGTGGCATGGAATGCAATTTTGCTCCTACAGTATAAATATTAATTAAGTTTATACTTGCATTGCTTTGTGTAAATGCATCTATGTGTCTTATTTTAAGTACCTGAAATGAACAGTGTTTTCATTTGTTTCAATACTAGCTTTAATCATTCATGTGACTCAGCCAACTGAAAGCATTGTTCAGTTTTTATTAGATTACTTGGTTTTATGATATTTTTCTTGGTTTATTTGTGAATAGTAAAGTCAATGGTCTGATCTTACTTTGTGTGTACTCTTCTATGAACATAATATTGATTATGATGCCATATTTAACTATATTTTTTCTTGGCAGGTATTGATCTACAGGATAATGCTGAATTGATGCAGGGCGCTATTCCGGGATCAACTGATCTTGATGTATCACGTATCGCCTATAAACTCAGATCCAAGATCAAGGAGTATCAAGAGTCTTTCTTTGTTATTGAGAAGGTCAGTTTAGCTTGTCATAAAATAAAATAGAATTTGAAAAACTTATGAAAAAACTGTCAAATGGCTCCTGCGCAGTTAAAGGTCTAAGAGATCAAATGTCCATTAGACAGAAGCTTTTGGCCCATGAAAATATGGTTTAATGATTAACCCTTCAAAAAGTTGTTACAAAGATATAAGACCATATCTTCATTCATTTGAGTCTTCTGTCTTTTGAATATTTATTAAAGCTTGTGCTTGTGTTCTAAACAACTAGCATTATTCTTTGAAATGTAGTGAACTGAGCATTTAAACAGTGTTTACACATGTAGTGCATCAGATGGTTCGTAGTTCAAGTCCCACTGTGGACATAATGTCCCTTGGCAAGACATAAACCTGCATTTTCCACTCCCCACCCAGGTGATGTAAATGGAAACCTGGTAGGAAGAATTTCCTTGAATGCAGCGCCTAATCAGGGCTGTTAGGCTAATGTAGGACTACTAATAGTACAGCGATTAGATACATTAGTATTCGGTGCTATTATAATGTTACTATCATTATTATCAAGATACTTTTGTGTATAGTATGATTTTCTCTGCTATACTGTATGAGAATGCTGTGATTCTTGTAACCAGGCAGCAAGACCTAAGAATCTATTGATAATAATCTTTGATAGATGTTGTGTTTACATTTAGTCTCATTTGAAAAAAAAAGAGTTGCTTCTTTATGTTATGAAATAATAATTGGTCAGTATTTGTCATTGTTCTGATAGTGTCCTAAGCCAGTGATAGCAGCCGTCCAGGGGGCCTGTTTAGGAGGAGGACTCTGTATGATCTCTGGATGTGATATTAGGTTGTGTACTGAAGATGCTTGGTTCCAAATTAAGGTAAGTAAGCTCCATTTATCATCCCATCTCCAAAATGATATTAGTTCAGAGTGATGTGAGGCTTAGTTAATTATTTGCTGCTCCAGTAATGCAAACAAAACCAAAGTCCACTCTCACTGTCCTGAAGTGGTCATATTTGATTTGTTCAAGCTATTTTTGTTTGCATTATCATGCTGCAAAGTGAACTTGTTTGTCCAGTATTGTTAACACTTTATTATACAGCACTGTGAGAGTAAAAAATAATCTGGGTTGATTTGCATGTGTAGCTTATGGAAGATTTTCATTCCAAATGTACCATGTATTCTCAATAGTTAATTTTTCAATCATGCAAGCTTTATAAAGCAGCTCCAGTAGGAGACATACAGTAAAAGGTGTAATGTGTTTGTTAGACCAGCGTAAGGTCCTCACTAGTTTGAAATGTTCTTTAACAAATAGAATTAAATAACTACATGTCCAGAGATGCCAACCAGTACGATAACAAGAGTGGAATATGTTTTGTAATACCCATAAAAACAACAGAATCACATGGAAACATGTACCAGTTAACCCCCGCAACCCCAATAAAAACTTTGCTTTACAATTTTCTTTTAAAATTGTAATGAAAGAGCAAACATTTTACTTGACCGTACGTACCAGTATCACATTTCTCTGAAATTTTACTGGCCCAGAGCCAACCGGCCATTGGTAGTGTCGAGTTTTCGTGAAAATCTGATTTTTCTCTCCAAAATCTGATTTTTTAGGATACTCAGTCTGTTTTTTTGTGTTAAGAGGTTGGCATCTCTGCATGTCAATAAGTTTCTCCCTTTATTATTTTGTCAGCTAGAAAATGTAATAGCATGAAATTGAAATTTAATATAGTATTATTTTTGTTAAAGGTTAAATTCAAAGAAAATCACAAATATGTCAACTAATGTATCACTAGAAACTGGTAAGCTAACAGATGGCCATCGTACACGTTTTAGGTGAACTACATATCAGGTGATTTATAAAAAAATATAAAAACAACCACCTCCATAGCAGCTGGGATACACGAGAGATTCGCCGGAAAAATAACAATGTTTTAATGACGTCACTATATGGACCAATACTAGCCAAGCAGACGGCATCCCATAAAGAATGAACATAATTGCAAAGCTATTGTTTGTCAAATTATAATGAGTTTAGTGTATATAAATGTAATGGCATGTCAAACCATTCAAAACGGGATATGACCCGATTCTGATAACTAAAATCTTTTGCTTGTAAATACACAGGATAGGGGTTAATTAACAATCAAAGAAACCAGACTTTCAAATTGAAAACCCCCCGGAATGATATTAAGGACGGCTTTTGTTCCCTCTTGAAACGCCAAACATACCGCGGTGTGTGCAGCTGAATATACAATGGTGTCTTATTTTGTTTACAAGCGACAGATTCCTTTATTTTTGTATCCCTGCATTTGTCATCAAAATAAAACCATGCGCGGGATTTAGAGTGAGGCAATAGATTGCACATTTAGCCCGACGGTAGTGAAGTAAGAGAAAGAACTCAAAAGAAGATGAAAACACAGGCACTGAAAATGTGTGAGATGTCATGGGGCATCGTCTGCTTGTGCAAATCATGTCCATACTGTGATCTCACACATCTCGGCAGCGTTCGGAGAGCTCTTCAGGTGCTATGCCGGGGCTGTATTTAAGCGTTATGTAATTTATAATAATCATTACTTCGAATGTTTCCAAGCATTGAATTTTGATAACCTTGTCGAATCAAAGAGTCAACTGTGCAATAATGAAAATAAAGTTACTTTTTGAAATCAATGAATATCTGCTTTAATGCTATAGGTATTATCAGGAAGAGGATACATCATTTTGCTCCTATTTCAATGATTTCAGTGGCAGCAAAAATTTTAATTCATATGAATGCCTGGTTATTTAATACCCTCATATACATGGAGGTAGGTTTGACCCTTGTCATAAGAAAGTAATTAATTTATTAAAATAACAAAAACAAACAACAACATAATTATTATTTATTGAATAACATTACTGTAGATTTAACATTTACTTTGTAAAAGTTGCAACCAAAATAATTCAAATTACGAAAAGTTCTGGTTGTGTGGTTTATACAGGAAACAGAACTTGGTCTAGCTGCAGATGTAGGAGTGCTTCAGTGGTTACCAAAGAAGACATCTAATGACAGTCTGCTTCGAGAGCTCTGTTTCACAGCAAGGAAGTTTGATTCAAGTGAAGCCAAGGAATTAGGTCTGATCAGGTGAGAGATGATCTCTTTATTCATATATTACCATCTTATCTTCATTTTTTTTTATCAGTTTCTCTGTATCAATTCATTATTTTATCCTTAAGACCCCTTTTATTCTCCCTTTTACTTATTTTTTTAACAATTATAGAAAGTTTATGGATTCATATAAGATAAAACTGAATAAAATTATCCATGTGCCATTTAAAGTTTGCCTTATAAAAATTTGTTTATTTTCCGATCAATTACGATAAATATGCATTTCCAGAAATTGATAAATTTTGAAGTCAAATATGTTTCAGTTAATACTCAAATGTGTAGTGATTAGGTGTAATTGCCCATTAATTTTCTTTTTCACCACCATCCATTGTTTTTCTTTAGATTCAAAATGATGCTTTGTACTCTAGAAGTTCCAATTATCAGTGTTTAAGAAATCATTTACAACCATGTTTGTAACTTCATTTTGCTGTAGAGATCTGTATTCATTTATTGTTCACAAATGTGTAATAAATTAATTATTCTATCCTTTTTTGTTTTAAATGTATCTTTGTCTAACTTGGCGTTGGGTAGTCGCCTGTACCCAGACCAAGAAGCCATGATGGGTGGTGCTATGGAGCTAGCAGCAACTATCGCCAGTAAGAGTCCAGTGGCTATGCAGGGCACTAAAGTTAATCTGAACTACAGCCGAGATCATACCGTAGCAGAAAGCTTCGAGTATATTGTAAGTCAAGAGTAGAATCCAGTAATCCACAGACATCACTTTCAGATTTCACACAAATCACTGTCATATTCCTTAAAGAGGACAGTCACCAAACAACCTAGACAAATATAATCATTACAGTTCATTGTAATTGTGTAAAGAATATCAGTTAGATTTATAAAATGTGAAATAATACTGTATATCAACATTTTAAATATGATTAATATTTCCTGATCATTGGATTAATTACTATTCTGCACATATAGTGCACCACTCCTCTGGGGAGCATTACAGCCAGTCGCCTTGTACAGATATGCACAAATCAAAATCACATCCTACTACTCGAAAATACCAGTTATACCCGGCTGGAGAGAAGTAATGCAGATGAAAATACTGTACCGGCCGTCGCCCTCGTTGAGGGCGTCGACCGCATCGTCCCTACCTTCCCTCACAGCGAGCCTGGTATATGTGGCCATATCTCGTGGAAGAGAGATAGAAGCGATGTATCTTATAAAATCCTAATTCGTTTCAGTCAAAATATATGACTATAGAAATACAGGTAAATGGAATAACTAAATTGACACTCAAAAAGAAGAACACATTTTGTTTGAGACAAGATTTTAGTTTGAACACAAAAACAAAAAAACTTCATTTAATCATTTCTTTCTTTACATCAATAATATTATCGCCACTGTTACAAATTTAATAAATCTCTATATAATATATATATATATACACACAAGTTAATACTTATGTTTATAAAATCTGTTTGTTATAACACTGTAAATTGGTAATGGACTTTAAATTAACTAACCTGTTTGTTTATAAAGGAGAGTTTAGGGAATTAGTAAATGTTATTTAAAGTTCAATGTGAAGTTTAAGTTTGGACCAATTTGTTGGGCGGCTCTTGCGAGTCGTCGTTGGACCAATTTGTTGCGCGACTCTTGCGAATCGCCCCGAATCCGAAAAATCTATCTTATATATACACTGTATGCGTACGTGGGGGAAATCTATGCGCGTGCTGTAAGCAACGCCGCGATCATGCACAGAGCTAGATGCGCGCGTACACATTGCAACTGGTCCTTATAAAGTTCAAAATCTTTATTAATTCAATATTAAATGCTTATTTATTCCAACCGTTACACTGCTTAAGTAATGGAAACATTACAATGCGTTTATTTGAAACTTTATACAAGGCATAAGATAAATATTTCAAGCTCTCCTTTGTAATAAGAGCAGAAATTTAACAAACAAATATTTCATAGCATGAATTTGGGATTCACTGTCATATTTACATAATGCGCGTAAACCGCACAACCTGAATTCCGATCCTAGTTAATAAACTAAAGAAGTACAAAATTCGAATTCTCTTACGTTTTTGACAAGAGATTGTTAAGACAATAATATGATATTAGGGATAATTTGCTTGTCTATCTGAATAAATATACAACTTAATCACATATTTCATAAATAATGAATTTTTAGGCATATTACTACGATTTATAGATTGGATCTAGTGAGTAGTGTGTCGGAAGCAACGTACGCGTATGCTTCCGGTTGTGTTTATACGTGAAGCAGTTCATACTAGACTTCTTAAAACTAGAAACTTTTGCTTGTAAGCAGGTATTTATACACAGAAACACACACAATCCAGACTATAACTCGCAGCGGTACTAGTTAATCAAGATAATGTTTACCTATAAATGAAGAATGTGAAGGAAGTGATGAGAAATAGGCTGGCTGAATGCAAGATCTCGGAGTGAGCGAGAGAGAGAGAGAGAGAGAGAGAGAGAGAGAGAGAGAGAGCATAGAGAGAGAGAGAGGGAGACAGAGGAGAAAAGACAGAAATAAGACAAGATTGAGAAAAGAAAGGATGGGATGATTCAAGCTGCATGTTTTCAGAAGTTTCAGATAAAAGATATGACAGCTAGCATGGAAGTCAGTTTACAAGTATAATATTGTGAGGGTGGATCGTTACAATACCTTGACTAAGGACACGAGTTGTGTGCCTTGCTTTAATAAAACCTACAGCCATCACATCTCCACTCAAGTATTTAAACCACTTGAAATGTCTTCTATACTATTTTGGAGTCTGAGAGAAAATAAAGAGAGATTGATGTGAGACGTGATGGAGGCATACTGTTCAGTTTGCATGTTGTAATGGTGCATTACCTGAAGTATGTGCAAATTGTATGCTCATTTATTATATCTGTAGAGAATGATACTCTTGTCTCTTAATACACAATAGAGGAGATTGAATTGATGTGTGCCATGCATAATTAATTCTTTGTCATTACAAACTTATGAACAAATATTACAGACCAAAGATAGTCATGAATATTGAAGAGTGTTGTCTAATCTTTGCATTCTTTGTTTTTTCCTGTAGGCAACGTGGAACGCAGCCCATCTACAGACTGAGGATCTTGCAAAAGCAGTCATGGCAAGCATGACAAAATCAAAGGCAGAGTTTTCAAAGCTGTGAGATGATCAATCAAATTGTAAACGTGAAAGAAGGAAAACCTATTATAGCAAATGCTTCAGCACCATGTGTACAACTCTGTTATATGAACTCTTATCATGGTAAACCAGGAATGTTATGTGAAAATTATTGGGGCAGCGTTGTGTGGTAAGAAAAATTTGTTATAACTATGGAAAAATATATAAATACTGGGTGATTTTGTTGAAATATATTCCAGTCTAAACATGCTTGGTTTTGGCCATGTTAAAAAAGACGTAGTGATCCCTGTCTTGAGGTAAGAGTAAAGTATTATATCATTTGAAATTTATCATAACAAATAGGCAGATGGAATTTTATGACTCATTCAAGAACTTAAGATTGATTTAGATCCATCACAACATTTTGTCATTCAGGGTCAAGGTATACTTTGAAAATACACTTTTTTAAGGAAACTCTGGTGAACTGGCATTGTTTTGTTAATTTTTATTTTGATGGATTATTTTACAATGGTTGTGATAGATCTTACATTCCCAGACTCCCTTGATCATAGGTGTAAATGTTCAGCAAAACTTTGCAAAGGAACATCTTTATTTACCATAACATTTATTATGTTTAAAATCATTTTAGGTCATATATTTCATGCTGCATTTCATTGTAAATAAAAGAAACATATTCAAATCAATTTAAAGGCCTACATGTAGCAGCTAAAGATTACTTCAATTAAAAAAAATATATAAAGTTTAAAATAATGGAAATTATATTTTCTTCTGACAAGTCTGATTGTTTGACACTTGCATTTAATGTTATTGTGTATTTCTAAGTGATTGTAGACAGATTGATCCGTAAGTCTTTTTTAAATACTTAAATAGCTATTGAAAGATTAACCTAATTGACCTAATTGACAGATTAGTTTGGTTGAATAGGTCAACTACTTGGAACTAGTAGGCCCTGGGTTCACATCCCATCCCGGTGGGCTACGGGAGCTTCTTTGGCATTATGGTAAAATGCCGGGATTAGTGATTATTCATCTTCGTGCCTAGGATTGGCCTTGTGTTAAAATAAGATTGATCTTTGCATTTATAGGTAGTAATCCAGAAGAAATGTACATAATTGGTTATCCACTAGATCTCTACTCAATTTGTTAATTTCTTTGATTTGACTGGATAAGAAGAAAGATAACCACATTTATAAAGGAAGTTATTTATATGGAAGAGGTGAAAGTACATTTAACAGGGTATTACAACTGGGCCCCTGCTTATAAAAGTTGCAGTTTATTACATTCAGTTGGTAATCACAAACTTACAATTGCCTGTCTCTTGATATACAGCATTGCGATTCATTTCTATATCAAGTTAATTTGCAGTCTCTTTGGATAAATTGCAACTCTTGATAAGACAGAGCACTGATGGTTGTCACATTATTTAGATTTTTTTTGTTTACACGAGAAAGGTGATCTCTATTGATCAAGAAAGCTTATGTTTCTTCATTATTGTGACACTTGCTGCACAATGCCTTTATTTTTATGCCTCCGTTACGAAGTAGCCGGAGGCATTATGTTTTCGGGTTGTCCGTCCGTCCGTACGTCCGTCCGTCCGTACGTACGTCCGTACATCCCGTTCTCGTGATCGCGTTATCTGAAGAACCGATTGATGGATTCCTGCCAAACTTTGGTCATGTATGTATCTTGCAAAGCCGATGAACTGATTAGATTTTGGGGTCACAAGGTCAAAGGTCAAAGGTCACAGGGCTCATTATGTATGCAAAAACAGCTCGTGATCGCGTTATCTGAAGAACCGATTGATGGATTCCTGCCAAACTTTAGTCATGTATTTATCTTGCAAAGCCGATGAACTGATTAGATTTTGGGGTCACGAGGTCAAAGGTCAAAGGTCACAGGGCTCATTATGTATGCATAAACGGCTCGTGATCGCGTTATCTGAAGATTAGATTGATGGATTCCTGCCAAACTTTGGTCATGTATTTATCTTGCAGAGCCAATGAACTGATTAGAGTTTGGGGTCACGAGGTCAAAGGTCAAAGGTCACAGGGCTCATTATATATGCAAAAACAGCTCGTGATCACGTTATCTCAAGAACAGATTGATGGATTCCTGCCAAACTTTGTTTATGTATGTTACTTGCAGAGCCGATGAACTGATTAGATTTTGGGGTCATGAGGTCAAAGGTCACGCGGCTCATTATGTATGCAAAAATGGCTTGTGATCGCATTATCATTAGAACAGATTGATGGATTCCTGCCAAACTTAGATCATGTATGTATCTTGCAGAGCCAATGAACTGAGTAGATTCTTGGGTCATGAGGTCAAAGGTCATGGCTCATTATGTATGCAAAAATAGCTTGTAATCACGATATTTTGAGAACCTGTTAATGGATTACAAATGAACTTGAATTTGAAAAATTTCTTCCGTTTTGGTTGGTAAAATTGCTCTATGACGGAGGCATCATTTTCGACTGCGCGCAGTCAAATTCCATCTAGTTTATTTGTATTTTGCCAATATGTGAAGAAAATTGAAATACTGTATATATAATTGTATACATGCATAAATGATGAATAAAATTTAGATAACCAAGTTTTCCATCTTGGTTGACTTTATTTCATATTTAAGCTGAAGTAATTTTACATTTTAAATTTGGCTTTACTGGGCATTAGGTGGTGTGAAGGCTGAATAACTAAATCATTTTGTGAATTTCATTGTGTGCCTTTTTAGAAAGATGCAATGAATTCAGACAAGGAATGTACAATGTGAAAGGAAAAAAAGGAATTCTGAAGTTATGACCATTCTTTGACTACATCTGTTATCACATCTCAGTCCACATATCATCCAAATTGTGAACATTGATGTCACTATTTCAGCAATCAAAGGTAAAAGATTTAGAAATGTATGTTTATACCCTTTAGCCAGGTACACAATCTTTATTACATTGTCACAATCATATTCCCACATTTTTTTACCTAATCTCCTTATCTTATTCCCTCTTTCTTCTCTCTGTCTCTGCCTCTCTCTTTCTCTCTCTGTCTATCTCTATCTATCTCTGTCTATCTCTCTCTCTCTCTCTCTCTCTCTCTGGCTCCCTGACCCTCTCTGTATCTGTCTCTTTCTCTCTGTCTCTATTATGTCTCTCTCGTAATCATGAAGTAGACTTGCAACAAAAATATTGCAATTTTCTTCATACACTTCAATATAATTTGCGAACAAATAATAAGTTCATAATGTTTACAAATATCTGTAAACTTGATTTGAATGATTTTTCTGAGTAACGTATTTAACACAATGGAAAACTCATGGGCTGAAGAAAAACGATATATATATATTTTTCTTTCTTGTGCATTTTATTTACAACTATTTACACTATACATAACATCTTACATCAAAAATACCACCATTGAATTTAATCAAAATGATTTAAATTATATTAGATATTGTAAAGCATAAAGTCCTTTTTAACTCCAAATTTTTCATCTAAAATTTAGCTTGACTCTTAGCTGGAAAGGCATTACAATTATTTTAGATCAGAAGCAATATTTTTTTAAAGTAATTCATCTATATATATTTGACAAGAATGTTACTTTCTTCAAGAAAACTATTGATATTGCTATTTGAATTCTTTTTAGAATTTCAAGATGGATAATTTTCAATACTGCCACTGAGGTACAAATACATTTGCCAGGCTTTGATATGAAATAATATGAATTTCAAAGGCTAGATATCAAACATAAATTCAGAAACCTATTTTATGGTTAAAATGGCATCATAGGGTGATTGCCTGTTCAAAGCCCAATACAGCTCTCAATGCCCAGCAATATAATTCTATATTACTGGTCTAAACGGCATTCAGATATGTTAAAGGTACTTAGTAACATTGTGATGGTTGATTTCACAAATCTGTTGAATCATGATGCAAAACACGTAAACTTATGTGTGTATGAATGGATTATCCAACTACGATGCCCCAAATCCAAAATTAATTCACGCAATATGAAGATTTTTAACAAAGTTCAACGGGTTTTCGAATTCTCCCAACCATTTTTGATTTTTCCCAACCATTTTTCCATGAAAAAAGACATAAAAACAGGCTATAAAAAATCTGCCAACACTTAAACGTCTGGAATGGAATGTAGAGCCATTTTATTGCTTTATTGATTTCCATTCACCTAAAATGTAATTAAATTGTAATAATATAGTTGGGAGAATTAAGGAATCGATCGGATCAGTTTTTCCCAATTTGTACCATGAATAATGGTCCGTTTTAGCTCAAATTTTCAGATTATCTTTAATTGTACATCTAGCATTAAGTCACTACCTTAGCACCACTGTCTCTCATCTGAACAATGTTACAAAGTCCCTTTAAGCGAATGCATCCTCATGTATTACATTCTGGAAATAACTTATTTCACTCCATATTTTCAATGATTGCCTAGGATAGGAAGAGGGTGGTATCACATTTCTGCATCTAGAGTCATCATTGAAGCATAATCTTTATATAAGACATGTCCCTTTTCTGGGTCCACGGCAGCTGACAGCATCTCCTCCAATTCTTCTTGTGTGAATGGCTCTCCTGTCATACGATAACAACAATAATCAATAGGTCATATCAAATGTATGCTAGTTCAAATACCAAAAACAAACGATTTGTAACCATTTCATTTCATACCTCCATGATTTTGTAAATATCCCTATGCCCTTCCAAATACAAAAGCGATGGAACAGAATTAAGAACTGAGGGCAGAGATATGTGTGCTTCGATCAGCATAACTAAAACATGTCATATTAGACTTCAGCTTGCACTATCAATATCATTGGAATGATAATAAATATTGGGTACAAACTGCAGATGTCTTGGGATTGGAAAACAATAGGTTTTCTGGCAGATTCGACAGAGCCATCAAATGCTGGAATTCTAGAATCATCTCACAAGGAGCTTAGATAATAGACTTAATTGCAATTAAATTCTCTCCTGTTTTTCACTAAGAATCAATTTTCAAATTTTGAATTGCTATTTGAACTCCGGTCCTATTGTCAATGTACTTACTGCTACATGTTGACTTATATGTAACAAACTACTTGTTTTACCATAGTATAAATACAGGGTACCATAACATTACAACCTTTTTTCATTTTTTAAAAGTTTTCTATAATATATGTTTAAATGGCTGTTGGCCTACAAACCACTTTGCACATGTCACAGTTATCGTACTTCAATCCACTTGAACACTATCGTATTACTTGATCAACTGTATTATAGTAAAATTGTGTATACCAGTATGTTGTTTTTACTTTTCATAAATTGTGAATTTAAATCATTTCACATAATTCAATGAATAAGTGAATATATTAATATACAAATAATAATTACATGTATTATGAAATGGAAAACGATGATTACCTTCTTCAGACATGAGTTTTGTCATCTCTTCAACTGTAAGGTGACCTTTCTTCTCAACATCTAACACCTCAAACGCTTTCACAAGCTGGTCTTCTGGGCATGGTTTGAACCTAGATGGCAACAAGATACAATAATTAGAAAGCATTTGTTCACAAAGATGAGTTATCAGGCAGTTTTCCTAAATATATTAGAACTAAAATTAGTAGGCATATTGAATTCCTCTAAAAAAAAAATTTTTAAAGCAGCTGAATTCAAAATAAATGGAAGATAAAAATATGCTTTCCAAGAAAATCATGGTACAAAGTCACAATGAACATGCAAAAATGGGGATAATATCAATCACACTTCTCCACTTCATCATAGATCAAACTGGATACATTTATTTTTTTAATAATCTGATGTTGGAGATTTCCTTTTCTACATAAATGGTCAAATATACATGATATACATAAGCATAAACAATTTCCATCACAATGCTATTGAAAATCAGTTTCATCAGTCAGAAGTGGACTACCAAGCATTTAAAATAAAGGATTTGGACTTAATTAAGCTTCAATTTGGTATTGGTTTGGTTTGGGGTTAGTTTAAGTACTGAGGTATAGTGTTGGGTCTAGGATGTAAGTTAGGAACTGACCATAGTATGAAAGTTACTGCAGCATGTGTCATACAACATACACACATCTACTCTTTCAATCTTTCTTTGCATCTATAAAGATACTTAATTCAACTTACTTTTATTCTGAGAGGACTTCCCTCATGATAAATAATTTTATAACAAGAACACAAAGATAATGCACACATATCCATTCCGAGGGTGTAAATATTCGTTACAAAGTACAGTGTAGGTGCAAAAAAAATGTACAGTGTTTATGTAAACATTGTTTTAGGAAAATACATGAGACAAAATAATCAACAATGAATGGAAAACATTATTAAAATTGTATGAATTAATCAAAAGACCTTACACAGTATGATTAGAAGTTTTATTTTGTTTTTGTTTTCACAAATTTTGAGGGAGTGACACAACTGAACTCGTGGAAGGGTTGGTGGAAGTTGTAAGAGAAATGGATTGAGATGGATGGGTCATGTGTTCAAAAGGGAAGATGATGAACCTGTGAAACGAGCATGGGATCTGAAAGTGGATGGCATGATATGGAAAGATCTGGTGAAGAAAGAAAGCAGTAAGGTTGGTTTAAATGAGGAAGATGCTCGAGACGGAGGGAGGGAGTGTCATCATGGCTCACAAGACAGTAACCCCTTTTAAGAGGAAAAATGCTGACTTGAATAAATGATGACGTTGAGTGACATTCTGATCGAGTTTGGTTATTTCTGAATATAGAAAGGGTGCTACAGCCATGAATATACATGTATGTCACCCCAGCTCCACTTTTTCCTGAATATTTTAACTTGATAGCAACTTACTTGCGTTCCATGAGGACTTCCCTCATGACAGGCTTATAGCGATCATACTTGATGTATCCAGTAGCCTCCTCTTCTTCCATCTCAGAGAGAAGATCATGGAGTTCACCTTCGCTAGGACAGCAGCCTAATGATCTGATAATGGTCCCAATTTCCCTGGCACATCAAATATTTAGGTTAAATATTGTTTTGATTTTTTAAAGAATATTCAGGGATAAAAAAGAAGCTAAAACACTTAATAGATCTGAGACAGATCTGAGTATGTGTGTATATTATAAGCTTTCTTGTATGAACATGTATATAGTTACAAGTGACAATATTTTTATTATTTTGTTTGTTTAATGTGATACAATTAATTTGGTTTCTTTAAGAATAACAATATATAGAATACAATACATGCTAATATTTCATAGGGAGGGGGGGGGGGGGGAGGGGGTAGTAACAACCAATTACTAAGTCTCTTTTTTAATACAATTTCATCAACATTTTCAAAGAATTGCATTTACACTCTTACCGAAGAATTATCTCGAGAAAAAAAGTGTTTTAATGTTGGCGAAACAACTTCTTGTAGAAAATAAAATGTAGTATGAAACTTATACACAAAATTAACACTAAGCTTATTCCTATAATCTAATTTCCCAATTTACTTTCTTATCAATAATTATCTAACTCAGCGGATCAATGTTCAATTTTCAAGCAATAACATTTTAGATACTCACCTGACATCAACAGTCTTGTTTGACTCATGGTCAAAGATATCAAATGCATCTGTTATTTTCTTTTGAATATCCGCCAGCAGTGATTCTGTGGGAAAGGAAAATTTTGGTGTAGACGTATATTATTTGACAGGACTCTGCACTGCTCACCTCTGAACATGTTATATGGACTCTTTTCAAACTTTCTACACTGCAGGCCTAGATCTAGGTCAAAATGAAATGTCGGGTGTAGACGCTGATTGCTTTTCAAAATATGACAAAACTGTAATTAACAACATTATTGAAAAACATCTAAGGGCAGAGTCATAGTATACTGCTCAACTTAGACATGGAATTACGCATTTTCTCCAGAACCTTTTAAATTCCAAGTCTGGATCTGGATCTGGATGTGTACGATGCAGGGCCCTACTGGGCATAAGCGCATCGGTTGAGAGAGAGGGCGCGGGGGTATTTAGAAGGCTCTGTCAATGGCCTTCCTGAATGTGCTGGTTGATGTGGAGTTTATGGTGTTTTCATCCAAATGGTTCCATTCAATGATGGTAGATGGGAAGAATGAGCTCCTGTAGTTTTCAGTTTGTGCTCTGATGGGGTTGTAGCACTTGCTGTTGTTTTTCACTTGTCTGTCTATGATATTTGAGGTATTACAGTTTTCAAATTGTCTTGCACGGATACGTCGTTTTGATTTGGTTGGTTGAGCAAAGTTTTGAATTGGGAGAGCTGGCACCAGCCCCCCGACCACTTTGAAGAAGAGGGTGCGTTTGAGGTTTCTCCTTCTTTCCTTTAGGCTAGGGAGATGGAGCTCGACAAGCTTGTTGGTAATGAAGCCCTCGTCTCTGGTCACATAATTCCCTGTGATAAAGCGAACTGCTCGTCTTTGGACGTTTTCAAGTCTGTTGATGTCCTTCTGCAGATATGGATCACAGGATGTAGCCCCATATTCAAGGAGAGATCTTACAAGTGCAGTGTAGGCTGTTCGCTTAATGTCTGCAGGAAAGAAGTGGAGGTTTCTGCGAAGGAGGGATAGGACCCAGTTTGCCTTTTGGGTGGTCTTTGCAACATGTTTCTCCCACTTCAAATCCTCTGAGATTGTGACTCCCAGGTAACGGATGTCTTGGACATATTTCAGGATGTGGCCACTAAGTTGGTAGAAGAAGGAAGACTTGTTGCAGATGCTCATGGTGTAGCACTTCTTTGTGTTAAAACACATGCCCCACTTCTTTGCCCAGGCATCTAGGGCTGCAAGGTCATCTTGTAGGATGTGATGGTCTTGTTGCTTCTCGATTTGGCGGTAGAGGAGGCAGTCATCTGCGAACAGTCTAACTTGTGACTTCACAATTTCTGGTATGTCATTTACGTAGCACAGGAACATAAGGGGGCCTAGTACTGTCCCCTGAGGTATGCCTGAGTCAACATGAACATCATGGGAGGTCTCCCCTTCGACGACGACCCTCATGTGACGCTTAGTCAAAAAGTTCCTGAGCCATGTATGGATGGAGCCAGCGATTCCATATGAAGAGAGTTTGTGCATGAGCTTCTCATGGGGCACCTTATCAAACGCCTTTGAGAAGTCTAGCACTGCAATGTCTGTTTGTTTCCTTTGATCCTTTGATTTGAGTAGATCATGGAGGGCTGTTATTAGTTGCGTTTCTGTAGAGAATCCTGATCTAAAGCCATGGTTTAGGGAAGTGAGGATGTCATTGTCTTCCAGGTAGTCGAGGAGGTGTTTGCATATGATGTGTTCAAGGAGCTTGCAGGTGACAGAAGTCAATGAGATAGGGCGGTAATTTGCTGCTTGGTGTACATCACCACTTTTGAAGACTGGTGTGATGTTTGCTTGCAACCAGTCTGTTGGTAATTCACCAGTGTCCAGGGAAAGCTGGAATATCTCACTGAGGGCTGGTGCAAGCTGAGCGGCACACTCTCGAAGAATAATGTTAGGGATATTATCTGGTCCACATGCTTTATGGATTTTGACCTTCTGCAGCAGTTTGAGTACTCCTTCGACTGTGATCTGCAGGGGAGGAAGGGAACAGCTGTAACTCTTGCGGATTTGAGGGATGATCTTCGATTGGTCAATGGTGAAGACAGACTTGAATTGTTGTAGGAGGGTGGTTGCTTTTGTCTTACTCTCCTTCATCAGCTTTCCTTCCTTCATGAGGGGAGGTATCCCACTCCTTTCATTCCTCTTTGCCTTTATGTAGCTCCAGAAAGGCTTGGTGTTTTTGTTTGTCTCAAGTTCATCTACGATGGAGGAGGTAAGGTGATCTCTCTCAGCTTTTCTAAACTCTTGTCTGCACAGGCGTTGGAAGGTTCTATAGTCATCCCAAGAGTTTGTCTGCTTCGCTCTCTTGTACATTCTGGCTTTTCTCTTTACCATCCTTTTCAGTTTGTGATTAAACCAAGGGAGTGATCGTTTGCAGTTGCTGGTTTTTGACGTGATCTTTCGCTCTACAATGTCCATTAATGAGTCTCGCAGCATAGTCCATAGGTCTTGTATATTTGTCCCACACTCCTTTCTCCCAATGATCATCTGGGACAGGTCAGCTATTTCCTTCCTCACTTCATCCCAATTTGCATGTCTAAAATTGTAGATCTTTCTTTGTCGTGTCTTGACAGTGCTTGGCTGTATGTCAATTTACTTTTGTTATGATATCCTATTGTAAATCTATAGTTTAGAGTCTAAGTAGATCTAGACTAGACCTAAATAAAGACAAGTTACTTTAAGTAGAGGCCTAGTCTATAAAGACAAGTTTAAGTAGGTCTAGATCTAGATATCTATAAAGAAAAGTTTAAGTATAAAGACAAGTGTAAAAATAATTGGTACAGAATTTTTTATTGCTGTATTTTTTTCTTTGAGGCAATTAAAAATACTGTTTGCTACTAGTCTAGATCTAGTCTAGTAGTACGGGCCGAGGCCGAGCCGGGTATATTCAACGAATGGCGCGCCGTCTAGTACTACTACTACTAGTAGGCCAGCCACGGCACAACACTACTGCAAGAGCCGGTGTGAATGTGAATGTGATCACATCGCGACAACGAGAAATCAACTAACAATTTGAACTTTAATTCGGTCTAGATCTATATGAATGATAACAATTTTGGTTCTAAATGTATTTTAAAACCATTTTGAGAAACATTTTAAAATATAAATAACCAAGCAAAACGATTAGGCGTTATTTACCGGCACTTTCTTTCTCTTCTGCCTGAGCCATGTCGAAGTCTGTTGATATGTTGCTAGCGTGGTAGTCTAAATGTCAGACCTCACGATGAATGTTTGAACTGAGACCTAAAATTGTTCAATAAAAAAATTGATACGGGGAAATAAAAGATAAAATTTCATATAAATGTGGCATAATTTAAACAGTTTCTCAATGACTGATATATCTTCAAAATATAACATGAACTGAATTTCTTAAATTAAAACAATGTCATTCGAAAGATAAAACAATAAAATTAAAACTAGATCACGAGGCAGATAGAGCAGTTGGCCAATACCATATCAATATACCACAACGCTGCTCGCTCCCACTCCTGGCTCTAGCATACATAATATATGATTCATAATATATATATATATATATATATATATATATATATATATATATATTTTTGGGGGGGTGGGACTTTGGGGGAGTTCCTCATAATTACCCCCCCCCCCCCCCCGCCCGGAATTACCCTCATGTATATTGCGCAATTGTATCCAACATGATTTGAATTGGCTCTATGCTTGAACTTTGCTTTATACCATCATCAGACAGATCAGGGAGATGAGACAAATATACACTCCCTATATACCCCCCCCCCCCAACTTTTTTTGGGGGAACGCGTATGCTCGTTCCCTCCGAGCTCCCTTTGAAAGCATCCCCTATCTCATGCAGGGCTGCCAAAATATCTGGTCCCCCTTTCGCGGGCTTTTCCTGCCTTGAATCGTGAGACCCCCCTAAATCAAATTTTCTTTGATATTCAAGATATTTTATAACCCCCTTTTTACATTCCTCAGGAGTCCAAAGAGAGAGAAAATTTTTTTTTAAAGAAATCTCCGGGTGAAAAGTGAAATACACCCCCTTTTTTTTTTACAATTCTCGGGCCGGTTCCTGTACATAAAGGGGGCTCCTTCATAATAATCAATTTCTATACAAGTCATATTCTCCCCTCTCCTTACAAAAGATTTTCAACCTGATAACTATATTTTAAAAAATATAACGGAGATAGCCGAGCCCGACCGGTAGGTCCCACAACAAGCCGGAGAGGAAATTGAGATATGGGAATTGGTTTCATTTATTGGGTCACCCCTGCTCTATAACCCTTTTGTGAAAAACTTGGAAAATGTTTAATCTTTACGTGGCACTTTATGTATGGAGGCTACATTCAGCCGACCACTGGTGCTCGGCAAGTTGGATGTGGACTATGATCTGTCTCTTTTCTTCCACCTCTAAAAAAAGAGAGAGACTATTTAGTTACTTGATGGCATCAATTGCAAATTCGATAATAATCAAATTACTCAAAGGACTTCATGAATCATTGAAATGTTATCTTTTTTCAGCTCAGCTTATATATATAGCTATTGACAGAAATCAACAGAATAACATTGGACGTCGAAATTAATCGAAACTGTAAGGCCCCGTCCTTCGTAGCACTATAGTGTGCATCTATATCGGTTGATCTCGACATGCTGTATCGTTTTGTTTAAATTAAACTTAATTGATGTACATCAATAATCTGTTTATAAACATGTTTATAAACATAATCGGGTCCCTCTTTATAGTTACTTAAGTGGGTCAATAAAGATGGACCTATATATAAGGGCGGATGCAGCCGGAGGCACTAGGGGGCCACTGAGAGGGCGGCCCAATTCGTGAGAAAAACATTTAGCGGCGAAACAGCCAGCCAATAAGCGGGGGTTAAGCGAGCACTATTTTTTTTTTTTTTTTGTGCTCAACGAGGAGGGAGGAGGGAAAGTGCCCACTAATTTCTTTTAATTCAACGCCCCCCCCCCCCTCAGAGCACCACTGATACACAACACTTTTTTGTTTTGCCAGGGGAGCGGTCCCGTCTTTCTTTTTTTTTTTTTTTTTTTTTTGTGTGTTCTCACTCTCTCAAGAGGTGGCGCTATACCCCTTACATCTCAAAGAGATTCGATCATACCATAGGTGGCTTTCTCATCAACTCAGCTCTCAAATAACATAAGAAATAGAGGATCATGGGGGACCAACAGGCACCGATTGGGGAAGTTTTCTATATAGAGGGAGCAAGTAGCTACAAGTAGGACAGTGGGGCTTAAATGTAAAATGAAAAATGACATTTCCAATCCAATCAGAGCGCCAACGTCTAATTGCGTACCAAATCAAAGGCTGCATGTATGATGAGAGTTAGCCTATAATCTAGGCGGAGTGCCGAGCTTTTTTCTTTGCTGCTAGACTAACCTTAAGCAGAACGTCTGATACGGCGAGACTACGAACCGTGAGCCGCGACTCACGGTTCGTAGTCTCGCCGTATCAGACGTTCTGCTTAGGGTTAGTCTAGCAGCAAAGAAAAAAGCTCGGCACTCCGCCTAGATTATAGGCTAGATGAGAGTGAGAAAGACACTGAATATCATGAAAGACAGATAGTGACGTATTAATATTATTGTAAGCAATGGTAACTAAGGTTATTTTTGGTTTGAAAAAATGTCTACACAAAATAATATAATCATCATTTTCCAGTCCACATAACTCTATACGAAACATATTTTTGAATTAAGGGTTCACAATGCCCCCACTTTTTCAAAAACTTGTATCACAAAAATACTTGTTAAGATTGGAAAACGGTGCCCCAGTTTTACTTTGGATAAGGATCCCTTTTTCTAATGTTGCACATTCTTATATAAGTGCAAGTAACCACCTCTGATAAATGCCCCCATTTCAATCTCACAATTGTCCCTATTCAAATCTGAGAGGTGCAGGCCCGTAGCCAGAGTTTGATGTTTGGGAGCAGTGGCGGATCCAGGGGGGGGGGGGCCCGGGCCCCCATCCCCCCTTTTAGAAAAAAATCATGCAAAATCACGCGATTTTTACCTTTTTGGGGGGTGGGGCCCCCCCTGGCGCTCAAGGGGGGGGTGCAAATTTTAAAATTTTCGAGGACCCAAAAAAAAAAATGTACTCACTACCCCCCCCCCCCGATTATTTTTTGGACTCCAAAAAAAAAAAAAAAAGTGTCCGCTTACCCCCCCCCCCCCCCCCCCCCCCACTGAGCGACTTTGCGGCCGGTGCAATTTTCAAATTTTCGGGAGCAAAAAAAAAAAAAGTTGGGCCCCCTCCCCTAAGAAATCCTGGATCCACGCCTGTTTGGGAGGGCCCGGGGGGGGGGGGGGGTGCACATACATGTAATCGATCGACGTCCTGTGGAGGGGTCTAAAAAAGTTCAACATTTATGTTGGAATTTCCCCGTGCCTGGAGAGGTGCCTCTTTTACTTTGACAAATGCCCCAAGTTCCTTTGAAAGCCTGATCGAAGTACCCCTTCAACATCATCATCCATGATAATGATATCACAATGTATATGATATAAAGGGTATATTTTCGCTTTGAGGTTTTTCTTGGTCGGTGCCCTTTTCCGGAAAGGGCCCCTTTTGTTAGTGCCCGGCCCTCCCCACCCCCCCCCCTTTTTTTTTTTTGGAAGGCGCTCCATCGCCCCTGGTTTGGACCTAACACAAATGAACTTTCGTTTAATTAAATTCCCTTTGAACATTAGTTCCAAGTTTGGAATCAGGTAATTGATTGGGAATGCATTGGACTGGCGGTTTGGCCATTAATGATGCTATATTTACTTCACCCTTTTTTTTCCAGACGCGTCGTATCGGCAGAAAAGGTGCTCTATTAAAAATGCAAAGTTCTGAACAACACGCCAGAACGGCGATACGTACTCCGCGAACTACATTATTACTCCCATAAAGCAATGCGACAAAAGAGTGGCTAGCTAGCTAGCTCTGTGCAGCCACGCCACCATTTGTTTTTGTAACCTCATCGCTGATTGGATACATTTTTATTATCTTGTATTTCAGATTAATCAAATTAAATTGTTTTCTCGACATAATAGACCTATACGATAGATTATATTGATATTTTATAATACTTTTTTTTAAATGAAATAATTTTGAAAGTTTTTATGATTTAAAACAAAATATTAGGAAAAATGACAAGAAAACTCGATAAATCGAATATCCAATCAAAGGACATTTCTCAAATCAAGTGTACTTAGTTTGTCATTACGTACTAGCATGCTTGCGTTCGCGGTACACTTGTACTGCGGCCCCTACACTGTCGATCCAATTTCTTGAACGATTTAAAGCACCATTTAATATTCTGTGGTCAAAATTCTGTGATTTTATATCTCACTGGTTAAGCCCGTACATATTGAGTTTAAACAGGCAAAATCAAAGGTGATAAAATGAGTGGGATTGAGCCATCAAAATTGAAGGTCGCCGAGCTTCGTGCGGAACTGCAGGCGCGTGGGCTTGATTCCAAGGGAGTGAAGGCTGTGCTCGTTGAGCGATTGGAAAACGCTTTGCTCGATGATGCTGAGGAAGTTGGAAATGAAGATGAACCGACCGAGGCAGAAGGAGATGACAATTTTGATGACGATGTAGTAGAATTGGCACAAGAAGCGCTCCCAGAAGCAGAACAAGGATTTGGTGATGAATTTGGAATTGGATTTTCAGGGGATCAGGAAGGCACCGGCCAAGAAGCTGATGATGATCTCTTGCAAGAAGGTTCGACATCGATGGACATTATTTTTAAAATGATTATTAATTGAGATGTGTGAAAAAATATTACATGTAATGTAACTAATCTATCAGTAAAAAAAAAGGGGGCGCTGGTCCGGGAATAAGGACCGTTTGCGTAAACTCGAGTCGGACAGACGCGTCCTCGAAAAAATAAATTAAGCCAGGGTCCGCATTTCTTCGGCGCTTTGCCAGTAGGGGCTGGGCGCTGGTCCGAGAATGAGTATGGTCCTCGTAAACGAGGATGTCATGAACGCGTACAAAATGTGTCCTAAAAAATATGGATTGTCTGTATTTTTGCGGAGGATTTTTCATCGGTGCTCTGCGGGTTTCGGGTTATTTTTGAGGATGAATTGGTCTGCAAACAATCCTTATTCTCAGACCAGTGCCCCTACTGTCGGCAGGTGTAGGGTTTCCGATCTGCGTGCTGGCAATGCGAGAAAAAAAAGGGATTCCGCGTAATTAAAATTCCCCCAGTTCGCTGTCTTCTCGAGGATTAAACATTCATAACAATCGTCCGCATTTTTGCGGACGATCCTAATTTTAATCGTGCGTCCGTCTGGGTTTACATAGATATCCTCGTTAACATGGACAATCCTTATTTTCTGGCAAGCGCCCCCATGATACATACGGTGCATGAATGTTACAGATGATTATGATAATAATTAGTATAGACTAGACGTGATTTAAATTACTCAAACGGTTGGTTTCGGTTTAAATGCAAAGGCATGCAGTATAGGCTATAGATCTATAGCATTGATAAAAGCAAATGGGTAATGTCAAGTTATATCTTTTTTGGTATGTACCATTTCACATTGCGAAATTCACTGATGAAACGTACACTGCCAGTTCTGTTTCTAATTGAGCACTCATATCGTGAAGATACTGAACTTGTGATTATCTGAGGATTTTCCTTGTGTATCTTTCTGTTCAATTCTGTTCAATTTGAATTGCCAACGGAGAAGGAAAAAAATTGTCATGTCAATTGGATTTATGCATATGTAACTTGTTTCTCACTTTGTATGTTGGTTGGTTGGTCTCAATTTTTCCCCTTGTTACAGGTGAAGAGGGTGGAGATGACCAGCTCTTAGCAGACTTGGAGATTCCTCCCGCAATGGAGGAACCAGAAGCTGAAGCAGCACCTCAAGATGTTGATGAACCCCAAGAGGAAGAGTCTATGCAACAAGAGGTGGAAGCTGTGCCTCAAGTCACAGAAGATGCACCACAAGCAGTGGAGGAACAGGGGCAGGATGAACAGCAACCAGAAGGCATGGAGCAAGCAGTAGAGAAGGAAGGGGAAAATGGAGAGCAGACTGGGGATGGTAATGAAAACTATATGAATTATGAAACACATACCATGTGAATTGTCTTATTTTAGGAATGTACAATTTTTTACGAAGTTATGTTCCATAACAAACAAACAAATATTTGTATTGATACAAGTCACATAAATCAACCTGGGTGTTTTTTAATTTGTACAAGAATATCAACTGCTGCTAATTCTTATAAAAAGTTGTTTCTCTGTTTAAGTTGAATAATATTTACAACTCTATCATGTTTTATCATTTCCAGGAGACAAAAAAGAAGAAGACAAAGACAAGGAAAGGAAACGAGACCATGAAAACAGGAACCGTGATCGCCGATCTGGAGGCAGGGATCGATCTCCTAGAAGAAGGTGGGTGAGAGTAAAGGAGACTTGTTTGGATGTCCAGTGATGATACTTTCACTGCCAGTTCTGCTTCTGACAAACATGAAGATACTGAACTAGTGTTACTTTCTGAGGGCATAAATGATATACATGTAGTTGAGTTCATGCTCCAAACACTTGCATGTTTAGTTTACCATAGCTCTTCAGTGTTTTAATCAGTCAATTTTATTTTATAATGGGAAGTGGCTTTGAAAGCATTGGCTTTCCTATCTTATTTATTTTCATTACTTGTCCTTGTACTTCACTACCAGATTCGTGCATTTAATTGCAAATTAATAGAATTTAGTTGAATTTAGAATTCATTATAATTATCATATCTAGGCAATTCGTTTTA
The DNA here is from genome assembly GCF_000002235.5 of Strongylocentrotus purpuratus. Classification (NCBI taxonomy): domain Eukaryota; kingdom Metazoa; phylum Echinodermata; class Echinoidea; order Camarodonta; family Strongylocentrotidae; genus Strongylocentrotus; species Strongylocentrotus purpuratus. Next base: position 39,493,129 of record NW_022145611.1, read on the forward strand.
GAATAAGATTTTTTAAAAAGGCTTGAAACATTGTATATATAGACAAGCAATTTGAGAATAACACACTATATATTTGCTCTTACATTTGATTATTCAGTGATTACAGTATGCTTCTCGTGAGATTTTATATATTTATAAGAATTAGGCCTACTCTAAATGTAGTTATAAATCTCCCCAAGATAAGACAGGAATGTCTATACCATTGAAGAGGAATGGTTTGAAGCGTGGACTTTTAACTTGGCATATTTTGTTTACTCTCAATTCCAATTGTTCTAACTGGATTGGGGATTCCCAGATTCCAGGAATTTTGAAAGGTCCTGGTTTGCACACTTTACAGGAAGCTGGCTATGAGGAAGTGGACACATTCATTTCATGATTGGTTCACTCTAAATCAAATTTATTTAGTATTAGGAAATGCATTGAATGCAATGTACCAGTAAACCAGGCTAACAAAGATTTTCTCATTACTGTTTTCAGAACACCCCCTCCTGTGACCATGGAAGAAGATGATGATATTCCAGACACACAGTGTGTGCTCAGCAAATGTAAGTTACTTCATGATTTATTCTAGATTTATATCAGTTTTAGTGTATCCATGTAGAATTAATTGTAATGAAGATGGGACAGGAATCTGCATGTTTGAAATGAAGCAAACATTAACTGATAATGGAGGCATAATAGTAAGGCTGTGCACAACAGTGTAATGAGGTACCCTAGTACACTCCCAGGCTCACAAGCGAATATTCGGACGCCATGTTTTTTTATAATTTTTTTGAATTTTAAAAAAAAAATTGAATTTTTTTATTTTTGAATTTTTTTGAATTTTTTTTTGTTTTGTTGCCACTACCATACCACTCGGCAGTTTCCCAGGTCCCTCGCCGAAAACGCATGCAATTTTACTTTGAGTTGAAGGCGCCGATTTAATAAGAATAATAACAGTAAACAATGCTGTTTTAAAAACCAAAGATGGCAGAATAATCCATTTTCCTCCAAGTCCAACAGAAATCTGGACATTTGGTCCCAGTTTCTGAAAGGTGAGTTTGACAGTGCTTGAGTTGGGAAGCATTTTTACCGACGGTACCATGCCAGCGGCCGTCGCTCTCCCTGGCACGGGTAAGCGTGGGCTGGACATTTTTTTTTTTTTTTAATTATTTTTTTTTGCGGCCGAATATTCGGGTACGAGAAATCGTACCCGAGTAGTTGGCAACCGTGCGGGTACTCGAGCATTCGACTACCCGTCGCAGCCTTACATCATAGTATTTAACCCCTTCTCTCAAATTTTGCAGGGTATGAGGAAAGATGTTATGTTATACCTTTTATGGTATGTACCATTTCACATAGCTAAATCCACTGATGAAACGTACACTGCCAGTTCTGCTTCTGATTGAGCACTCATAATCGTGAAGATACTGAACTTGTGTGACTATCTGAGGATTTTCCTTGTTTAGCTTTCTGTTCAAGCTCTGATACACTATAGATGTTGCCGTGTGCTTTTTTATGCCTTCACCTACCAGCTACACATGTTTTTTAGAGTTGTTTAAAAGTACAATCAATATTAGTCCATACTTAAGGTTAATAATGACAAGATATAAAAAAATTGGAATGAAATTACAAGCTTCTATGCTATGTAGTGATGCGAAGGGCAAAATTAGAGTTTGGTATTACTGGTTATATTCATTGTGATGAAGGTGCAAGTTATGGACTATGACATGTAGTTCTTTGCATTCAACGCCAATTTTCATTTTGTGGTTTGCCCTTTTATTTGTAGTTGGAGGAGTATAGCATCTTGAGTAAGTTATTATATAAGTGCACTTTATAAGTATATTATTATTTTAACGCTTTCGATTTACCTTCATTTTCTTTGTAGACCTCTCCGACTTGAATCTGAAAATTGGTAAGGATGGCTACAATATCTGTCCCCTCAGCATGGAAGGATTCGCATACATGTGGGGAGGAGTCAAGGCTACCCATGGAGTGAACAAAGGAAAGGTCGCATTCGAATGCAAGGTTTGTTTTCCCAAATACTGGTTATGGTAATATGTAATAAATAGAACAGTCAAATATGTCTAAGTTGTTTTTCTACAAACAAACATGCACATATATTGTTAAAGATTCATTAGGTGGTTTGCCATTTAGTTGTAGTTGGAAGAGTTTTATTTTAAGTAATCATGATGTCCATGCTGTTTATGAATCCACTGATGAAACATACACTGCCAGTTCTGCTTCTGAATGAGCACTCATAACCATGAAGAGACTGAACTTGTGTTGTTATCTGAGGATGACCTGTTTTTTCCCCATTCCAATCGGCTTTTTTGCATCTCTGATATTCTATTAACAACAATGTTATTTTTCTTTTTGTCTCATAGCTGGAGTCACAAGCTGATGTACGTCATCTTCCCCCTGAAGAGAACAACAGACATGTTGTCCGTGTAGGATGGTCCATTGACGCTTCTTCTCTTCAGTTAGGTTAGTTCATTTCCGTGTAAATAACTCTTTTCAAGTGTAATGGTGGGATATTCTACAAGACCAAGTATTCACTTCCTTGATCCATCGGTGACTTGGAGGCTGAAAGATGTATTACTCAATATATTGAACTTGATAAGAGCATTATTTCCTGCGTGGAGTTCATATGTTTGGATTTGTGTAATTCTATGATGAACCGTACACTGCCAGTTCTGCTTCTGATTGAGCACTCACAATCTTGATGATACTGAACTTGTGTCGCTATCTGAGAATTAGGTAACTATCCATAATAAAATAATTCAAAGAAACCATCAATCTAGTCATAAGAGTCATCTGAAATGTCCAGTGGAAAGAAAGAAAACTTTTAAACAGATTGGTACTGTTCAGGGAGAAATGAAGAAAGTATTGATTTCTGAACTCAATTTAAAGTAAGCAAACTTCTAAGAGCTTGAACATGAATTTTTTTTCTTCTATGTTTCTACAGGAGAGGAAGACTTTTCCTTTGGGTATGGTGGAACAGGAAAGGCATCAGTCAAATGCAAGTTTGTGGACTTTGGAGAGAAGTTTGGCGTGGGTGATGTCATCGGGGCGTACGTGGTAAGTCCTCAGTTGCTATTGACTTAAAATTTGTTGAGGATATTTTAATATGTTTGAAGAGTTTAAAGAATTATGATATATCTTGCCAAGTATAACTTGAGAATTTTAGCGGTTTTATCTGAGAATAAGGTAACAATGATCTGTCCTGGTAAGTGGGATTACTTAAATATTGTATGAATTATATGAACAATTTTTGTTGTTTAGTTTTCCCTGTAATGCATATGAGGAGCGAAATGCCAGTATAGGGTAGTGTCAAACTTACATACTCTGACAATGTTCTAACCATGATATGATAATTTCTTACAGGATCTAAATTACTGGGAATAAAATTCAATTATTTTTACCAATCAATGTCAACATAACGACAATTTTTAACAATTAATTTGCTTTTGATTGCAGGACTTTGAAGGAGAGAAGCCTACCATCTCGTACACCAAGAATGGAACTGACCTTGGTGTTGCTTTCACCATTGAAGAAGATCTGAATGGTCAAGCCCTGTTCCCTCATTTCATGGTCAAGAACATCTCAGTTGAGGTCAACTTTGGCCAGAAGGTAGGAAACAGCAGCAAACTTGAGCAAAGCTTATTAATTTTGTGCAATCAGTTCTTTTTTTCAACTTTAATTGAGAGGACTCAATTCTACACTCCCAGTTCTGCTTCTGATTGAGCATGAAGAGACTGAACTTGTGTTGCTATCTGAGAAGCGAGTAAAAAGAGAACAGAAAGAGAAATTAATTTAAATCTGTTTTATCTCTGCTCCACTTCTGGTGTCATGTACCCTTCAGGATACTTCTGATTCAATACTATATGTGCCATTTTAGATTACTTTCTCTGTAATTGTTGTAGTACAGGGGACCCTAAACAGTCTGTTATTTGTAAGTTTTATTTGCTAGTCAAGAATCGTTGCAGATGAAAAAATGCTTTCATTTGATTCTAATTGCTTTATTTACAACTTTCATTTCGTTACACAGGAGGAGCCATATTTTCCTTTGAAGGAAGGATTCTCTTTCCTAGGTCAGCTACCCGCCGAGGACACAGAACGTGGACCTAAACCTCCTGCAACCAAGAAGGATTGCGAGGTAAGTCTTCACCATATGGGGTTTTATGATCTCTCCGGAGGCCAGCTCCTTCCATTCATGTATTCTCATCTGGCGTTCTGATTATTTTATAATTTTCATATTTATGAAAAATATGCATATGCATATGCCCCCCTTAAAAATTTGCTTGCCAGTGTAAAGATCTTAAATTTGGGGGCTTCCCATTTAGAGTTGTGAAGCCTCATTTAATATAGAATTGCAATTATTTATATGATTGGGAGAGGGGGTTGGGGGGATAAAGAGTGACTTTATTATTGTTTGCAAATTTTGGGTAGGTAAATCGGCTATTAGTAATGTCCATTGATGTTACACTGACAGTTCTATGAATGAGCACTCACAAACATGAAGAAATGTAATGATTGTTTTCATCTAGGTTTAGGGACACAGAAATCCAGTAAATAATCCAGAAAATAGTGGTTACCATTACCTTTGATTTGTTATCAATTTATCCAAAAGGTGAATAAATGTGTGAAGAGAAGATTGGTTATACAAATTATTATATAGATATTACCATTGTGTACAAAATGTGAAGCTCTTCAAGTATCAACATGGTCTTAGCTGGTTCTGATTTCAACAATAGAACTTGTTGATATAACATGCAAGGCATTCCAAGAACCACATGTCATATTTTGTTTTGTTTTTTATTTGTTTTGTGTGTGTATGTCTTGTATATTGTGTTTCTGTTAACTTATGTTTGACCTTTACATGTGTAACTGTTTTGTTTGTTTGAATGTGGTTTTATATGTTTGTATCAGTCTGATCAATAAAATGAAAATAAACTTTTAAAAAAGTTAACACCAGTCTACAGTATGTAGAGTTACTAGAGTAATTGAGTTTATAATGTAATTTTAAGATATTGTTACCGTCTGCCATTTGCAATAAATATTAAACCACATCAGAAGCCATCTGTATTTGGTTGTGAAGACTTCATTTCATGGTAAAGCTGCAAGAGTGCTGGTTTTGAACTAAGAGGAAAGTTGCTCATCTCTTCATGTGACATTGATGGCTGTGTGGGTACTCTAATATAAGCCACTGATTAGTCGCCAGTGGCACAACTAACCCATGATTGCACAGAATATCACACTTCTGATGAGACCGGATTCATGACCATCACTCCCATCATGAGCACCCAACATAACACCATCATTCGTGTCGGCAGCAACTTACCCATGGAATGAACACCCATCAACCCATCTTTTAGCTAGCTGCTGGTCAGCCAATATCCTTTCCCATTTCCCAGAATGTTGCAGTGCTGGTAGGCTTTGCTGATGAGTGGAGCCCTTGTATCATACCAGTTAGTCATATTCTGGAAGGAGCAAGTGTCCAGCATACATTTGTTACTGTCTTGTGGAAGGGATCTCTTCTTCGCGGAAAAGTGCTGTCTGTTCTGCGTAAGTGCTTGAAACTTTGAAAGAGCAACAGCTTCTACATGGAATAATATGGGCATATTGGACATATATCACCACAATCTCAAGCTATTGGGATAAACTTGATCAAAATGAAATGTGGGAGGGGGGTGCTATTTCGTTTTCATTGGAATGTCAGAATAGAATGTCGGAGGTCACATACTTAGGCACTCTTCTATTTCTACGAGAAGTTTAGGTGGATATTTTAAAAGTGTAATGAATAAATAAGGGATGCCAGTTTTCCGGCTATGTTCATGACGTCTTTCCATTCAGGCTTTATATTGTACAGCACATATGAGACTCCAACATGTCTAAGTCTCTTTATCAGCTCATTATGTGAAACCAGCTGGATATCACTAATTGTCTTGTATAAGATCATGAGTAGAAGAACAAAGCTTCGTGGTCTTATTTTTAGATGAGATGCATTATCATTTCTAATATGCAGGCAATGCAGAGGATGTTAAGATGCTGGTCCAGTATCTTCCATGTCCTGTCTCTCTTGAATGCAAGAACAAGGTGTGTGTTTGGAGCTATGATGCATCCAGGAATTATACAGAGATCATTTATTGCTTATCTGTTACACACATCACAAAATTGAATAATATTCAGTCATACCCTATTTTCATAGTTTTCTCTTTTTATAGGGAAATAAGTTGATTTTTTTTCCCTTTTGTAAATCAAAGTTTTTTCATAGGTTTCCAGTATTATTTATTCCTTAAAAGGTAATAATGAAGCAACAAGGACAATATATACTAAACTAGTACTGATAAATGAAAGTGTAATAGTATTTAACCTGTCTCTCAAAGTAATGTATTATGTACCATTTCACATTGCTAAATCCACTGATGAAACGTACACTGCCAGTTCTGCGTCTGATTGAGCGAAGATACTGAACTTGTGTGATTATCTGAGGTTTGTCCTTGTTCTCTACAAGCTCTGATACATAATAGATGTTGCTTTGTCCTTTTTTTTATGCCTTCATCTCTGAAGGTGGTGCTGGGGAAATTATGTTTTTGGATTGTCCGTCAGTCGGAACCATTGAGCAAATGTTAACCAAACTTGGATCAAGTGTGCATGAGTATGCAAGGATGAACTCATTAAATTTTGGGTGGAAAAGGTCAAAGATAAGGGTCATAAAGTGTTCAAAACTGCCACGAAATATCTGGTTACTGTGATAACTTGAAAGCATTAAAGCAGTTCAAACCTAGCGTGGATGAAGTATGAATGAGCATACAAGAATAAATTGAATGAATTAATACTATCTTATCTTGTCCTATTTTCGTAGATGACTGAAGACATGTTCCTGAGTAGTGATGATAGTGTTAGTAAGACTTTAAAGAAATTGCTTGAAGCTCGTTTAAACAATCTCTACCAGACTTCATTTTGCTCAGTCAAGCACACACTAAAACAAAATGCTCCCTACCAGGCATTTGACACTCTTAACCCAAGGTTAAGCCTCCCAGGATATTACCAGCTTCAAGAGACAAATGCAGCAAATTGTCACGAACCAAAGGAGGGTTGTGGGGTTTTGGAATCACTTATAGCAAATATAAAAATGTTAAACGGTAGACTTTCGGTAGCTTTAGAGCATAGTAATGAGGTACAGGACGTGTGCCATGATCTCACCACGATGGATAAGAAGTTGCAAGTACCCAAGAAGAAGATGAAAAGGCTGTCCCCAGGATCAGCAGCAGGTATTCCGAGAAGAAAATCTGCTGGTAAAAGCATGAATCGCTCACCAAGACCATCCTTTGTGTCTCTTGACCAAAGCCCTGATGCCCCTCCTCAACCTAAGGCCACTACTAAGCCTAAGGCAGCACAAAGGAAGGTTCATTCTTCCATGATTCATTCCAAGTCGGATGAAGTTAAAGGAGGAGCAAGGGGGAAACCGTCCAAGGTCGTGTTGCGCAGATCAGAGGTGGAGAAGATCTACAAGTCTAGTACTAACTACCGAGTGTGTGCACTACGTTTGGCAAGAAAGATGTTCCCAGGCAAGAAAGCAGGTTCTCGGCAATCTGTTCCGACCGAGTGTCCCAGGATGTTAGAGGTTCGGCATCACATCTTTGAACTATACAATGTTCCTGCTGCAGAACAGGATACTGTATGGCAGGAGTGTAGACAACTTCTCGACCAGTCTTTCTCATTTGAGGATCTGCAGCTAGACTGTCTTTTTCCGAAATGCCCCAAGCTTGTTACTTCTCGTGGCAGAATTAATTAAACTTTAATAAAAGCAAGAAGCTTTCTTTCAGGAAACCAAAGTTATGTTTTGTGTGAAAGACAGAGATCTAAGCATTTGGTTTTGAAAACTGTATCCTGGTCAATGTGTGAATATATATGTGTTTGTGAAAAGTTATTCATGTATATTCAGTTTGTTTAATGTGTGCTTGTTTGTTAAATCTTCCGTCTGCAAAGAGAAACAGTTTGAAAATAGTACTTGTAATGATGTGTAGGAAGAGGTTGGCTGTGATGTATCGTTTGTAGTTTCCTTTTGTGTCTTCAATATTATATTGAAAACAGAAACATGATTCAAAATATCATGTCAATGGAATAACTAAGAAGGTCGATAGGCTTGGTATCAGTAATATTTAAATATACATGTATTGTGCCATAAAATGATGGTAACTTTTTCTTTTGAAGCAATATCAGAAATATTAAGGTATTAATGGAAATGCAATGAACATTTTTAAACCACTCTGGTAACGGAATGGTTTATTATAAACTTCACTCAAGATATTTGAGAGTAATTTGTATTTGATGTGTGTTTTTTTTGTGTGTGTGTGTAGTAGTAGTTGTTTCGTTTTTTGTTCTGTGATCCATACAATTTACATTTGTTTCTAAGCATCCCCCCCCCCCCCCCGATTACTGGAATAATATTCTCAAAGATTCCTGAGTACCTGTTCATAAAAAGACCAATAAAGTTAGCCCCTTCCTTTATGGTTTCCTTTGGACATAAACAGTGCCCACTGTGACTTTGTATTACATTGTAGTTGGTTCATACTGTTTGTATGTTTGAGTGACTATACGTTGTTTGTTCATGGTGATTAGCAAGATGGATTATGCCATGGCTGTATATTAGGGTTATTATTCTGTTATTTTTGTGTTTATAGTACCCCATCTTTGACAGGATATATCATTGATTTGCCATTATCATTGTATATTGAAATGTATTATTACTATTGTTAATCATAATTTTGTGCTGCATGTCCACAAAGATTGTTAGCATACCACTTGTGCAAAGAAATAAAATCAAGTTTAAAGAAATTATTTCTTGTGTAAACTGTATTTTGAATTGATCATTCAAACACTTACTAATAATTCCATACAATTCAGAATTTTTAAAAAAACTTTATTCATTAGAAATAAAACATTGGTATTGGAACTATCAACAGAATCAAATAACAAATCTACAACTTTTTGGTGACACTTTCCTAAACATGGAACACACATACCTACCAAAATACTGCTATTCATCTCACATTTATTGATTTATATGGCCAAGTTCATCAACAATTTCATACCATGCTTGTTGTTTCTATCATGTTTCTAATTGTGTCCCATTCTTTTTTGTGTAGCTGCTGATGATGGTGGGTCTGCCTGGCTCTGGCAAGACAACATGGACCATCAAGGCTTGCAAGGAGATGACCGACAAGAAGTACTACATCCTTGGTACCAACCTCATCATGGATAAGATGAAGGTAGGTCAAAATGTCAAGCCGAATACAACCATTGTATCACCAGATCCACTATTAATATCTGTATGGGTGAAAAGGCCTGTGGAATGCTGGATCATTCTACATGTAGAAAGAAAAATTTATGATTATAGTTCAGATTGAAATATGGGAGGCCTATATGAATATTTGTGTTTCATAGGATTTTTTGTATACGCAATGAAATGGTTTTCTGCTGTTTAAAATAGTTGCAGTTTATGTTACCTAGGAAATACATGTTTGTAAGCTCTAATCGAAATATTTATTTAGGATTTTACCGTTAAATATTAATGGAATTGCTCATTAGTTATTAACATTAACCGAACTGTTTACAGGTGATGGGGCTCCGCCGTTCGCGCAACTATGCCGGCCGTTTTGACAAGTTGATGGACTTGGCTACCAAGTGCTTGAATCGATTCTTTGAAGTTGCAGCCCGGAAGCGCCGTAATTACATTCTTGACCAGGTATGTCGTCAAACTGGAGGTAGAGTCAGTTTCATGCTGAACTCCTTCCTTGCCTTGTTGCACAATGCTGAAAGATTACCCCAAAATGACTGAAATTCTCAGTGCATTACGAATCAATAAAACATACCTCTTGTAACATAAGTGAGCGTGCCATTGGTTTTACTTAAACAGTAACATTTTGGAGTTTAGATTGAGTAGATATTTGTAGTGAAAAGTACTTCATGCATTATTGGGCATTCTTTGTTATTTTAATTTTTGAAGAATAGCCTTATTTGGTATAATTTTTCTCTCTTGTAGAACTTTCCTATGTAATTGCAGTTGAATGATATAAATGATTATCGTATCAGGTGATCAAATGCATTTTTTTACAACAAAGATATGCTTATTTTAGTGACTCTTGAAATGATGACATCACAATGCTTCAGCAAAATGTCATGTATAATGAAGAGCAATACTACAAGGTGCAAAAGCAGAGCCATTTCTGGTAGTTAATGATAATTGATTTGTGGCTTGGAAGAAGAAAGGTGAACTAAAACAGTAAGGAAGTTCTCTGATGCTACGATTCTTCATGACAAAAAGTAAACTTGCATTCAAGACAATGATTGTTGCAGGATTAGATGGCAAGTGATACTCAATGCGATACGCAAGGAAATTTTGGTCTTTTCTGAATTCTAGAAAAGTAAATTAATTTCAACATACCCTACAGGATATGAGCAAATGATAGTCAGTGTCAAATTTAAAGAGGATGATTATAACCAAAGTGATTAGTATGGATGATTAGAGGAAAGTTGGTGAAGATTCTTTTATAATTGAGATTATATCAATGGAGCTAATGACTGCTACATGTAGGTAAAGAGATGGACCAACTTGGCTTGGAATTGGTAATAATTTCAATGGGGTTATGGTGATTTGCCTCCTCCAAACTAATACAAAATTAGTAAAAGCCACCATACCAGAGAAAGGAGTTTTGTAAAGAGTCCATGTGAAAAATTAATTATTTTCATTAGGTATTAATGAATAAATATGATGGCTAAAAGAAAATAAGTAAAGTAAATTTTTCGCAAGCATGTGAAATCGTGCATACTTGTCTATTTTTTTCATCTTTCAGCTATGGATACAGCAAATATAGAGATTTAAAAATTAGACTTGGGTATTAAGAATCTGTAGCAAAGGGTTCCTTGTCCTTGTTGGATTTGAACTGGTAGTTTTGGAGAAAACATATTCATGACTTATCTGAGATACACCTGTCATGAATGACAAAGTAGTGTAGAACTGAGATTTGGATTACAATGGTATTCAGACGTACAAATTCAATTTGACAGTCAAATAATAGAACTGCAAAGAAGTGAATATTTCGTCATATCAAAGGCATTATCTTTGTTGTTGGCTCAGCCATGGGTTTTTTTCGCATGCATAATGGAGAACTGTTTTTGTTTTTCATTTGATTAAATGATTTATTTCAAGTGATTTCAAGTGATATGTTTTGATGTTTGAATTATAATATGCCTAAGAATGTAATAGCTCTCTTAAAATGATGTGTGTGAATTACTCTGATTGTAGTTGAACTAAGTCATAGTATATTTTGTAATTATGTTAAGTATCACCAATGGCATCTCAGGTTAAGAGGTAGATTTGAAGATTTAATGCACTTTCTTTTGTATATGTTGGTTTTGAAATTTCAGTCTTGTGCACAAGGCAGCACTACTAACCACTTCTTTCTTTCAGATGGGTTTGTATATGGCATCAAACTATTGTTATGACCATTTGAGTAACATGTATGGACTTATCATTACAGAGAATTGAATGAAGATGCGGCTTTGATAGCCCATGAATGGAATCAGAAATAATCACTATTATTCTCTCCTACTCCAATGCTGCTGTCAGACAAATGTGTATCCCTCCGCAAGAAGAAGAAAAATGCGCCCTTTTGAGGGTTTCAGCACCAAAGCAATCGTATTAGTTCCCTCTGAGGAAGAGTTTAAGAAGCGGATCGAAAAACGCACTAAAGAAGAAGGCAAGGACGTCCCGGACCACGCTGTGAATGAGATGAAAGGTAGGGATCAGCCAGTAATGGCTCAAACAAATGTAATCACCCATCGTCTTACTCTCTCCTAGAATTAGCCTGTAAAGTGTTAATGTAGGAAACTGTACAGTAAGTGTAAATTAGTAATCTCACAGCTTCATGTTGTACTATTTCTGTGCACTAATTTTCTTTATCCTTTCGTACTAACCCACACTCTAATTTATCTAGCCAACTTTGAGCTCCCTGAGAAGGGTGTGCTCTTTGATGAGGTGGAGTACATTGAGCTGAATGAGGAAGAGTGCAAGCCCCTGGTAGAGCGCTACCGTAAAGAAGGCAAAGAGGCTGGAGGACTCAAACCTCGCTTTGACCGTCGTCCTGGTGGAAGAGACTTCCGAGGAGGCTATGACCGTGGTGGATACGGCCGTTATGACGATCGACGAGGAGGCTATGGTGGGGGCGGTGGCTATCGCTCTGGCTCTGATTATGGTGACCGTCGTGGAGGCTATGGTGGTGGTGGAGGAGGAGGTGGATACAGAGGAGGCTACCGTGAAGGAGGTATACCATCTATCCTACTTTTGATTCAATGACTTATCTACAGATTGTGCAGTGCATCTATATTTTCTGATTTTTAATTCAACATTGATTGATGGAGGGGGGGGGGGGGGGGGGGGGGGGGGGGTTATTAAATAACCTATTCATGCAGGTGAGCCCTAGTGCTAAAATGTACAATTTAATGATAGTGCCTTGTGAAACTAATGCCTAAGTATAGAGAGTGTTCAAATTTTAGATGTGTATCCAAGTTGTTTTTGTTCTGCAGATGCAGTCTGTTTTAAATGGTAGAACTATCAAGGTATTAATTACACAATACCAGTTGTCTGTAAACAGATTCCAATCTCCCAATATTGTGCCTTTGTTGGAAGTTCAAATTGATACATTCCCTTACTATATGTTTAGTATTGTGTTTATATGTTCTTATGCTTGAAGTGATAATAAATATCCTATCACAAGACATCATTGTAAGCGTTGTGGAGGTGGATGGTGGTGGAGGTGGATATAGTGTTTGCAAGAAATTATCTCTATCTAATCTGCTCATTTTACTTATCTCTTTCTTCAGGTTGGAACCGTGGAGGAGGCGGAGGTGGTGGATATGGTGGTGGACGTGGCGGCGGTGGAGGATACAACAGTGGTGGATACGGAGGCAGTGGTGGCTACGGTGGTGGACGTGGCGGCGGTGGCGGAGGAGGAGGAGGATACAACAGTGGTGGATACAACAGTGGTGGCGGTAACCGTGGAAGCTCAAGCTATGGAAGTGGTGGTAGCAGCAACTACAAGGGCAACTCAAGCTCTGGTAGCTATGGAAGCCAGAGTAGTGGTGGAAGCTATGGCAATCGTCAGAACCAAAGCTCCCAAAGCTCCTACAACAAATACGGAAACCAGGTAATTTTATGTGATTATGGCATTGAGAGGGAAAACTTTAATACTTGTAGAATATGAGCTGCTCATGGTTGTATGACTAGACCCTGTACCTATAGATTCCACAAGCCAACATGCAGTACCTCTTATTGGTGTTTACCGAAATGAAGATGACTGGAAATTGATTGTCTAAAGAAAAGAACCTCGTTACAGATTTTTATACCAACTCCTTTTTTATATTGATCCTAAATTGTAAATTATAGTAATGTATTGTGACAAGTACATGTAGTTCAGCGTATTGTACTCATATATGTATGTTTTCATGGCTATGTTCATGAATAAGTTGTATTTTGGATTTAAAATATTTTAATCATATATTATTTGGTATTTCTTCCTCACAGTCCAACTACCAACAGAATAAGCAGTCAAGTTACAACCAGCAGTCTACCTACGGCAGTGGCAGTGGCAGTTCAACAAGCAACTATAGCTCAAACCAAGGCTATGGTTCCTCAAACTACAGCAACACTTCAGCCGGGTATGGTAGTAGCAGTAGCAGCAACACCACTGCCGCCGCTGCCGCTCCCGCCAGCACCGGCTACAACCAGGGCAGCCAAAGCTCTTACAACCAGTCATACCAGCAACAGACCCCACAACAAAACCAATCAACCCAGCAACAGTACGCCAACTACCAACAGCAGTATCAGCAATACTACCAACAGAACCCTCAGTATGCCCAACAGTATGCTCAGTACTACGGCAACTATGGCAACTATGGAGGTTCTGGGTCCACTCAGTAAACGAGGTGGTCAAAGAACAAGGTTGGGATGATTATTCATGAGACATGGGTAGTCCGTCCAAATCTTCGCTCTTTGATTTGTTCAGGTTTCTCTGTGAGTAGGTTGACCTCAATAAGTCTTGTTGATTTTTTAGAACTTGCATGATATTTTCTGACTCTTTCAAATGTATATTTAGCAAGATATGGATATCTGTGTATTGTACCCCACTAGAATTAAAAAATCTGGATGACAAACACAATAACCTATAGAATGAAAAATGGTGTAAATATACAGTTTGAAAGGAAATTGCAAAAAGAAAGAAGGATAAGTGAATACAGTGGGTAACAGATTCTAAAAATGTCAAATATAAGACAGTGTGTAAATAGTAATAAAATGAGGGAGATTATCAATGTTTGTATTTTTAAAATGTTGTTTTATGGATTGAAACGTTAGATTTTGTATTAGTTTATTTTTAATTTTTGTTGGATTTGATTTACACACAAAATGAAACTTTTGGTATGTCAGTGAGGTTTTCTGTCCATTGTGATATTTGTTTACTAGTAATCATGAAAACAATTTTGCATTCTTAATTAGTCTCCATGTGTCCGTTTTACAGTTGAAAAACATTCCGACATCAGGATTTGTTATGAATCTAGTCTTTGCTTCTGGATACACACCACTACACATTTTCTTTTAGTATTTGATAAATTGTGTGTCATTTCAGTAGATTTACAGCAGCTTTTACTAAAAGTGATCCGGAGGTAAAAAGTCAAACGGTGAATATCATTGTGCTGTATATGATGTGTTGTGTTTTATGTGTACGTTATTGAACCAGTAAGTCATCATATCTGTAAGAAGTTAAAGCAGGAAATTGAAGTTCATGTTTTTAGGTACTCCCTCTAGTGAAAATATAATCAATATATATCGCACATATAAAAGAAGGGATTCTAAGATTACAAAAAACTTATAAGAGGACTTCATTGAACGTAAAGAAATCAACAACATACACATCAATAATAGAGACATCAAACCTACATGTAAATACATACTTTCATGTTAATGCAATTACTGCTATTTGAATCTTATTCTTGCCTTCACTTTGAGAAGAGCATTGGTTCTATGATGATTACTGAAATGTGTTTCTTAATTTTGTACATACATTTATTATGCAAATTTGATGAAAGGAATGTTTTGTTAGATGTAGACTTGTTGATTATCTCAATCCATCTACCATGCTATCTCAGGAGACAGAAGACTCTTTCCTGACTTAATAAATTTCTGAACTGTGAATTTGCTGTTGTTTTGTCCTTTTAAATTGCTTTAGTGTGAAGAAATGTTTTAATGTGATATGAAAGAGATCAAAGGTGGTTTCATTGATATGAAGCTGAAAATGTGCTAGATAAACATACAGAATTTGACATACAGGTACTCCCCAACAATTATGAGCCTCAAAAATCTCTCTGTGTGGCTCAGTGTACCCGTTCACATTTTTGTTAAATTAACTACAATTCAGGTACATTTGCTTGTGGTAATCAATGATGCTACCTTTGAAATGTGATATATGCTGCTGTAGCAAGATCGATAGAAGGAAAGAGATGGGAGGGGTAAGATCAAATATTAGCTTCCATACTGTAAAACCTCAAAATGGAACTGCTGTAATTGTTAATGAGGGCCGCTTGCAGCAGGCAGCTTTCAGTAGTATCACAAAAACCACCTCGGTGTTGGGATAAGTTTTTTTTTGTGGCAGCTATGGATGCTCGCAACTTTCACATGGTTATGTACATGTCATTGTTTTTGGAATTTCAGTACTTGAGAAATGGATGTAGATGGATATTTGATAGAATTGGTGAAGGAGTGACCAGGAAGAGGGGGAGATATCAATGCATGTAGAGGGACAAAGAGAGAGATAGTGAGGGAAGAGATGGAGAGGAGAGATATAGGAAGATATTTTGAGTGAATAAAGGAGAGAATCAGATAAAGACAATGGTAAAGATAAAAAGAGAGTGGAGGGAATCTAGTGTATCTTTTTGTTTTAGACTCGTGACAATCCCTCTTTTTCATCTTCTGTCAAGTCACCTTTTTCTCCACATAGCACCACTGTCTCATCTTTCTATTCAATTGTTGTCAGTCTCTCTCTTTTCCTCTCTCCATCTCTCTTACCTTCACTCCTACCTCCTCCGGTCTCTTCATTCTTTTTATTATTTGTAACCCCCCCCCCCCCCCCCCCCCCCCCCTCTCTCATCCTCTCTTAATGGCATCGTTTAACAATGTTAAATCTGAGATGCATGGCCCTACGTGTTATCGGTGTCTGTGATATGGTGTAATATTGAAGCCTAAACAAAATTGCACTTCAAAATGATCATGAAGTGCCTCAAAAAAGTAAAAATCTTTGAGTGACAGGTTTTATCACACTCATCCCCAATAGACAGTAGTGTTATGAAAACCGTTAGGCAAAACGCTAAATTTGATTTCGATTTCCAATCACAAATATCTTGATAATCAGACGGGCCATCGGCTTGTAAAAGTCATGGGGTTCCTGACTGACCTTAAGGTTTATAATTATCAGAATCTGAGACAAAGTTACCCAATCCCTTTGAGGCTATCACACATCTCGACCCATCTATGATATTAAAAGAATAAGCACTAGTTATTTTTTCCTTCACATTCTCCATGTTTGTACCCAACATCTTTCTTCTTTTCAATCTCTTGGTTTCTTCCCTCATCCATAATGCGCATAACAAGACTCCCATCATGTCTATGCCTCACATCCTCCCTTTTTGTACATCTATGCTCTAGCCCCCCCCCCCCCCCCCCCCATCTCTATCTCTCCTCTTTTTCTCCCTCTCTTTTCATTCTCTTCTCCATCTCTCCTCCCCATATCTATCTCTCCTCTTTTTGCCCCTCTCCTTTTATTCTCCTCCTAGTCTATCCCTCACTCTCTCCTCTTCTTATCCCACATCTCTCATTACCATGTCTATATTATTTCCATCTCCATCTATCTTTCCCATTCACTACTCTCTGTCTCACTTCCCTCATCATTGTCTGTATAATTCACTTCTCTAATACTGTCTCTACATTCTTTTTTTGTTGTAATTAGGAATAAGGAATTCAATCCGAAGACAACCAGAATATTAACATATAACGTAATTATATAATTTTTAATTAAGTTCTATTCTATTGAACTTCTTCAGATTTGAAGCCTTTCTTGAGAATGACATATTTGAGACATAGCAAATAAGGAAAACAAAAATTATTTTAGCTTTGACATAACCAGAATCTTTCTGAATTAGCGAATTGCAAAACAAACATGCAGAGCTAATAATTGCATAATAATGGAACAAAAATGAGGTTTACACTTGTATAATGGCATTAGCTTGCATTGTGATACCTTACATTAAAGATAAATTTGAGTTCTGGTTAATAAATAAATAAAGAATATAGAAAATAAATTCTCACAGAATCCAACAAAAGTCACACTGAATGTTCAACATTACAAATAAATGACATATGTCAAACAATTTTGGTAGAAAATACATACCGGTAGTGGCTGAGTAATGAATGAGCATAGAAAGATAAGGAAATCTGGGTAAGTAGGCCCTACATCAACACTGGTCACTATGTGCAGATGGGAGTTGTGTTTTTTATCGAAGATGATGCCCAGTAAGTTTTTGTGCGTTTCTTTTTATTTCACTGGTTGAAGAAAAAAAAATCTACTGCAGGATAAATAATGCAGAATAAATCATCAATTTTCTCTCAAAATACGATTCCCATACCAGAGTGCAAGATTAGCTTTAAACTCCAAATTTACAAATACCAATATCTAGAATTTTGAATTTGTTGCACCCAAAATGCTCCATTGATAACTAGCTGTCCACACGGCCTTCTTGCATAAAAGTCAAGTTGCAATTGGTCGCAAGTCAGATCAAATGCAAATATCATACGCAACTGCGCATTCCATTAAGAGAGTTGCGATTGATTTGATCATATATTTATCATAAAGTTGCGTTTGATCTGGAAAAGTTGCACTTGAAATTATGCAATCGCAAAAATGTGTTTCATGTTTTTAAGGACTTGTGTTTGATTTTCAGAGTTGCGTTTAAACGTAACTCTTTATGCAAGAGGGCCCAGGGTGAAGAAGTCCTGAAAAATTGCATAGCCATGCGAAAGTACAGTATTTGTGAAAAAATATCTCGGCCAAATTCCCTCCTTCTGCAATCATATTGGGATGATCATAAAATATAAAACAATTACCAGGTAAGGATTATTGTGATCAAAATTCTGTATCACTTAAGAAATTGTCTCTGGCTACAGGGCCAGGTTAATTACTATATATTCAAATACATGTACATATACATGTAAAATACAACCGTACACTAATTAGTGCTTGATTCAATACAATTATTTTCTGATTATCAAATATTTCCAATTTCATTTCTCAATAGTTTACACCTCCATTGTTGAGCAATGGATTTTTAACTTTGTCCTCATGACACATTTCCTAAATATATAATTTTTATAGATTAAAAAGAATATTAAAAAATACACTTTTGCACCATCAAATAAGAAGTTTTTCTGATTGTCAAATACAACCAGATGCTGGTGATTGTACGTCACGGACAGATACAGATATAAATGAGCTGGAATACATATGCTTGGATACAACACACACATTAAGAATGTTTGCCTGTGATATAAAAATTGATTCTTTTAAACTTTAGGTTTTGAAAAATATTAGCTTGGGGAAAAAAAGTCACAATGCCCACATGCACAAATCTCCAAACATTGCATATACACAAGTAGTTATCATATGAAAGGCTATGCATTTAAAGCTTTCAATTTTGGTCAGTCATGAAATATAGTATTAAAGAATAGGATGAATCTCATGTCTGTAAGATCAGTACTGACTGGTTATTTTGCTTCTAATTAGCTAAATATATTTGTCAGTAATTATCTCTACATCTCTGGAATGTATACTACCACAATTATGATTTTGTCTTTATTCTTAGAATTGGTGGATTCTGCAGGAGTGTGAAGTTTACTTATTAGTTATTCTTTTTGTTTCATATTGAAGAGTCTTAAGCCATTGCCTACATGTACAGGGTGGATAATGTATTAAGTCTATGGGAATAAGATATGGTAATCTAGTAGTCACCGGAAAAAGCATTTCATTCATAAAGAAAGTCAGTTACCATCATTTTATTCCTCATTGTTTACCATAGAGCACCTTTTACAAGTTGTTTGGTCTTTGGACTAGTAAAACCTATGACAAATTACACATCATCTGGAAATCACAAATAAAGAAAAGCGCATGCACACATTTTCACTGATCATGTAATTAAGTACATGTAGTACACATTTTGACACCTAAATCATCCAGATATCAATATCTTTTTGTGCATACTACAGGTATATGGCTATCATAAATTGTCTCTCCGCATTATTTGCCTTGTACTATCATCTATCCATAATCCTCAACATTAAGCATACATTTTGTGGATTATGACAATTAAATTTTGGTCATTTACAGAAAGACTACCAAGTAGTCTTTCAAATCAAGTATTCATGATGATTGTATCAACACATAATCATATTCTACTTTTTCTTTCAACTGTTTACTGCTAATTTAATATAATTTAGCTTTAACAAAATCCCATAGAGTGTTTTTGTTCTGTCTTTTTTGTTCTTCAGGATTACAATTCTACCAAAGGCAACAATGGTTTGATTTTAACAGTGAAGATATATATACATGTACATAGAAATTAGGCTAAAATTATTGCACATGAAAACAAAATCACTGCAAGATTGGATAGATTGATTACCAAATCAATTTGTGCTCTCATTGCGAAACATCAGTCATTGACTATGGCTAAGATGACTTATATATATATGTAGAATGATTTACTTCCACTGGAGTTTTTAAATGATTGAAGAGGTATAAGGTTAAATGCAAGACAAAAAGAAAAAAACATTATAATAATAAAATTAAATAGATTAAAAATCAGGGAAGCAAGTCGATCAATTGTTTTTTTACAATCTTACAAATTTACCCCATTCTTTAAAAAAAATTAAGGTAAAAGAGATAATTTTATGATTTGTTTTTCTTCTTCTTCTAGACTAATAAAGATTTTGTGTTTGTCCTTTCAAAGCATCTTACTCCATGAACCCTTTTCAGACAAAAGGCAAGATAACGCACATGTAGATTGAAACTTGATTAAAATTAATTTTGAATACAAAATGAAAAAGGCAACAATAGAGTTCCTCTTGGAATGACTATTATCATCATCATATGGAATGTATATTTGATTGATTGATTGATTGATTGATTGATTGATTGATTGAAATTTATTCTGTATCATATTGTTCGCACAATAAAGAACATAGTTGACAAAGGCAAATTATGAAATGAAACAGGAACCTACTGGAAAGCATAGATTGTTTTTGTAGGTTCCCAAGAATAAATATAATATGAACATTTTCATAAATCATTTTAAAGTGTCTTAATAATCACAGTAAAATAGATATAATATAATAAAATATTTTCATAAACCTTTTAAAGTGTCTACATAATCAAAATATACAATAAGACAAGACATGACAAAACAATTCATAACAGGACAAACAAGACATGACAGGACAAAACAAGACAAAAACAAAGCTGCACACTGTAGAAGAGAGAGTGTGAAACAGGGTGAGATGTGAGAGGTCTACCCATATCCTAGAAGTTTAACCTGTAGGAGACATGTATTTTTGTATTAAATTCTTTTTTGAAACCTCTACTAAAACTATAATTCATTAAAGGTTGAGACATATGAGGTGGTCTTAATCCAAGATTTACTTCTTCCTTTGAGGATGATGAGTGTTTGTGAAGCATGTGTTATACCTTGTTGTGTTCAGAGCTTAGCAACATTGTATTAAACGCTTTATAAATGTAATTTATTATTATTATACAATAATATTCATATCACTATGCTTTGAATTTAAATTTTAAAAATAAGACTACATAAAAGAAGGTCATTCAGAAAGTTTGGTACATAGAATGCTGTCATTCCATTACCTGTAATAAAAACACTTTCTTTGAAGGTAGGGTAGAAAGACAGGAGATACCATTGAATAGTGGTTGGAATGTGAATCGTAACATTATAGGATACATTTGATATCCATTCACATCTACATCTATCCATTCTTCAGAGGATGTTTTTCACTTATGGCACTTCACTAGAGCTAACGGGTGAATACTGCACTTTGCCGTAGGTCCTGACAGGTGGCCTGATCCTGGGGGCCTTCGGTGATGAACACTTGACAAGGATGATGATCACACAAGTTCCCAACGATACAATGAAAGTAATACTCAAAGAGATAAGAAATACACCAATAGGAGGCACAGCTAGCATAGAATGTTTCAGAAAGTTGGATATGTCCAAGGTCCAGATACCTGCGAGAGGTGTGGTATTGGAGGATGTCCGAGCTTGTTGACCATCAAAGAGAAAGAGTGTGTCATTATAGGTCCAAGTCATAGGGTCCAGGTGAGGACCATGCAGTCCCTGGCACGCTGCTGTCTGGCAGGCGCTATCAAGTTGCATCCATGACTTGGTTTGTAAGTCATACGTCCATGTATCCTGCAGTGGTTTTGTGTCGGACATACCACCATGCATCCATATATTATGATCACTATCGATCCATGTACCAGCATGTGTACGACATGATGGCAAGTCCCTAGATGCAGTTTTCTTCTTTTCAGTAGCTGCTAATGTTATCAGGCAATTATCATTAGTTTTGCAGTCAGAGAGTAGTGGTGTCCATTGAATATCTTTATCAAGTAACCATATAGAATACATAGCGAGTCAATCAGCTTCAACTGATCAGAGTTGAATGTTAATTATTTTGATCAGCAGGTGCATAGAGAATGATAAACCCTCTCTCTGAAGGCCACAATGGATAGATTGAAACATTCCTCAAGTCTGGTACAAGCTCTGACTGGGCTTTCTTTGTGCCAACCCTGGTTGGAATCTTTGTCCAACTCTTATGGTCCCAATGATACTGCAACAATGTTGTATCAGACTTCGCCTGGACAAGACCAAAAAGGTCCTGTCCTGAGCACCAGAATCTTGTAACATTACCTAGCAAGCTTTCATACCCCACTTCCATTTCCCAAGTCCCTGCATCTGTATCATATCTCCAAATATTCTGGCTTAAAGAGCCTGACGTGAGAATTCCTCCAGCAAGAGCAAGGAATTTCCCCTGAGAGCACAAAACTGCACGATGTCTCCCTGCAGGCCATTTTCTTTATTATGTTGGATTTGGGTCCAGTTCATGGTCTGAAGATCTAATCTCCAGAGATGATCCAGGGTAGACGTCTTGTTGTTCAGCGTAGCTTGTCCTCCAAACAGCCAGACCAGCTCTGCAGTGGAGTCTAGCCAGTTAGCTGCACCTGATTGAGGGAATGAGGCTTGCTGGTGATAACTATCCTTCAGTAATATGTTTCTCCAAACTGTAACAAAACAAAAATGATCAAATGAACATTAGACAGTTTTTGATAAAAATAGACAACAGAAAGTGAGAGATCTTTTGTAGAACATGTTAATGTGGTACCTACACCTACAAACATGAACAATGTACGTTACATATACTTTTTCCTTCAAGTTTGGGCAAGTTACAGAAAATGAACAAGCATTGTTACTATTTTTGTATTGACTGGAGTAGGTCTACTCGGCAGAAGAAAAAAATCTGTGGTTTGGGGAAATTCTACATCAAATGGAAAAACAAACAAGATTTCTTTCTATATTAGTTTTAATTTCTTGCAATTTTATTTATTTTTCAGATGCACACAACCAAAAGCTCTTCAAAAGCAACGTTTCATAGCAGAAAATATTAATCTGGACAGAAAGATTTGAGCACAAAGAAATGAAAGTTAAAACCTGATGGCAAGAAATGAACCTCTCAAAAACAAACTAAATGGGTCTTGTTTTGTAAATGTATGCTTACCTGGAGACTGAGGCATTCCATACGATGTCTTGATGACATCCATCATCAGAGAGAAGGCAAGTAATGTCTGAAGCTGGGGGATCAGTTCTTTACTTGTCATCAGCATCATTGTGATTGTCTAATTCTTTTTCCTTGTCATCACATTGTCTTATCAGGCAACAGGAGTACTTTCAGCCTACAATAATAGCAATGCTTTCACAGGCATACTATTTTTGTTTTGTTCTTCAGTCTTGATATGATCTTTTAAATACACAGGATAGGAGTGATGTGATCACAACCTTCGAAGATGATCCATAAATAGGATAAGAGTAGATGACTGTCAATGGAGATATATTCCTGCCTCTTAATTTCATGAATTATAACTCAGCATCTTGGCCATTCTCTGGAAAGTAAAAAATAGAGGAAACATATAAAGTGAAATAAGATGGTGCATGTAATTCAAAATGAATGAAGTACAAAACACAGTACTTTTAATTTAGAAAACAAAATTAGAAAAAGGCTGTTACAATGCAGAAAGATATATAATGACCATCAGCATCACTCATAAGATGAACTCAATTTTGTTTCCGATTACTACTCCCAGTCTCCTGCATTTTTTATACCACTGGCAGAGAATGCATTTGATGTGAAGGCAGTGAAGCATAAAAAAGTGCATACAATACCCTTCTCTTCACTCCTACAATATAATAATCTAACATCTTTTTATCACTTATGGCAGCAAAATGATGTCAATTTGATCTTTCAAAGAATATCTTCTACAAACTCTTAAATAATGTTATTATTTAAACACTCATGCACATTTCTTGACAACCGGCTGGAAACTCTTGTTTTGATCAAATATCTTGAAAGACATTGTCTTACTTTTGCTTTGAAGTTCACACGTGACCTTTATTGGCCTTGTTAGAAACTATGTAAGATTATGAAAATCTGATACCACCAATGGAAAGAGGAACCTAACATAACCCAGAGAAGAAAACGTCTTTGGAATAGGGTGTGAAATTAGGAAAATACTGACAAAATATATCTTCAAATCTTGTAGTCATCTGCGTTCGTTTCGGAAAGATATGAACTTACCCACAAGGGTCTGGAAATGTTTATTTTGAGAGCAGATGTCATCAAAATTTTAAGTAAAAAGTGATACCAATATTTTGCCTTGCAAACTGAGCAATTATTTTATATTGAATGGATCACTTTTTTTTGTTAAATCAGCTGTAAAGCTATACATTTTAGTAAATAAACGAATTAAGGTCTCATTGTATTTATTGACTTTTTTGTCAGTTGCAGTGCATTCTGATCCAACATTGAATTTTGAGATTGCGAATATGAACTCCAGAATTCTACAAGTCTCAACTCTTGTCTCTTGACAATAATTTGGTAATAAATTGAATAGAATACAGTTGTAAAGAATTATGAGAAAACATGGATCAAATATCACATTCCTAACATTTTTCTTAAATCCTCGCGGAGCTGAGGCGCTAACCTTATGTTAACTCATCATATAATCTAGGTCTAGCTAGCACTATGCCGAAAGCTTCAGTCTCTATAATCGTCGGTTGTTCCACTGAGACTACGTCTGGCTCCACTAGACCTCCGGTTATAGAGACTGAACGACTGCCTATGCCAGCCTGTGTTGAACTTACTCCGCTAGATTTTAGCCGCTAGGCCCCTCCCACAAACTTGCCACGGCCGTATTGTTATGCCCCCAAAATCCCCCAAATGTCATTTTACCTCGTTCATTTCCAATTTTAAATTAGGCCTAGGCTATATAATACATCGGTTCTACTTACTAACTTGATTGATATAATCCGTTTAATGGTCCCTTTTAAGGAAATTATCGGTCAAAATCGACATCCATGTTGAAAATCTTGCAAGCCGTTCGCTGCCGTCAATCTCATCCCTTCTAGTCTACGCCGAAGGCAAAATGATTATGAAGGAAAAACTGTGATAACGCCATTACGAACGTGTAGATGGCGCACAGTTTTTCCTTCATAATCATTTTGACTTCGGCGTAGACTAGAAGGGATGAGATTGACGGCAGCGAACGGCTTGCAAGATTTTCAACATGGATGTCGATTTTGACCGATAATTTCCTTAAAAGGGACCATTAAACGGATTATATCAATCAAGTTAGTAAGTGGAACCGATGTATTATAGCCTAGGCCTAATTTAAAATTGGAAATGAACGAGGTAAAATGACATTTTGGGGGATTTTGGGGGCATAACAATACGGCCGTGGCAAGTTTGTGGGAGGGGCCTAGCGGCTAAAATCTAGCGGAATAAGTTCAACACAGGCTGGCATAGGCAGTCGTTCAGTCTCTATAACCGGAGGTCTAGTGGAGCCAGACGTAGTCTCAGTGGAACAACCGACGATTATAGAGACTGAAGCTTTCGGTCTAAGCTAGCACATGCATAATCACACGAAGAATTTACGTATTTGAACAGCATATATTGTAACACGTGGGACCGTTACAAGCCAAACCTTGTCATTTGTTAGCATTTTCTCAACTGACATCGGGCTTATTAAGCGAAAGCAAATATAAAATGAAAATTATTGGCTAACGAAATTTACTAGACTTACCAAGGAATTTTACGAATGGAGTGAAGGATAAATATTATGGCAATCCATCCATCTCGTCTCACAATTCGGTGTCCGTTTCGTGTTAACAATAACAAATCAGCTAAATGTGTAAGCAATGAATAGCGCGCTCTATAGCTCCAGAAGTGGGTGTGGTCTTACTAACTGTGACACAGCCTACGAGATGATAATCACACATTTCGGGATGTAATATTGTCAGTGAGGCAAAATGAATGTTGAACTATTTGCTAAGAATCGAATATTTACAATGGAGCACTAATTGTCACTAACTAGCCCAGCTAAGAGACCATCCTGTCAAAATAAAACTATAATAAAATAAATAAATAAATAAATAATACATTTAAAACTAGATCTATAATAAAATAAATAAATAGATAATACATTTGTCTCATGTATACAGGCGCGGATCCAGGGGGGGGGGGGGCCGAGCGGGCCTTGCCCCCCCCCCCCCCCCCCCCCCCCGCAAAAAAAAAAAAAAAAAAAAAAAAAGAGAGAAGAAAGGAAAAGAAGGGAGAAAGGGAAAAAGGAGAAAAAGGGAAAGAAAGAAGAGGAAGAAGAAAATAAAAGGGGGAAGAATGAGATCGGGGGGCCGAAAGGGCCTTGCCTCCTAGGCTGTTAACCCCCCCCCCCCTAATCAAAAAAAAATAAGAGAGAAGGAAGGAAAGGGAAAGAAAAAGGGAAAAGAGGAGATACTGGCGTACTGATAGGGGGGGGGGGGCGCTTGGGGGAAATCATATTCAACCGTGGTTTATTTCTAATTCCACAACGGTGGATTACAAATACTGCTGAAATGACATAATTTCCGAAAATTTTTCCTCACTTTTTAGTAAATTATACGTTTGTATGTGTTTGTTGGAAAATGACAAATTCCTAAATTTACAACCAGGCAAAAAATATGATTCTTGAGATTCCTACATGTCAGGGCCCGAGGTACGGCGGGGATCGAGAGCCTCGAGCCCCCCACCACCCCCCCCCCCCCCCCCCCCCCCCCCACTTTTCTTGAAAAAGTATTTTAAGGAGAAATGAAATAGAATGAGAGCAAGAAAGTAAGAATAGTTAACTGCCAGTGTTAACAAAATAATGAGGCATCAACATAGCTCATCTGACCGTGATTAAATGCCTAAAACCCTAAGCTTCCGGGGGCTTTGCCCCCTGGATTCCATTTAGGGCCCTACGGCGGACCCTTAGATGATCATCTGACGGTAATTTAATACCTAAAAACCCTGATTTTTTGGGGCTCTGCCCCCTGGACCCCACGCCAAATAGTGACTTGCCAGTGTCACAAAATAATAAGGTATACACAAAAATATGCTCATCTGACCTTAATTAAACGCCTAAAACCCCTGAGCTTCCGGGGCCGGCTCCGCCGCCTTGACCCCACCAGGGGCCCTAAGGCGGGGCCCCTGAATGCTTATCTGACCGTATTTATCGCCTTAAAACCCCTGAGCTTGCGGGGTCGGACAAGGTATCAAGATGTGTTTATCTGACCGCAGGCGCGTAGCCAGGGGGGGGGGGGGGGGCGGTCCCCCCAATCGGAAGAGGACGTAGGAAGAAAAAGGAGCAGACAAAGAACATATTGATATTCAGACAAGGATTAAGGGTATAGAGAACGGTACAACGTCGTTTTCTTTTCTCTAATAATACTACGTCAAAGCCTCGCGCAGGAGGAGGTGGGGGGGGGGGGGGGGGGGACTGAATTCAGACGAGCATTCAGAGGCGAGAACGGTAATACGAATCTTTAACGATTTAACGAAACGTAAAAGCTTCTGCGCTTCGCGCGGAAAAGGGGGGGAACTGAAATCAGACGAGGATAAAGAGTCGAGAACGGTACAACGAATCGTCTTCTTTCTAATGATTTAATGAAACGTAAAAAGCTTCTGCGCGCGTCGCGAGGGGAGGGGGGGGGGGCAGGCGCGGATCCAGGATTTCTTAGGGGAGGGGGCCCAACTTTTTTTTTTTTGCTCCCGAAAATTTGAAAAATCGCTCCGGCCGAAAATTCGCTCAGTGTGGGGGGGGGGGGGGGGTGTACAGAGCACAATTTTTTTTTTTTTTTTTTTTTTTTTTTTTTTTTTTTTTTTGCTCCCGAAATTTGAAAAAACGCGCCGGCCAAAAATACGCTCAGTGGGGGGGGGGGGGGGGGGGGGGGGGGGGGGGGGGGGGGGTAGGTAGTGAGCACATTTTTTTTTTTTTTTGATCCTCAAAAAAATTTCAATTTGCACCCCCCCCCTTGAGCGCCAGGGGGGGGGCCCAACCCCAAAAAAAGGTAAAAATCACGTGATTTTACATGATTTTTTCTCAAGGGGGGGGGCCCGGGCCCCCCGGGCCCCCCCCCCCTGGATCCGCCACTGGGGGGGGGGAACTGAATTCATACGAGGATTAAGAGTCGAGAACGGTACAACGAATCGTCTTCTTTCTTTAATTGTTTAATAAAACGTCAAAGTTTCCGCGCTTCGCGCAGGAGGGGGAGGGGGGGGGGGACTGAATTTAGACAAGGATTAAGAGTCGAGAACAGTACAACGAATCGTTTTCTTTCTCTAATGATTTAATGAAACGTAAAAGCTTCCGCGCTTCGCGCGGGAGGGGGGGGGGGGGAACTGAAATCAGACGAGGATAAAGGGTCGAGAACGGTACAACGAATCGTCTTCTTTCTTTAATAGTTTAATAAAATGTCAAAGCTTCCGCGCTTCGCGATGGAGGGGGAGGGGGACTGAATTTAGACAAGGATTTAGAGTCGAGAACAGTACAACGAATCGTTTTCTTTCTCTTATGATTTAATGAAACGTAAAAGCTTTCGCGCTTCGCGCGGGAGGGGGGGGGGGGGAACTGAAATCAGACGAAGATAAAGGGTCGAGAACGTTACATCGAATCGTCTTCTTTCTTTAATAGTTTAATAAAAACGTCAAAGCTTCCGCGCTTCGCGCAGAAGGGGGGAGGGGGGGACTGAATTTAGACAAGGATTAATAGTCGAGAACTCTACAACGAATGTCTTCTTTCTCTAATAATTTAATAAATCGTAAAATTTTCCGCGCTTCGCGCGGGAGGGGAAAAACTAAATTCACACGAGAATTATTTCGAGAACGGTACAACGAATCGTCTTTCTTTCTCTAATAATATAATGAAACGTCAAAGCTTGGGAGGGGGAAACTTGCCCCCCCCCCCGCATTACGTCACTGTTGGTCACCATAACGTACCAATATTTGGCTCGCATAATTTCAAATTTGGGCCCCCCTAAGAAATCCTGGATCGCGGCCTGCATGTATACGTACCCTTGTCTTCGCATTTCTTCATTCCGCTCATGGTAAATCCCCAGGCCTCCCCCCCCCCCCCCTCCCACACTATGTCATGCACACTCGTCACTGCAGTGGCTGAACCCACAGGGAAGCAGACCTACCGTTTAGATCCTGCCCAGATGCCATCGGCGAG
Organism: Strongylocentrotus purpuratus; assembly: GCF_000002235.5. Classification (NCBI taxonomy): domain Eukaryota; kingdom Metazoa; phylum Echinodermata; class Echinoidea; order Camarodonta; family Strongylocentrotidae; genus Strongylocentrotus; species Strongylocentrotus purpuratus. The sequence goes on from NW_022145611.1 coordinate 39,522,075, forward strand.
ACCCCTCCTTCCATCCTTTTCGATCATTTTCCCAAGTTGTCATGGTTTTTGCAAAGGCAAACGAATCGTTTGAATCTGCTCAGTGCATGTGTTGATCCTTGATGGCCATTTTTTTAATCGAAAAGCCTACTACAAAATTCTTTCAATATGGAATCTGTTCATACTCTGTAAAGGTCACCGAACCATTCATTGTTATTTACTTTGTGGTTTGTTTGAACAAAATACTGTATGTTGTTCAGGGTTGTGTTTTGGTTTATTGGCGATTAGTCAGTAATTTGACTATTGTCACCAAAATACTTTACGGCACGTGTTATATCTCTCATTTTTATATTTTGAAAAATATATTTATTTCGTTTTATATTTATCTATTTTTTAAGATAGTATCGAAAAATAATATCGTAAGCAAAACATTCATGGGCTTTGTTAGTGCATGTTCTTAACAGTACGTGTAGATTATTTGTTATGTCATACACACCATACATAAATATGTATATAAGATATTACCTACATAAGCCTCTATATTCAATAATCTTATCATACCATTTATCATTGTTGTTACTTTTTCTTATTTATTTTCTTAGTACATTATGTATTATATTTTTAATGTACTGAGTGTAATTTAGCATATTTATAATATTGTTTTACTGTTCTTATTTTATTTCCTTATTACATTGTGTTATTATATTTTTAATGTACTGAGTGTAATTTAACATATTATAATATTGTATTATGTTTTACTGTTCTTATTTTATTTTCTTATTACATTATGTTATTATATTTTTAATGTACTAGTGTAATTTAGCATATTTATAGTATTGTATTATGTTTACTGTTCATCAAGGGAGGTATTACTTCCTGATAGGGAACCGTTTCGTTCTGTGAACGAACCGTACTACAGCTTTTGTATACTGGACTCACTCTATTTTAAGTATTCCATAATTTTTCCGGTTGGGATTCGTTTGTTTCTGTTAAAAACATAGCCCTTTCTATAATATAGTTAGGGCAATGTACTAAAAAAAAATGTTTTACAGTCTCTATTTCACTGGGGCATCTATTACAGAAACAGTAGCATGATTTCTCAATCTAAGGAGATCTTGGTTAAGTCCAAGGACTCCAAAGCGGAGTCGATGAATTGTTGAATGTTGTCTCTCTAATGAACATATATATGTTTATTAACATCTTTTTGAAATGTTTTCAAATACGAGTTGGTTTTGTTCCACCTTTCTTGCCAAAGGAGTTTGGAACTTGTAATAATTAAGCTTTTCATTTCTGACATATTTAGATATTATTGGCTTCTATTTTCTTTACTAATGCGGCCTTTGCGTGGAAATCCGCCATCTCGTTCCCTTTTATTCCACAATGTCCAGGTATCCACTCTACGTATATATCAATTCCTTTACTCTTTAAGTGAGTAGTCATGGTGAGAATTTCCAGAATAAAAGATTCGTCCTTCTGTTGTTGTAATGCAATAAGTGCACTCAGTGAATCACTAAAAATAACAACCCCCACATAAATATCTAATTCATCTACCCATCTGAGAGCAAGATGATGCCAGCCCATTCAGCCCTGTACGAAGAGGTGAAATTGCTAACCTTTTGCTCCGATGTACAGAATAATAATGGACGTAAAATGCAGCTGCAGAGGTCCCTCTTTCAGGTACTTTTGATCCATCGGTGTATTATATGTAATTGAGTCGCCCATTTAGTATGTATGATTTCCAGGCTGCTTTGTTTTTGCTGTGTAGGATGATCTGTTTTCTTTATTCGAGTACTTAATTCCGGGTAGAATAACCATGGTGGAAATGGGGAGGAAGTTATTGTTTCTATACGTTTTCCCAGCTTGCTTTGTATTCTATATCCAAAAGGTTTGTTTACGTTTTTCCCTTCAAGTATTAATGCCAACATGGTTCAATGTTTTTCAACAACGGATGATTCGCCCATCTTCGATGTTTTGTCTATATTTTTCTTGAAAGCATTTGTCTTCTTATATCCAAAGGCATTTCCCCCATTTCCACCTGTAGTGATTCTGAGGAGGTTAAGGCAGCCCACCTGCGCATATCCTCAGTGCTTGGTATTGGACAGAGTCAATGGCTTTTGGTGGTAGCAGCTGCACTGTCATACGCCTCACATCCGTAATCAAAAAGAGACCTTATAAGTGCTCTGTACATTTCGAGGAGCTTCCCCAGCTTGTTCCAGTTAGACATCTTAAGATATTTAATTTTCTTTTACTTCTCGTGATTACATTTTCGATATGTGGTTGCCAAATTAACCTTTTATCAAATTATAACCCCTAAAAAGCGATGAGATTTTTCGTACATTAGCACATTTCCATTCAGTTCTATATCAGGCGGTAAAACGGCATTCCAGCTTTTCGTTAAAAAATACGGGCACTGTTTTGACAGGTGAGAGTCGAAACCCCCACTCTTCAAACCAACAAATTAAAAGATTCAAATATTTCTGTAGTTTTCAGTAATAATGTACAATGTTCCTGCCTGATATCCATATTGCGCAGTCATCTGCATACATAGATATTCTGATAGACTACGGTGAAGTTTGAATCAACAAGTTTACTACAATCTTCTCGATAAAGTATAGGACAATAAACAAAATGAGAGGCAAAGAAAATTTACTTTTATAAACAAAAATGCATATTTTTGTCTGCAGTTACCCTATACATTATAGGCCTACACGAATGTTACCCCACGCGCCTTGTAAATATCCCGTACTCATGTCAGTGTGTCATGCACAAGGATGGGGGAAGAGTAAGATTGAGATCATGCCAAGAGAGAGAGAGAGAGAGAGAAAGCGAGAGAAAGAGAAAGAGAGAGAGAGAGAGTGAGAGAGAGAAAAGAGAGAAAGAGAAAGAACAAAAGAGAAAGAGAAAGAAAAAGAAAGAGAGAAAGACGGAGTTTCGCAATACCGACGATATCAGAAATATGATGCTCATTGTCTTGAGCAAACATCGACAAGTGGCTGGCATTGTGAGCTTGTACTTGGGAATACCAGGGAGGCGAGACAAACCCTGGGAATACCCGAACGCTGTATGAATTATTATTATCATGACGGCGATGGTTCTGGTATACTAGCATTGCATTGTGAAATATTGACGTTCCATGTATGAATGATCAAAGCGCCAAAAATAAAACTCTGGCAGGCACGCTGAATAATACTCACCTATCTGCATAAAAGCAGAGGGCGAACATGCAACGAAATTATATCCAGTTGCATTGTAATTAGGTGAGACATTGTATTTAGTCTACGGTGTTAGAGAACCAACTTCTAGAACGTTCAATCACTCCAAGTAATAACAACATCATCAACCGGTGAGTAAAAGTTGTAAGAAACTCATAATGACTGTACGGAACTCTTCTTCTATAAGTGGCGGTAATATTGCTATGATTGTGATCAATAAATTCCTAACTTTATTCCTGGCCCCAGACTACACATAACCCTAAACCTGACACATAATCTAAAACTCAATCGCAACCGTAAACCTGAAATACCTTATTTTGATGAAAATTAATATAGACCAGGGCATACGTCGTATCATCCTCAGACCCCATGCGAATGATGACCAAAAAATACATACTGACTGAGATCAACACAGTCACGACCTCTTGCATACCATGATGACTGAAAATAAAGAAATCTGATGAATGAACGCTCGGTCGTGTAATGGAACATAATAAGATTGTAAAGATATAGGGCCGAAAAGAAGGCACAAAATTGGCACTGAGTAATATTAATGAGTGGTTTGCTGAACGGCCTTGTAGTAATGAGATGGCACTCGAAGACATCAGACGTTTATACGCATCTCATTAGTATATCACGTGATCTCAAAACACTTAATGTGGTCCCGTGTCTGAAGCTTCTATTCGCCTTAGCACAATATGTTCTTGTGTAGTATCATCTATAATACATAATCATCTGGAGGCATATTATGTCTTGTATGCTATTTTGGAAGTGTGTTCTCGGACAGTATTATCAGTCTGGTATATTGGTTCTGAGTTTTTGGACCTGCTGATTCTCAGATAGCTATATGGCACCATATTGTTCTTGATCTTGCTCAAGACGAATGCCTCGATCTGACAACTTTTACGTGAGCAGGAAGTAAAACTCAACATCTAACACTGAGACCGCTTTATTGGGTAGGCATTTTTTTTATAGCTGATTATTTTACCTAATATGCATGCGTGCCTCTACAAGAATAGTTCTTCAATCATAAGTGCTTTCCAGTGCAGTTTGAAAAAACGCATTAGAGGTAAATTAACATAGTCAGAATGAAGTACATGAGTTTTACGAAGACTAATTGATATAGTGCATTAAGATTTATTTTTTTTAATTAAAAAACGCCAGCAAATATTATTTTTCCTGCGAGTCGAGCTGTAATGTCATCAGTTGGCCTCAAATAATAATTATTGTAGGTCCTGTTTATTTATTTATTAATTGTTGATGTTAATATTTCCATGGTAGCAATTATACAAGAATGTATAGAACACAAGGTACAACTTCTTGTGTATAGATGAAGATGCTGATGGAAAGTTATTCGTCAAGACAGTTTGGAGTTCGTTTTGCTGCTGAAAGATGTTTATGGTGATTGCTTTAATAAACAAGATGGCATTCAACTAAATATATTTATTTGCATTGAAAAGCTATCATTGGTATTTTTGCTTCTCTCCCCGAAGTTGTTGCATCTCTGCAATATAAGTTAACTATGTTTCTTTGTATGAATGTTTTGAATTCGTTTATATCATGTTAACCTTAATTTTGTAACTTTTTTTAAATAGAATTTGCTAACGAATCGTACATTATTTTCATATGCTTTGTAATTGTGTTTTAACAAGCAGATGACTTATATTTTGTTCCTTGCATGGTGGCCATTTTTGTATCACCAATTTTACTAAAATATTCTAGTTTCCATACCGAACCATTCATTGTTATTTACTCTGTTGGTTCGTTTGAATAAACATTCTTTTTATTCACCTTGTCGTATCGTATATGTATGTATTTTGTTGATAGGGCCCCGCTCACAAGCTTAACTTCTACAGGGGTCCTAAAACCATTCATTTTATGATGTAATCAAGTTAATATATGTTGATTAATGTACTATTACCAGTCTCTTTTTCATGTAAAAGATTATATCATGTTTTGTGAGGTTTTGAATTAATGAACCTGAACCTGAATGATAGACCATGAAGAAGTTGTGAATCACCAAGTTTATTACAATATTCTCTCTATGGAACTTTCTCATTATAGTATATGACAGTATGCCAATGACAGACAAAGCAAATCTTGCTTCTATGAAAATAGGTATTGTGTTTGCAGAGTAAGTTTGCATCTTATACATGCATGTTAATTCCACGCCTTGTTATACATATAGGCCTATACATAATATCATGCCAGTGTTTCAAGGGCTGGGGGAAGTGAGCGTGAGAGAGAAAGCGAAAGAGAAAGAGAAAGAGAGAGAGAGAGAGAGAGAGAGAGAGGGGGGGGGGGGGGAGAGAGAGGGTGGTTGCAATAGCAACGATACCACATTCAGAAATATGATGCTCGCTTGATCAAACATCGACAGGAGTCTGGCATTATGACCTTGTACTTGCATGGGAATACCCGAATGCTGTATTATTCATCACGGTTTCTTGCCATTGGTATCAATATTTCTCGTACACTAGCATTGCATTGTGAAATATTGACACCGCAATGTCTGAATGATCACAGCGCCAAAAATAAAACTCAGGCATTTCTAAAGCCATGCTGAATATCATTCGCCTAAAAACCTGTATAATAAGCAGGAAACGGACATGTAGCGAAATTATATTCATCAGCATTTTACAGTGAGACATGATATTGCTCTCGGTTTTGGAGAACCAAAGCGATATTTCTAGAACGTTTGATCACTCAAAGGAACAACATCATTAACCGGTGAGTAAAAAATTGTAAGAACCTGTTAACGATTGCTCGTATGACAATTCCTCTGCCGGAGTGGGTGGCGGTAATATGTGATCAATTCCTAACTATATTACTGGTCCCATCATTACACCTATAACCCTAAACATAACAAAACCCAATCTCAACCCTAAACCTAAAATACCATTATCTTGATGAGAATGATATAGAGCATGCAGAGGATAGTACATTACGTCGTACCACCATCAGACCCCAAGCAAATGATAATGACCAAAAAATACATATTGGACTGAGGTCAACACAGTCATAATGACCTCTTTGCATAATTATGTACCAGAGAGTTGAAAATAAAGAAACCTGGCTGGAATTTACGCTTGGCCGTGTGATGAAAAATATAACATTGTAATATCCAAGATAGGGCCTAACGGAAAGCACAAAATTGGCACTGAGTAATATTAATGAGTGATTTGCTGAACGGCCTTGCAGTAATGAGATGACGGCACCAGAGGTATACACGCATCTCATATCACGTGATCTCAAAACACGACATAAATTGGTTCCCTGTCTGAAGCTTCTATTCGCCTCAGCACAATATGGTGTTGTGTAGTATCATCTATAATACATAATCCTCTGGATGCATATTAAATTGTCTTGTATCTTGGAAGTGTGTTCTTGGACAGTATAGCGGTCTGGTATATTGGTTCTGAGTTTCTGGACATGCATGTGATTCTCAGATAGCTATTTGGCACCATATTCTTCTTGATCTTGCTCAAGACGAATGCCTCGATCTGACAACATTTACGTGAGCAGGAAGTAAAACTCAACATCTAACACTGAGACCGATTTATTGGGTAGGCATATTATTATAGCTGATCATTAAATACGTTATATGGATGCTTGCCTCTCCAAAAATACTTCTTTACGATCACAAATTCTTTTTAGTGAAGGTTGAAATAATGTATTAGATGTACATTAACATAGTCAGAATTAACTATTACTAAGACCAATTGATTTAGAGCATTTATAAAGATAATAAAACGGCAGCAAATTCTTTCCTGCGAGTCGAGCTGTATATTTCCCCAAATATTAGGTCTCGTTTATTTATTTTTATTTATTGACATCGACGCAATTATACAATATGAATTGCTACCATGAATGCAGAACACAAGGTTCAACTTCTTGTGTAGAAGATGAAGATACCGATGGAAAGTTTGGAGTATGTTTTGCTTATGATAGATGTGCAAACCTGTTTTAATCTCTAATTGGAACCCTGCAAGCAGCTGAGAGAAAAAAGATTATTATGATGGAGAGCTTCTACAAGGCGTGCATGATAACGTCGATATAGTATTAATTTAACTGAAATTGTATTATTAGGGTATAAGTAGTGTACCATCATAAGAGAATTGATCTGTATAAGGAATAACAGAGAATATTCATTCCTATAAGTTCTCGAGAATGTACTGATTGTATTTCTAATCTTTATCTGCATTAGATTGGCAGATATGGAATACTGTCAGGGAGACTGCTTTTAAGGATTGTTAAGGAGTGCTGCTTTTAATGGTTTCTGTTTTGTAAATGCATGTATAGTTTATTTTAAATTGCCTCCGTATAGATAGTTCAGGGAATAGGTGTCAGTTATCAGTATCACTTCGCAGAGCAATTTATGAGTTAACCCACGGTTTATTAAACCGTGGGGGGGGGGGGAGTATTAAATAAAAGAGGGGGGGGGGGTGATTGTTTAAACGAGATTTCATTTTGTTTATTTTACTTGCAAAATTATTATTGGTATATAATTATGTTTGCTTCTCTCCTGACTGTGCTGAATCTCTGCAATATAACTGAAATATGTTTGCATGTTTGTATGAATGTTTTGAATTTTGTTTATATCATGTTAACCTCAATTTTGTAACCTTGATTTTGTTCATAATGCTTTGAATTTTAAACGAACAAAGAACATAAAAAAGAAATAAGTTTAATCAATGTAGTTGACTGAGAGAATGTAACATGATGCCGTGTGTTTGTGCTTGTTCTACTGATGTCTACCACTGCTGAAAACTAATCACTCAAATCAATTTCATTTTTCAGAAAACTGATGAGTTCTGGAGAAAAAATTGTTTACTGTGTCTGTAAAACTTTTTGCCCTTCATCCGGGAGATGGCTCATGCAGTGCATTTCTTGATAATGGCACTTTTTGTAATGCTTTTTTTAATAAAGGAGATAATTTTACTGATGTGTACAACACGTATACCGGTACATTATATTAGGAAGGGTCAGTAAAATACTGAACTAGAGAAATTATTAGAATGTGACATTATAATTAGAAGCTTCATATCAGCAATGGTTTGTTACACAGCCCCAACACACCAAAGAGACCGACACCAGAATAGGGTCAATTTTCATAAAATCTTACTAAGCTATAGTTGTCAACTAATTACATAGGATTTAATAGTTAGTTGACAACTATAGGCTTAGTGAGGTAGCCCAGATCGACAGTAGATGAAAAAACAAAAAACCAACATACATAGCTCAGAATGGGTAAGAACCGACATGGTTTGGAGTCGGTTAAGAGTCGGCTTGATTGAGGTATAAACACGAGACAATAATCTATGCAAATGAAATTAACATAAACTATCGCCTTTCCTTTCAAAAGGTACTTGACAGCTTTAACTACCTCTGGCATCCGAAATGCCAACCGAGCCACCAGAATACACCAAACTAATGCAGAATGTGGCAAAACAGATCGAATCTACTCCTGATGGACTCATGGACTTCAGAAACACTAGTCGTGCTCAGGGGCACGTCAGGGCTTTCGATCTTGACAAGAAAAGGGCATACGACATCATCAGAAATCTTCAGAAGAAGATGATTGTACATCCGGGTCAGTATGAGAAGTTTGTGGAGTTCCTAGAAATCATCGGAAGAGAGGATGTCATCAAGATGCTTCCGGGTTACCAAGACTATCAGTCTAAGGATGGAGGTATGACGATGTTGATGTTTGATGTTGATTAGTGTGTCCCGATTGCAAGAAAAGAGAGTAAATTATTGTGTATTATTAACCAATGAACATAAGTATAATGTTTAAATTCCTATCTGAGGAACTCAAGTTGTTCTTGAGGACTAATGGCTTATACAAATACTGGTTGAACTGACTTGACTCGAACCTTGAACCTTATGGTTTAAAACTTTTATTCTTCTTACTGAACCATCAAATTGGGCCAAGAAGTTACAAACACAAGCCTTATGTGTTCATTGATAAACATTCCCTCTTTATTTGGCAGGGTTTAATACAAGTATTAAAACCTATGATAAAAATCGATTACTGTAACAACTAATTGAAGAGCAATCATGGTAATATGTTATGTAATATCGAGGGCGTTGTTACGCGGCCACAATACTAATTCTTAACATCAAATTACTTTGAAAATTAAACCGTGGACAATGCTGTGTTCTAAGTCAAAGTGTTGTATGAAAACGTTTGGTGGAAGTTTACTTTACTTTTAGACATAAAGGCCTAATTCGTATGTATGTTGCTGTTTGCTAACGATTATATGGCTACTGTATTGTAACGATGATTGTGACAGCACCTACGTTGCTTAAAATATGATTGCATGATTATATCTCATTTTTTCTTTTTAAGGGAATAATAACCGAGCTCATTACAACACCATACCGGAGAAGGTTGAAACCAAAATGGCACTTCACATTCTGCAGTTGCTGGTAGGGTCACAGACATAGAAATCTCGATTCTATCGGACAGCATCCCACCAGACTGCGTGCTTCGTTTTGGCATCTTCCTCGACATGTCCTATCCGGAGATCGAGACACAACGCCGACAAGGAGGAACTACTGGTATGCTGTTTCATTGGCGAAAAAATGTGCCTGAGCGAGACCAAAGGCAACAACTTCAACAGGCACTGGAGGAGGCTCGCCTGGGTCATCTGGTGACTGATTGTTTTGGTGAGGATACTCCTGAAATATTCAAATTAAATTTATCTTACGAATCTGATCAAATTTGGGACTGAACAGATCCCAAAATGAAACTTAGACACGACTTACAGCATTGTACTCGGAACAAATAGGCGTTGTTATGACTTTCATCAGGTCAATGTTGGTGCAATGTCATACTTACGAGCCATTATAACAAACTCTTTCGCGAGGGGGGGGGGGGTGGGAGTGGGAACCAGAATCGTAGCCCTATCACTTTCAGGGATCATCTGGTGACTGATTGTTTTGGTGAGGATACTCCTTAAATATTCAAATTAAATTTTATCTTACGAATCTGATCAAATTTAGGACTGAACAGATCCCAAAATGAAACTTAGACACGACTTACAGCATTGTACTCGGAACAAATAGGCGTTGTTATGACTTTCATCAGGTCAATGTTGGTGCAATGTCATACTTACGAGCCATATATACCAAACTCGTTCGCGAGGGGGGGGGGGGGTGGGAGTGGGAACCAGAATCGTAGGCCTATCACTTTCAGGGATGAATAATGTCACGATTTTTTTCTCTTACGATTATAACCCCAGGAGAAGAAAAAAAAAATCAAAAGAAAATAAAACAAAAAGAGAAAATTCAAAACAGTATACTTTTATCCCCATCACGCTCTTGAATATATGTACAGTATGTTGTTTTATTTCCTGTTATGAATTTTACTTGCTATAAAGTTATTTCCTTTGATAGGTGACATCGTGATATAAGGAGGGAATGTGTGCCCAAGGCCTCTCCCCCTCTCCTTTCTCCCTATCTCATTGATATACACCACTGATCATGGGCACTTTAACAGTTAATACGACCATCTTTATAATAATATAAAGACACTGACTTCGCTTCTTGCAACTGAGCCATTTTATTGTCGATCGTCTTGTCTGTTTATCCAACTAATACTAACATGATGGTGTGAGGATTATCATAAATTTGCGTATTCGGCTCAAAATTATTCATTATTAATATTGAGGCCCAATACATCTCTGTTGCCTGTTACAGCCCTCAACTAAAATATGGGGCAACGTCTACCACGGTAGACGTTAAAAGAGGGGTGCTCCCATGCACCCTGGTCGGAAATATTATGACAGATATTAGTCACTTTGTTTTCATACTAATCAGTATCATAGCATGAGTTCATTAATTGAGAGGGCAGTGGATCTATTGAGGGCAGTGGATCTTACTCGTATATAATGAAATGTGACTTTACAGGCGCCTTCTTTTTGCCTTTCTCTCTCTCTCTCTTTCCCTCTCTCTCTCTCCTCTCACTCTTTTCTCGCTTTTTCTTTCTTTTCAATTTTAGGGGCACATGCCCCCTTTAGCTATCTTGCCAATAATAATAAGATAAGTCATGTATTATGCTATGTCCATCGTTTTTTCATGATTATTTTGTTTGCAATTATAGGAAATGGAAAGAATTCTTCACGCAAAGACACAGGACCTCTGAGCCGATCTTCAATTATATCTGACAAGATTTTAAGCAAGCTAGCTGGGAAGATTGGCGAAGGATGGTCACAGTTCGGCATCCAACATCTAGGCATGTCAAAGGTCGACATTGATCATTTCAAACACAACAGATCAACCGTAAGCACTTGAAAGTTTATTAAATCGGTACACCAGCGCCAGGAGGGTCAAATCTGACTGACATGAGCGCTATATTATACAAGAACCAAATATTATTATTATTACAATAAAAAGGCACCGGTTATATTCTCAAGAGGAAATTCATATTTTAAAGATATCATAGTATCTTTCTCCCTCCATTGCTTCGCTCTTCGCAACATTTAGAAACAGGATGATTTCCGGTAGCAAAGTGCCCGAATACCTCCATATTCCGGAAGCAAGCTGCGCGAACATAATAGTTTTTACATTGAAAGTACAACGAGATGCCCAAGTAGTCATATTCGTGTAGTGAGATGACCGAATATAATATGAATTTTGTATACAAAAGTCCATGTTCGGCGGCTAGGTGCCCGCATACATAATGTTATGTCTTAGTGTGTTTTGATCACAAAGTCGATTTTTTACCATGTTGAAATGATTGCCCTTTTTTCTCACGCACGCTTCGCTCGTTTTGTAACGAATATATCCATACGCGTATATTTGACATTTGACGATTGCCAAAATAATAAAAAATTAAATTTTTGCGATCCGGGTGAATTTGGGATTGGGGTGACGCGAAACTTGTTATTTCTTAAAAAGGTGCAGTGACTTTCAAAAGGTTGAAAAACGCTGACTTATTTCAAGTCGCTATCATATCACAGAGCTCATATCTTGACTAGTATAGCGACATGGAACCTCTAACATGATTAGCAAAATATTTATCATGTATGGATTTACAAAGCACATACAATCAATCTTGCATCTTAACAGTCTTATAGAGGAGCGTATACTCGTGGAATTGCAGTTACTGTTATTATTTTTTAATGCAAAGACATCTAAACAGTATCTGTTTATATGACAACATGAGCCAGTCGGCATCAGTTTACTCTAAATTAAAGATCTTCGATCTAATCAATAGTAAAGTTCTTAAATCATTTTGAATGTGTAGTACACCAATAATTGTGTGAAGCAAGAATATAGATTGATAATGGAAACATGACTGTATTAGACTTTTCATCACGATACACAATTCAGCTAGATACAGCTTTATACTTGAGCTAACATACACCCTTATATTCTGGAATCTCACTTCTTTATGAAAATTACAGATGGAGGAAACGATATTTGGCATGTTGTATGAGTGGCGTCAACGTCATCATGACGATGCAACGATTGGCAAACTACTTGATCTAATGGAGGAGAGTCCGAATATCTCACTGGACTCTTATAGCTTTATTCTAGAAGAACTGCAAAGCAGTGGTATGTAGTATGTTTACATTACGATTTTTTTCCTTGCTAATTTGAAAACACGATCTTACGTTTACTAACTGTCTATTATTTCCGCGTATTCATAATAATGAATGATTGGTACATTTGAAAATATGCAAATGAACCGAGTTGGGACACTATCAATTATAGTTGGTATGCATCAGAAATGACAATTCCATTGGATATTATTATTGCATGCACTATACCTTACTACTATAGGCTAATAGACACAACAAAATTCATTTTCACGAAGAGCATGATCAGGCGCGTACGCGGGATTTTTTCAAGGGGGGGGGGGGGGGGGGGGGGGGGTAAGAGGTCACTTTTTTTTGGGGGGGGGGGGTCTCGAAATTTGAAAATTTGACATTTTGCTCCGTTTGGGGGGGGGGTAAGATCAGCTTTTTTAGGTTAGTCATGGGAAAAATTTTATTTGTTTTAATTTTTTTGTAATAAAAAAAAAAAAAAAAAAAAATCAAAGGGGGGGGGGGGGGGGTTTAGGAGGGTTTGGGGGGGGGGGGGTTTACACAAAAAAAAAAATACCAAAGGGGGGTTTAAACCCCCCCCCCCCCCCCCCCCCCCCGTGTGTACGCGCCTGAGCATGATACATTCGTAGAATTGTGTACATTAGGCTCTGGTGAAAATCTTTTGAGGTTTATAATCCATAACGAAAAAGTTTCATTTAAAGAAAAACATACCGGTAACCTTGTTTGTCTATTCTTGATCTTTTTCAGATCTACACAGTGAGCATTGCGAAAGAATATGCGACTTAGTGACTGATATCATGACAAGAGCGTCATCAAGGTGCTAACAAACACAGGACTATTTATTTGTCGAGTATTATACCTACATTCCAGTTCCGTTGTGTATTAGTGATCCAGAAGATGTGTTCCCTCAAGATTTTGTCTATGAACTCAAAGATATCGCTGGTGTGTGGCCTCGACTCCTTTGAAATCTCTCCTTCTAAATTGTTGTATTTATTATTTTGTGCGCGAAGTCGTCCCCGATACTTAACTCCATTAAAACTGAAGCGGCACTGGAGATCGTTGGCCATATTTTGTACATAATCTTGAGAATAATATTGTCTATAGTTTGAAGTTTGCTTCATGATTGCACCCATGTTCATCCGAGTATTACTATTTGAAACCATGTAAACCAAACACTTCCTAGCAACCACCATTCATCATTACCTTGCATAATGCACCATTATTTATCATTATTTAGCACAATAGTAAATTAAAATTGTTATACTGATATTCAGATGGATTTGATGACATCTTGATTTATGTGTAATTGTATAATGGTAATTCGGATGAAGTTGTTTGAAACTAGTATGTGTCCTATATTGTGTAGACAAACTCTTTATTATATATTCAGACCTACGAACGATGCAACATCAACTACCCTTTATTGATGTTGCATCGTATGCATAAGTTTGAAGATCGATATTACATGGAAAACCATATTGAAAAAAATAAACCAATATATTAGTATTAAAATTGGTATCAATAGTTGTATAGACTCAGAAATTTTGTGTCCCAGAAAATGGTGATTTTATATACAAAACTTTGGTGCACCCCCCCCCCACATTACAGATGGAATTGAAGTAATAGGTAGCACTTATGAAACAAATCTAAAATGTATAATGTTAAGTTTTTAAAAATGGCTCTACACGCTATCACATTTAGTTTGTTAATGGCACATTCAAAACCATTACTTACAAAATAACAGATCTTGAACGTGTACCAAATGCACAAACTTATTATTTGTAGTTTAATTAGAATTAGTAAATGTAATTTTTCCTCATTCACTACCAAGGGAAAGTTTTCAATTTCATGTGGAATGATCCCCCACAAAGCCATCCACATAATTGCTATAGGATGGCACTTTTAGAGCAATTTTTAAATGAGTAAAATATAATAAAGTGATAGGTATTTGCTTTGTTTATCATCTATTTATACAATAATAGTTTTGTTTGTAAATAGCTTTACTATTGAATTGAATTGAATTGATATCTTTATTTATACACGGTTAATACGTGTAACATTCCAAATTTGTGTGTTTCAGTATTCTATGTACCCAACAGTGTTTTCATATGTTCGAAGTGAGGGTAACATGCAGGCTCGATGGAGGGTGTATCTCACTTAGCGGCGAATGCTTACGAACGTTTGCGAATTTGGATTCGCCAACTTTTCTGACGAATGTTTGGGAAAATCAGAGTTCGCCTCTGCGACATTAGCGACTTTTACCGACTGTAAGCAAAATATGTCAGCAACAGGTTTTTGCGAAGATTAGCAAATTTTTGTGAATGTTTGAGACTTTTGCTAACTCCTGGTACTCATTGGGTCGATTGTATATAGGAACCATAATTACGGTCACGTGGTTGCTAGCATTGGCGAATCAAAAGGAACTTCAGCGACACCGTCTTACAACCGTTTGCAACAAAAGGCTTACGACTGTTTTGCAAACGCTTGCAACTGTTCGCGGAAAAATAAATTAGCAAAGAAAAACTGATTGCGACAAAAGGCTGTTTGCGAACTTTCTTGCAACCTTTTACGAACCTTTGCAACCTTTAACGATCCCTGGCGAAACCCCGAATTCGCTACGTTCGCAAGCATTCGCCGCTCAGTGAGATTAGCATTCGTGCTATTTTCTGGATACTTTTATCTTCCATTTTATTGAATAAAACAGTTCAGATACCTATGTGTATATCGTTTTTTGTACATGTTTATTTTATTGAATTGATTGATTGAATCGTTTATTATGATAAAACTCAAAATTGAGCATGTAGCCCAAGGGCTGAAAATATCCTTTTTACAAAATGTAATATATAGAATACAAATCAAGATGGAAATTAAGAAGTACCAATTATCACTCATTATGTCAAATTAAAACTAATTTTAAAAGTTCAATTTTATGTCATCAGAAGTAAGAATAAAATTAGAAAAAAGGTGTAGAAGACAGACACTGTTTTTTCTAGCTTAGAAATTGTCCACGTCTAAAAAAATAGTCAAAAATGTTTTGATCCATCGTACGACCTTCCAGATGCAAGTGCTTGGGTAAAGTCCGTCACATTTGCTCCCTCTCCAACAAAATGTTTGTCACTACAACCTGTAGGGATAATAGTTAGACAGGTCATGTTACACACTTAAGTTTAGTACATCTTTGGGTAAAACTATGTTACACTGACAAACCGCCCTATAGTAGTTTGGGTTGATTGAGCCATTTGACAAATGCTTGTATCACTATATTTGTACCCCAAACATAATACAAATATGATATTCTATTTCAGAAGAATGTAAAATTGGTTCCTTCTAATTAGTGGATTTTAGGTAAATTAGTGTAAAAATGAATTAGATTATCTAGTTGGCATGAAAATACAGATGAGTCACTGTATACCGACAGTTTACGAGACCGATGGCTCACCAGTGGTAGGGTAGGTGGCATTACCGGTGTCCTATAACTCTCAGGCAAGTTTGCAGAAGACCCGCCAGACCATCATTGTCGATCTCGTCAGCTAACCATCCATCTCAAGGGTTGCAGCCCAAGTTACCGGTTTTCTTTCTTTTGTTTTGCTATCCTTTTCCATATTTGAACGGCACATTCCAAAGATATCATTATTTAGAAAGCCGTCTCCAAATGCCTGACAGAACAACAACCTACTATATATTCTTCATTACTTTATTGTCAAATTCGTAACTAACCCTTTAGCACCCGTCTATTGAACACCATTTTTGTTTTGTTTCGCTTTCTCATGGAAATCTATATTAAAGAAATCTTTAGTTAGAGACCACCTTCATAATCCTACAACCACTTTTAAAAAAAATTCCTTTCCCTTGAACAGTCTTTATATACGGATGATACAGTTAAAATCTAAACTATTCAATCCCTTGTAAATTTTATGTTTTTGTGTGTGCGTGTCTTTCGTAACTCAAGAATGAAATGTGGACTGGTTGAATTAGGGCCTATGCTGAAAGCTTTAACATGTCACATTCTCAAGAAACATAAGTCGGGACAAATCAATTTATCACAGATTTAAAAAAAAATGACATAACTTGGTAAGCGTATGACTAATTTAGCTGTTAATTGTATGTCTGTAACTCACTTATATACAAAGCTGATGCTTGCAATGAAAGAAGGATACAGTACCACACATTTTCAGCAAAGGAAGGATGCAAAATAGTTTAATTTACCAAATTCATGATACACATATATCGAAGCTAAAGGGCGAGTCTCAAAAATTAGAAGTTGAAAATCACTGGAATATTAAACAGACCTTGAATTCATGTGAACAACAACTTTTTAAAAGGAACTCTTTTCTTGACAAGACACAAAATGATTAACAGAAACCTGGATAATACTTCCTGACAATATCACGATCTTTGAATTAATTTACAAGTCGGTATTGATGCTACATGTATTTATATTTTGTAATAACAGCACTTACAATAGAAAATAAAAATAAGTATTTTTATGTTATTTGAAAGAGAAAAGTCTGACATTTCCCCAATGAAACGGTGTATCTCCTTGGAAATTTAATATTTTCATTCATTTGAGATTTATTTAAAAAAAATAAAGCTGTAACATATTCGTTTTGAAGTGACTGTACCATAATACATGAATATCAATATAAAAGTCAACACGATGTGATTTCTCTATCAGCATTGAAGCATAATAATACAGCACACTTTTGGGGTCTCTCCTATCCAAAAGTGGGACTATCTTGGAAGTCTATTCTTTTTATCACTTTG
This sequence comes from Strongylocentrotus purpuratus, assembly GCF_000002235.5. Lineage (NCBI taxonomy): Eukaryota > Metazoa > Echinodermata > Echinoidea > Camarodonta > Strongylocentrotidae > Strongylocentrotus > Strongylocentrotus purpuratus. The sequence continues at coordinate 39,539,587 of NW_022145611.1, forward strand.
ATTTTATCAACATTGCAATATTTTTACCTGTGCATTACCTTTTGGAATTATACTCGTGTATGGCGATAAAAGCTTGACATAACAATTTTTCACCTAATCGATTGTTAACATGTTTACTCCATAACAGAATTGGCTGTTATCTCATTTAATAGTAAATTAACTTCCATTTCATGATCCTAAACAACTATATTCTTATATAATGACATGATGAAAAATTTATTGACAATAACACATCATACACTATAGGCTGCCAATATCTTCATTTCTTTACCTCATAGCTTTGCAAAGTTTACATGTACAATATAGTAATAGAGTATAAAAATAACTATTGTACTGGTTTCACTTTGTCATGGAACAACTTCATATTTCCAGGCATTAAGAAGGTTTAAAATGAGATGGAATAAACCTAATCTCATGTAATTATGCAAAAAGATGTTCAACTCAAAGCCGATTAAAAACAAAAAGTAGCACCAGAAGTCACTGACAAAAAAGGATTTTAAAAAAAGAAGAAAAAGATCAATAAACTGTTAAGCATCTCAATACTTTTTGTTGGTTACTATGATACAGTTTGTATTTACATTTCTACATGAATACGACACATGTAATATCGTCTTGCATTCTACAACTGAATTACTAATGTGAATTTTCTAATAAATCTTATTTATTATTATCTATATAAGGCTTCCAAGTGGTATAATAAATCAGTGTATTTAATATCTTTAGCGCAGTACCCACATGACAGATCAATATTGTTTTCGTATTGCTCTGTCATCCGGTAACTTCAACAATATTGCTTTATCATCAAGTCAAATTTTGTTATTTCGCTAGTCAGCCTGATATAGATAATAATAATAATATTGTATGGCTTCGTTTACGTGTGATGCAAGAATATATTGCTTAAGCTATGAAAATATTTGGACTCGTCTTCGACTCATCCAATATTGTCATAACTCAAGCAATATATTTCTGTATCACACTCAAAGCCATCCGATATTATATACACATTGTCTTCCTTTCCCAAACATAATTCATATACCGGTAGTATTTTTTGCATAAGAAAATCAATACAAGCCATGTGACCTGTTGATTTTGTATGTGTACATGAACATTGTGTTATATGCACTCAAACTGCATTGAGTTTGATTTACTTTTTCAAATGTTCTTTATTCTCCTTGAGTAGAGAAAGCATGAGCAATTTTCCATGTTTCAGATCAATTGATCATTTTCAGAATGCTTTGCAAATATCAAAGTATTCAACATTTATGTTCTTCCTAGTAATCTGCCATACTTCAGAGCATGAATGTGTTATCAGTGATCATTATGTCATTACAATTAACAACACAATTGATCCTATTTGACTGACATCATGTGACACAGTGATTTATCAATATATCAAATGCATTTCAAGCAACAACTGAGGGGGGTATTTGTATTGTGCTCCTCTCCTTCTGGCAAAGATGTGATCTATCAATTTAAATTTAATGAAACTAACTCTAGTAAGATAACAATCATACTACCTACAAACCCAGTGATATGCATAGAATTTTTCATTTTTGTTTACAGTACTGGTTCAGCTTATACCCTCACTTGCTGAAACCTTCCTTAATGACATGTAATAAACTTGATTCAGACTTGTACAAAATTTAGTGTTGTCATAAATAATTAGATTTACACACCAGAAGCAAATTTGAACCTGTTGATTTTAATGCTTTGTCAAAAACATTGAATCATTAGTAAACTAGATGGAATTTTGACTGCGCGCAGTCGAAAATGATGCCTCCGCCATAGAGCAATTTAAACAAGTTTGGAGTTTAAATCTCCAGTGGTTCTTGAGATATCATGATAACAATCTCAATGTATGGAATTTCATAAGTTGACCTCTGTGACCCTTGACCTTTGACCTACGTGCTCCAAAATCTAATCAGATCGTCTTCCTATGGTGATACACACTATCACTAAGTTTGAAGTTTAAATCTCAAATGGTTCTTGAGATATCGCGCTAACAAACTCAATACAAGGAATTTCATAAGTTGACCTCTGTGACCTGTGACCTTTGACCTACGTACTCCAAAATCTAATCAGATCGTCTTCCTATGGTGATAAATACTATTCCAGAATCTTAAGTTTAAATCTTAAATGGTTCTTGAGATATTGTGATAACGGTCAAACGGGACGGACGTACGGACGTACGGACGGACAACCCGAAAACATGATGCCTCCGGCACCACCTTCGGTGGCGGAGGCATAAAAATTAAGCAATCATTTACACCCTAAAGCCAAAGCAAAGGCTTAACTTCAATGTTTGAGTGACCCGATTTATTTCATTTTGGAGCTAAAATATGACCATCACATTCTGAATAATTTGGATGATAGACGAGCAATACAAACCATATTTCATGGTTCAACTTGATTGGAAGGTTACTGGTAATCACATAGTTTGAATGATTTCACCATATAGGAAATGGCAAAGATCAAGTAGCACTTATTAAGAACTCGGCAACAACAAAAATGTTTACAGTGTACCAATCACTAAAACATATTTTGCTCTTGATGTAAGGGGTTCAATGTGTGGCTATAATGTATTAAAAAAATATGAGCTTCAAATATTACTTCTATTATTAAAGAGATATTGCAAGTTAAATACAACAGTATTTCGTTTTCTTGAGTAGACTACCAGTAGTAAACGCACACGTACGTACTTGCATGAATAGGGCTTGCACGGAACTAAGTCGGATTTAGGTTCCGTGCAAGCCCTGCATGAGGGATTTAATGTTACCCTTTATTTTTGTCATACTCCTTAATCGTTTACCTATATAATGCCTGGTAAATATTTTTGGTTGATTTTATTTACCGGTATACATTCTAGCTTTACACTACACAGATCATTTTTTTTCGGATGATTGGTACACTTAAAATATCTCACCCATTTCTTTAAACCATGTTTAAAAATCCAGGTCTCAGACTGGCTACTTCCGAGGTAGCGGGTAAGTGGCTATGATAAAAAGAATGAACATAATATATTTCAAAGTAAAACAAATGTCCAGAATGCAGAAACTATTCTACTCTAGCTGCCTAAAAATAAAGCATTATAAAATAACATTAAGAGACTGACAAATGTACATGTAATAACGGGTAGTAATTGTTCTATACATTTGGTCCATGAAGGAATATTATGGGGGGAAAAGTCAACATAAACACCCCCCAAACAACCCATTCCCCACCGCCCATAATAATCCCCTGCCCCCCCCCCCAAAAAAAAAAAGAGATTTACCCTACAGCTCTATTACAAACTTACAAACACAATGAATCAGTGACAAATCAGCCAAGAGGAAAGTCTAAGAAGCACCAATCCAGGATAAACTAAAGCCATTGCATTTGGACAGTCCTAGACATGATCAATAAAGAACAAAGTAACAGGACATATTCTTACAATTCGAATCATGTAATAAATGTGGCAAGACAAGTAATCAATATATAATTCAACGCAATGAGTTTGATTACAGCTTTAAGGAATTTTGTAAATGAAGTCTTTCCCAAGTGTGGTCATTCTACATGTATATTACTAGTAGAATAAAGAAGATTGTGATTTTTTAAAGAGTTCAAGCGAAGTGAAATTTCACCAGCTAAAATTTACATGTACATCTGGTAAAAAAAAAGAACAAGTAATCTAAAAATGTATTGGTTAGATCTAAACTGATGCAACATTCCTGCATAATATAATAAATGTACATTTTGCCATGTAAGAGTATGCTCATACATAATACAATGTTGGTTAAAACAGTGTGGAGTAGAGTACAGCCTACTCAATGTCAAACACTCGGCAATGTGGCAAAGTCGCTGTGACTTGGTTAAAATGTCTTTACTTCGCTAATTGAGTGTTAAGATTTACTGTGGGCACTGATTGTTGTGTCACAGCTGAGTTTACAGATGACACCATATTTGATGAGGCAATTCCAGTGACAGGAGGCAGTATGGAGTTTAGCTCTGAAGCAGGTGCTGTAATTTTGTTGATCGACAGGGAGTTGATACCAACCTGGGTTGCCTGTTGGTGCGCTTCAGTCTTAATACCACACTCTAGTTTTTGGATCTTTTGAGAGACCATCTCCATTGCACCAGGGGTCATGTAACCCTTACTGAGTAGGTGCATAAGAGGCCTCACTTCGGATTTAGATTTAATCCCATTTAACATGTCTGTGTTCACCTCGCTGGGTCCAATACGAGGCATCTCTGGGTGGGAACGCACCCGGTCATATGCTCCCCGGGATGTGATATGAAAGAGAAGCTCACAAGATCGCTGCTCAATCTTTTCAAGTTGTTTCTCCATGCGCTTGCGTCTCTTGCGGTTGTTCTCCTTTCTCCTCCTCCACAAGCGCCTACGATCTGCCAACTCTGCAGCTTCTGCTGTGAAGCTTGTCTGAAGGTGGGAGAAGGTCTGGTTGACACTTGCCAGGGTAGATAACACCTCATTGTACATCTGATCAGTCCTGTCAAACAGCTGTTCTATGTAGGCTAGCTCATTCTGCCACACTATAACGCTGTTATCGCTGGATGTCAGCAAGGTGCCCTTTTTGTGTAGCAGCTGCTGCCGTACACTGGCAATGCGGGTTGCCATGTTCTCAAGCTCTTTGGACGTGGCTTCACATCGCTTCACATCCTCACTTTTACATTTGATGGGGACACTGCGGTAGCGAGCAACATTCTGTGCAACCCCACTGTTTGGATTAATGAGCAAGTTATGTACTCTAGTCTCCAGGTTACCTATGTAGCTGTGGGTATCCCACCTCCACTTCTGTTGCTCTAACAGGTAGCCATGAAATTCCTTCTTGGAAGCAAACTTGTTGAAGTCACTGTTATACAGTTGCATGGCTACGTCGTTGTAGAAAAGCTGTCGCTCACTTTGTGGATTCTGATGTAAAAACTCGTTGGGGCACTTTTTCATTTGGGACATTTTTTGGGAATTGCTGTTGTTGAGTAATTGGCCTAAGTTACCTGCAGAGAGAGAGGAACAAAAAAGGAAAATAAAACAAATGTTACGCCATTTTCTTTACACTTTAATTGCTCAATTGTTAAAAATGAGATGTCTTTACATGATAAAAATTTGCATCATATAATGCGATGATTAGGTTCATGTGAATGTTTCTCATTCAACTTATGCCCTGATGCTCCAGAATGACAGCACCATAAGCACTATCACAGAATAGCATGCACAAAACGTGCTGATGTTTATTGATTCATGTGGTCCCTTGAGACGGGTGTAACTTTAAATCAGATTAGTAAACTTCCCTGAAAATGATAAGAGGTACATTTAATTCAGGGTCACCAAAAATTCACACATCAGACCAGATGTCTGCTGTTCCTCTATTTGGGGGACATCCCTTGCTCTCTGGAGTATTGAATCAAATCTTCAGATGCACTTTTAATCTTACTCAATAGGCCTGTTTTCATCAGCTCGAGATTGCCAAATATCCCGCTATTTCAACTATCCTGATCGCAAATCATCCAGTTAATTTGCATCTCCATCAGCCCAAAGTTATAATTAGTGGGATATATGGTCAAGATAATCATCCCAAGATATCTTGGGCTAGTTTGCAAAATATCCCGCTATTTGTCCGGTGCGTCTTAACCAGCCCGAAGACTCGCACTATACGCAAACGCTGAGCAAAATATCTTGAGCTTCAAGTTTCGAGGTCGAGTCGATGAAGACGCGATTTGTAACTTCAGGATTATTTCCCAAATGCATTAGTGGGACAACTTAACAAGACTACAAAAAAAAAATTCCAATGCTTTATAGCTTGATATCTGTCAAAGCAAGCAATGTCCTCATATCTCCAAATGTATTGTCTATGATGACTAACATTTAAAAATTAAAATAAATAAAAATGGGTAACAGTGTAATAGATTCCCCATGGGGCCCACCCAAATATCAGATGCAACTTTTGCATTCTCATGTGGGAGCACATTAAAACTCACCCTGTAAGTTGTGATGAGGAATACTTGGCATGGACACATTGGGCATCGAAACACTGGGCATGGATGCGTTGGGCATGGAGACATTGGGCATAGACACACTCGGCATAGAGACACTAGGCAGAGACACATTGGGCATGACGGGTAGGCTAGGCACGTTGAGTGGAGGATAGGGCAAGCCAGTTGCTAGGATGTTTGGTTTGACCTCCTGTGTAGGAGGTTTATTACTGATCATGGGCTTGATGTCTGTGATGAGCCCTGTCTGGGGCAGGTTGAGAGCGGGGTGTACCTGGTTCAGCAGGCAGTGGGAAAGGGGCTGGGGCAGAGTGGACATACCTCACTCCTCACTCACCTCTGTTGGATCCTCGTCAAGTCACTCTGGAGTTGCAAAAGAAACAAGCAAGATTGAAAAGTTTTAAATTGATAATAATTGTATAATTATTACATCTTGGCAGGGTTACATAATGACTGAAGATCTTTAGGATACTGTAAATGCCAAGTTGCCAACATTCAAAATACACAGGGGTGTGAGGAGCTGTCAAATTGCCCCTGAAGACTTCAAGCCTCTCAATTTTCAATTGAAGTCATATATTTTATTTTTTCTTAAAATTAATAATGGGGGGGGGGGGGAGGGGGGTCAATTTAAAAACAGCATCTTCTGAAAAATACAATATCTATAGGGCTATTATGTGGCAATAAATTAAAAAAATTCACATGGCCTTGGAGAAACATAACTTGGGTTTCAAGTTGCAGAGGGAGACTGTTCCTTCACATCTTAAATGTCACACAACATTGATACAACAATTCAAATATATGGCTACAACTTGTTATTCATTTTCCAATCAACTGAACTGCAAATCATTATCATTGTGATAAAAATTACATGTACTTCTTCTTCCCTCTCTTTCAGCATCATTATCATCATCAATACTGTCATCATCATCATCATCAAATGCCGTTAACTTGTTTGAATATACTTTATAATCAATACTTGATATACAATGAAGCTCAGTGTACTCACAAGGCTCTATTTTGTTCTTCCTCAGATAACAATTTAGCCCTTAGGATAACTTTACTAATTGACAATTTGAAATGTAGTAATGTACCCCCAACAGATTATTTGAAAAAAGAAAAATTTGGGGACCAAACTTGCTTTCATTGAATTTAATCATTGATTTTGAAAGTGAATCATAGGCAAATCGTAAATTGAGAGAGAATTCAGAAAGAGAAAGAGAGAGGGAGAGAGAGGGTTAATTCTTAAATAATATTCTGTCTATTCTGTTCCAACTGACATCTAAATGTACATGTACATGTACGATATGACTGTCATGTCATTATTTGATTTTGATCACATTTTTTTTCTAGCTTCAAGAGCTAGTAAATCTTAAATTAGATGTTCTAAAATGATTTTTTTTTTAGTTCTGCTTTCCATAATTTTCCAAAAGCTTAAATTCAAAGTGGACATTTGTCTCAGACTAACCCCTTTCTTTCTACCTGATACAAAGTCAACAAAATCACCTATCCCTTTGGAAGTCAGTATTATCCCATTGTAATGCATACTAGAGCATACATTAATTATGTGTATTGCTCTGAGCAGGCAGGCTTACATGTACATGCACTGCACAAGTCTGAAGTGAAATCACAGCGGTAATTTTGTCCAGAGGATATATAGAGGCTGCTATTTTCAGCTATGCGTGGGGGGCTTGATAGGGGGTAGGGTCAAATTCTGCTCCCAGACTCTGGCAAAAATGGCAGGGGTGCTATGTGTGTGGATTAAATTTCAAATGAATCCAAGCATACTGCTGTTTGAGTAGGAACATATCGTTTGAATGAACTGCATTGGAGGAAAATGTTGGGGGACTTTGCACACATACAGTTTCCTGAATGAGGCGCATGATTTATGGATCTATATATATATAGAATGGTTAAATTCCAACCGCACCAATATGTAATGATTCAAAACTATGTAGATCCTGTAGATTGATGCATATAAATAGCCACAAGGTCTGATTTATCCATGACAGAGAGTGTCAAACATAATGAACAAAAGGTCTGGTGTTCATTGGATATGTCATTCTGGCACATTTGAGCTTTGGATCCCCCTTTTCTCCTCACATTAGAAAATACACTGCATTCAAACATACTGCTTCACAATTAGGATACAGTTTTGAAAGAAATTACATTAAAAATATATATTATTGCAGGTGATTTATGATTAATGAATTTAGAGACTTAATACATGTGTGATTCTCATTGAAACTATTTTTATAAGAAATTATGATGATTATCGAAAGTTATAACATAATAATAACAATAGGTAATTGTAATAATGATGATAACAATGTATCTAATGTGCAGTAGCGTACGCAGTTTTTTCAAGGGGAGGGTTTTCAAATCGGGCCCAAAATTTCGCAACGACTCAGCCAGCCGCTAAATAAGCGGGGGGGGGGGGGGGGGGGGGGGGGGGTAAGAGGACACTTTTTTTTGGGGGGGGGGGTCTTGAAATTTAAAAATTTGACATTTTGTCCAGTGGGGGGGGGGGGGTAAGGTCACCTTTTTAAGGTTACCCATTGGCAATTTTTTTTTTTTAATTAAAAAAAAAAAAAAAAAAAATCAAAAGGGGAGGGTTTTCCAAAATAACATGTATACAAAAAACATACACATAAAAAAAACTCGAGGGGGGGGGGGGGGGGGTTTAACCCCAAAACCACCCCCTGCGTACGCGCCTGCTAATGTGTATAGCGCAATTTCCATGCACATGTTCAATATGACATTCTTTTTTCTCCTGTGCCACACTCAAATACATGTATATTGTAATAAGAGAATTTAGCAGTTAATGGGTACAGAAATACTCCATTTCCATGGAATTGTACAAAGATATTACATGTTCAGTATATACAATTAATACATGTATGTACATGTTAATCACCTTTAAAGGAAAATGCAGCCTTAAGAACAATTTTAACTCTAAAAGAGAGCAGTAAAATCGGAGGAGACCGGAGAAAGTTTGAATGACAATCAGACACAAAATAAGAACGATATCATTTTTTTGGAAATTGTAATCACTATACATGTACATGCACGTTTATGGGAATTTCAAACTGGCTGACTTGGTAACTTTTAAACTGTGATGTAGTGATGGACAACTTTCACATTTGTTTTAACACACAAAACTATTAAAGTGTTAATGCTTTTGAAAATTATAACTCGGGAGGTTCATTTCTTTTTGGAGGACCTACATGTACATGTATGATAATATGCTATACATTAATATATTTTGGGTAGTGCCGAAGGGATAAGGCACTTAGGAGAAAACATAAATTAACAATATTTTCATGACAAACAGAAGATCTGTCTGTGCAGGTGCTGTGCCTACCTCCATGAAATGGCAAATTTGAGGTTTGCAAAGATTTAGTGATCTCATACATGTATGTCAAACAGTCATAACTTTCTTCTTAACGGTCTGATGTATCATGTTCGCAGACTTTCTCTATTCTGTTCATCTTATTTTCTGCTCTTTAACCCAATGAACTTATTCAAAAGGTTGGATTGCCATGTCAGTTGACATACATGTACACTTAAATATGATAATGCTGGAATGTACATAAAGTCTTTTCATCTTAATAACACACTCTTCTTCTTTCTAAGTACGTATTTTACATCATTAAAGAAAGAATACTTTTAATGACGACTGTGTTTGCAGCAATACCCTTCCATGAAATGCAAATATGTCATGTAATGATTCAATCTAATCTGAATACTTAACAAAACTTTCACAAATCTTGAATGCTTGCTAATTCACAAAACGTTCTTAATGGTAGTTAAACATTATTGCTGCAGGTACATGTACATTATGCTGTTTAAAAGATAAGTTGCAATAAATTAATTTCATACCGTTACATTATTACACCTAATATGTAAAAAAAGAATATGTAAAAAAGAATATATATTTTACAAACGATACTCACAAGTCACAACAAGCTTTTACATTGTATCATCCACACAGCAAAGTTCCATTCAATTTCTGTGGCACTGTGAATTTATCTTCCTTTTCCCACACTGAGTCAGTCCTAAGCTACAGACAATGCAGAATTGTGCTGCTTGTTCTCAGCCAACAAGAGACTTGAATAAAGAGCTGTCTACAAAATCTGTGGCATATAAAATCCTGGTAGGGGTCCTTTTTGTTGGTGGAGCCCAATCCCCAGCAAGCAGAGGGCGAGTCACTGCATACTCATGAGGGCAAGAGGGCATTCTGTGGGGGGTAAGCTGGGGGGCCTTGAATTTCCATTAGTTGCAAACAGGGAGGGGTCAAAGAGCAGCGTGGCTCAGGCTCTATGAAAGATTCAATCAATGTTTTCCCTTGATGGCGAAGCATTTATAAACATTTCTCAAAATGTGATGCATGTTGCGTGGGAAGGAAGCGTGAATATATTTCATTATTCCCTGCTGGTTTTCAAGACTTAAAAAAAGAGAAAACTGTGATCTATTTATCCCAGGAATCTGATGAAGTAAAATGCATGAAGAGCATGTCTTTATCTATGCAGCTGCATACAGTACATGACATGTACATGATATTAAAATAAAAGAAAGCAACATTAATAAAGAATTTAAAATGAATATACTACAAGTTACATCAAAAGCACCGTGATACATGTAGCATACATTTCTAAAATATAAAAAATGTACTTTCTAAAATACATGTGTGTTTATCACTTTAAGACGAGACAAATATTTTTTTTAAATAACATAAGCAATGCATTTACAGAAAATTGAGCTTTTCAGAGTTATAAAGAACAAGTTTTTACTTTCATACATATACACTGCAAATGTACTTTTACTTACTGCTTGTGCTTGAAAGAGCGCAAATTTAATTCCGCAAAATAAAAACCGTAACTATGCTACAAGTGCTACATACCGGTACTCATACATTTTCCTGTACATGCTGCATATCCGTAACTAACCCTGTAACCAACCATCTCGGATCCTTGGCCGATTGTTGGCCGATCAGATGAAATTGGATAATAAATTCTGATCACCGATCACCGAAAATGATTGGGAAAAAAATTGGTAGAATTGGTAGAAATGCCAAAAATTTTCAATTTTGGGGCTACCAAATGCTAAAAAAGCATGCATACTTGCGTAGTTGGGATTATTTTGTCATTTGGAGTTGTTGTAGACCATTTTTGTTGATATTTAGTGCCTTTTCATGACTTTGAAATTAACATTATTAGTCTAAGAGAAGAGGCAAAACATGCGAGCCACCATCTTGGATTATAATGTAGGCACACATTTTTTTGTCCATCGTCAATAAAATCCAAACTGGCAGCTTGCATGTTTTGTCTCTATTCTTTATTAGACTAATATTATCAATTTCAAAGTCATGAAAAGGCACTTAATATCAACAAACATGGTCTACAATAACTCTAAATGACAAAATAATCCCAGCTATGCATGTTTTTTTTTAGCATTTGATAGCCCCAAGCTTGAAAATTTTACGCATTAAAAAAAAGATCATAATTTTTGCCGATACCAATCAAAGGTGCGAGGGTGTCGCTCTGATCTTCCGATCCGATTAAAGCCCCAACTTACAGTGTTATCCATAACAATGATAGGTATATTGTATACCTTTATAATGCACTGTATACACAAACAAATTAAACAATCAATCAAATTCAAAGCTTTTCAATTTCTTTCATTTTTGTTGATAAACAGCAAAATATGCAAGTTGTACATGTACACACTTCACTAATATTATTGATGGGGATACAGATAGCCTGTGAGGGAAAACCAATCTTGATAGAGCTAGTAGGACTTCTCTAGAAGAAAGCAGAAAAGTCATAGAAGCATGCTGCAATTGCAGGACAATCAACCCCTTATAATAAGTTCATTTGAATTGAAAGCAGAAAAATCACGGAAACAGAATGGCAAAAGTTGGTAATAATTCGGACAAATAAGAAAGTTACCAATGTTTCGCATCACTACAGCTACATACATGTACATGTACTGTATGTATGTACGTGAAACTCAAATTGGTAATATGAATTTGAGTGATGTATTAGTCTCCTGTTTGTTGTGTACAAGAATATCACTAGGGTAACTCCCAAGTGCCTTCACCCTTGAGGCAATACAATGGAGATTATATTATTAGAGGTCCTCTAAAAGAAAAGACTATCCCGAATCATACATCATTGGAAAATTGAAATTTTAGTCATTCTGTGAGTTGCAGCAAATGGGAAAGTTGTCTGTCATCGCATATAGACATCATTGATTCAGCCAATATGAAGAACCAATACCTCACCTCAAGAAAGTACTTTAGTTATTCTGAAAGATCTTTTGTATTCTTGCCCATTAATTTTCTTGACCACGCGATGTACTTATATAATATTGGATGGCTTTGAGTGTGATACAAGTAAATATTGTCACACAAAAACAAAGCCATATAATATTATTATAATTATCTATATGAGGCTGACTAGCGAAATAACAAAATTTGATTTACCTTGGTAAATATGGCTTTGTTTTTCATAGTTTTGTGTGATATTGTTTATGTAGCGCACGGTGCGTGCATTATATGTACACGTAAAACAATGTGTGCTGCCAAGAGTTTGGTTGTAATAATTGTTCCTCATAAACCAAGGGGAAATCGTTTCATCCGTTTCCAGACCAACACAATCGCAATGAAATATTCAAGCTATACAATGTAGCAGCTCGGAAGGTGGAATTTTTTTTGAGAATAAGTAAAAGTATGACAGGAAAAATGATGTGATCTGATCATTTTACAGTTTACAGCACAGAAACTTACGTACGCAGTAGCGGTCAAATCCATTTGATACGTCACAGAATAGGCCGTGCGCAAACACAATGGCGACGTACTGAAAATTCTCAGAACCACAAAACATGTACAGTAGTTTGAGGTTAATTCCCCTTTAATGAATTAAAAAGCTCTTCTTAATTCCCCTTTAATGAATCAAAAAGCTTTTCCAACTAACGGTATAGCTTGGTGCATGATACATGTACAAGTTTGCCTGGTACGTCACATTATCGGGAAAATGGCTGCGCCCATCTCATGATAAAAGGCATAACGTTACAAGAATATCTTCAAGTTCATTTATTCATTTCTCTTGTTTATTTATGTAGAGGCAGGAATAAATCTCATATTTCAGCACACCTACATTTATTCTTGCATGTTGCATGGCCTTTAGCAATATTGTTTATCTCTAAATGTGAATATATGTATAGAATCACATTGTATTTTCATGGGCAGGGGGGGGGGGGGGGGGACCTGTCCCTCTCAGGCTGATAGAGCATCAAAATATTCTACCTCTTTCAATCTGCACTTCAAGACATGAGGTCATCATAAGAATGTACCCCAAAACTAAGTGTGCCAACTCTACATCAAGCTCTGATGAGTCTGTCTCTAATATAATAATAATAATAATAATAATAGCCTAATAATCCACTCAAAATTTTATTAAACCGAAATGGAAATGGAAAGATGTGAAGATGAATAGTGATACTGAATGTTTAATGTACACTGACGATTTTACACACAAGTAATACATTTAAAAACTTGAGATCAAACATGCATTGTCCATTTTGGTTAGCTGTAGCAAGTCAAAAACTATATCAAGGTTAGAGCTGCAACATGAGTTAAACTTCAAGAGCCAAGTTTATTTCTTGACCCCCTGTTACTCACTTATAGACCATTTCTTATGAATGTTAATATTCATGTAATATAATTCTACATAAACATGCACACATCATGTTCTTAGAATGAAAGCACTATGGCAATCCTACCTTTCTAATCAAGTTGATTTGAAGGAATACATACAAATCGGAGAAACAAATTTGGGGGAAATGCATTATGCAGCATATAAGTTAAAATCAGTATAACAGACTAAAAGTTGTAAATGGGATAAGATTCAAATTGACAAATTGGCCAAATCCCTGAGATTTAAGGTCAGTGATCTCTTGATTCTCTTCCATTATCTTTTTTCTTATTCTCATTCAAATTCAAATAATCTAATTAAAAAATAAGTTGAATTTTCTTTTAGGAGAACAACTGCAACAACAACTATTCATTTAAACTTTCACTAATGTTAATTATCGCTCATAACTCTTTAACTTAATTCTTTGACAAATCAGCAACATTTCAGAGATGTAGTGTTACTGATCTCTTCCATTTGTTAATATATATATATATATATATATATATATATATATATATATATATATATATATATATGTATGTATTCTTTTTTTTATATTTCAAATTAAAAAAATCCAATTCAAGAATAGGTTGAATCTTCTTTTAGGAGAACAACTCCAACAACAACTTTCCAATTGAATATTCACTAAATGACACTAATGTTTTATTATCACTCATACATGTAACTCTATATCTTCAAACTTTTACAAACTGTTTTTCTGATTTTATATTGAATTTGGATGTCAAAACCAACCTAACAATTGATTCTGACTGAAAAGATGGCCTGATATTGGATTTAAAATCACAAGTGACCAAAACGACCATATTTTATTGATGGGGGTCAATTTGACCATTATTTTTTCTAGCATCAGGGCAGGTTTTTGACATAGAACAAACTCATCAAATCTTCTTTGCTGATAAAAACGATTGGAAAAATTACAACTGGCCAAAAGCGAACATAATGGTTAGTTTGGGCCAAACGGTCAATATTAGACAATTTTTTTGATCGGCGCATAATTACCCATGTTAAGGTATTCAAATCTTCGCCATTAAAAACTTTGATTAAATCCCCTCATCTCCTAAACTAGGATAACAAAGCCTAGCAACAGCTGACAAAATGTTTACTTTTTCCCATGATGCATCACATGAAATTGACTGAACACTGGTGTCGCTAGATGGCGTTGTGGATTGTGAATCCAATATATTCATGCATTTATCTATTTTTATTTTTTATTTTTCTTACTACTTGGAAAGTTGGCCCTTTCTTACAAATTATCCTAATCCAGTTCACATCCTGCAATCAATCACAAAGTTACAAAAGCCTACATGTAGATGATGATTATTTTCAGACTTAGTTTCAATGGTTATCAAACTCAAGTTTTGATGCTGCTGATTCAAATCAATTACAAAGAACTCAACTTGACTCAACCATACCGACAGTAGGGTGGGGTGCGCTTGCGTACTTGCATGAAGTTAGCGAATGTAATCTCAGATCCTCATTAAATTCATGCAAGTAATTCACATTATGAATTGATGATGATCATTATTGACGCTAACTTCACGCACGCGCGCTACTGTAGGTATGCACTTGTATTGTGCAGTGGTTTGTCGTGAAACCTGTGAGAAAGTGTATACTAATGTCTTTGTTTCTGGGAAAAATACTCCAAAAAAGATAAGAAAATTGACACGAAACAGGTAAGAAAGATAACAACTTTTAAATCATGACCATCATTTGAACAATTGTGGAAGATTTCGATGATTTTTGTTGTGTTATAGTTGGGTATCTCCACGCCAGAGTCACAGGTTCAAATGGTCACAGTTGTGAACAAGCGCCCTACTTTGTTGCGGATACGAATTACGATATACGCGTACTCTCATCATCTGACATCTATGACTCTGCCGAGACGTTTGGCTTAACCATGTTAACGGAATTCCTCTCCAGTCTTGGAGTTAGAGGAGAGCGTCAACAATAATTTATATGTCAAACTGCTTAAAACATTTGAATCTTTCTGTCTACTACTTTACTATTAAAGTGTAACATGGCATGCCATTGGACTGTGGCGAGCGAGCGAGCGATGCGCCCTGGATCTTGATTGATCAAGCGACCGTAACCATTTGGCATTTCGCCTTCTTCGCCTGCAATGAACGATCATGATTATCCCCCTCATGATCCGTGTACACATGCACCGGGAACTTGTCAGGAGTATGCACACCGGTAGCGGGTACGATCTCCTGCATAAAATCAGAAATATCACTCATATTACAAGCGAGTTGCATGCTTTTATGTACATTTTCTCTCAATCCACATACACTCATAGCACCAAAAATAAGTTCTACTTACAAAAAATGAGTAAATTCGGGCCCGCTATCCTTGATCAATAGCAAAATTATGCCCCGAAAATCAGTAAATTCAGTAGTTATACGAGCGGATGATGTCCTCCGGAATCACTCAGTCGCTGATTGGTCGTTGAAAAGTTCGCTGAGGTCAGACTGGGCCCGTGACCTATTTTCAAGTCAATATTGTTTAACAATAATTTTCAATATTTTTGTATCTATTTCATGAATCATAATTCACTCTAAACATTCAGAAACTCTAGTAGGATTCAAAATTTGTATAAGTCTATCATACAATCATTTTTTTTGTATTCCTGAAAATTGTATTAAGATAAATTAGTGAACATTTGATTTGTGTAAATTGTAAAAAAAAAAATTATTTTTATTTAAATAGTATATTAATCCGGATATTAATTCTTCAGGCATAAATTTGAAATACACAAGTCTGTAACATTTATATGATGAAGACATTTTTTAAAGAGCAATCTAATCCTTGTAATAAGTTTATTTGTATGAAAGCAGTAAAATAACAAGAACAGAATGGCAAAAGTTTGAAATGTATCAGACCAATTAATAAGGAAGTTATGAATGTTTGAAATATGAGATCACTACACTACATCACATTGACATTACTGCTTCAGCCTTTTTGAAGTGCCCATACGTATGTATAGTGATTATAACTTTCAAAAATGCATACCGGTAACTTTCTTATATTTAGTCAGATTTAATTAAAACTTTCATCACGGTTTGCTTCTCAGATTTTTCTGCTTTTGTTTAGAGTAGCACACTTGAAATGTACACTTTCATTTTCAGTTATCCTTTAATTTTCTTTTTTTTTCTTTAACCCCCCCCCCTAACTGCCAGTCTGTTTACTGCACCCCCTACCAACATCAAAGGGTGCTCTACATTTTGTGCTCTTTTTTATTCATTATTTCAGGTTTATCCTTTTTTGTGAATCAGCATGCATGTTTAAAGCCCCACTGCACTACTTATAGCTACTTGCGCCTTCTATAGCAAACAAAGCGGTGACCATAGGTCCCCAATAATCCCCTTTTTCTTATGTTAATTGAGAGCTGATTTGATGAGATAACCACCTGTCAGTAACCATGCCCTCTGGTCAAGCTAGCTAGTGCAGAGGGGCTTTAAAGCATAATCTAAAAGTTTAGAACATCAAAATATACCAATTATATATCTAAATATTATCACCATTAATCTGTGATTCATATTGATGTTGTTTTGCATTACAGAAATTCATTTTGACTTTTGAAAGAAACAATCAAACTTCATTTTAATAATAGGCTTTTGTATACGGGCCTAGTATAGACACATTTCTGGTCAAATAAAATCTATTTGCATTGTCTGTCTTAAAAAACATAAATAAGGCCTAAAAGAAAAATGTATTTCCGGTGTATTGCCCTTTAGGTGCCAAAACATGGGTCGGTCGGTCAGAATTTTTTGCTCCCTGTATGAGTTGATATTTTTCAGTTTTGAATGCTTTAAATACATTTTGTTCTAAAAAAACATTTAATTTTTTGGCCGACCATAGATTTTTGGGTCGGTCTCAAAGGGCAATACAACATCTCTTTTTTTAGGCCTAACTAATAGATAAATTCAAAACCAACTGGCCGAATTGTATATTTGGCCAGGTGGTCTTGAGTTTTCACAAAACACATTTAATTTAATTCACTGGCCTATAAATTAACACACATTTCTGATCCAATAAATCTATTTGCATTGTCTGTCTTAAAAAACCTAAATAACTATTGAAGGCTTCCCACTATAATTAATAGATAAATTCAAAACCAACTGGCCGAATTGTTTATTTGGCCAGGTGGTCTTGAATTTTTCAAAAAACACAATTAACTAATTTCTTTCACTGGGGAAAACCCCGAAAAAGATTGTATCAAGACTATACCATATCCTCGGTCGGCAATATGCATTTGCATTGCATGTACTGTGCGTGTATTGGGTATGCGCCTATATTGCAAGGAAAGGAATTAACCGTAAATCAGTCAGTGGTCGTACAGAAAAGGTCAACTGCTAAGCACAAAATTGTCTGCAGTTTACACCAGAAATGGCGGGTAAAACCGCCCCAGGTTCATCCCTTCGACTAGAATGGGTGTATGGATATAGAGGACATCAATGTCGAAATAATCTTTTCTACACCGCTTCTAAAGACGTGGTATATTTTGTGGCGGGAGTGGGAGTGGTTTACAATTCGAGGGAACACACTCAGAAATTCTTCTTGGCACACGATGATGACATTGTCAGGTAAGCCATTCGAATTCAAGTTCAAAAACAGCTTCTAAGTTACAGTCCATTCAGTTTAACGGCATTATCACAAAACTTTTGATTTTGATCAAACTGTTATTAGTAGCACATAATTGATCATAGTCCAGTTAAAATATCTTCTTGGATGATGCTGGATCATGGATGTGAAGTGGGGGAAGGGGGAGGGAGGGGGGTTCATGCACAATGATGTAGTTGTCATTCGGGGTTGTATGAAGTCAGGGCTGTCAACCCTCCCGCATTTGGAGGGAGTCTCACGCCACCACGCTCATTCTCCCGCCGTCCCACCAGCTCGTAGCAGGAGACTCCCGCAATTTCCCGGTTTATGAAAAAACCTCCCGCCAAACGTGTAAAATTAACCAGTGTACTTGTATCATTTGGATTTTTTTAGGTCTAGTGAGCACTTCAATTTTTTTTTCTTTCTTACTCAACACCCCTTCCTTGTTGAGCAAAAAAAAATTGCATATGATCTCCCTCGAAGCAGTTTCCCAAAGTTGATAGCCCTGATGAAGTTGGTCTGCTATCTCAACTTAAAATGTATAGAAATCTTGCAGAATAGGGGAATAAAATATCTTGCAATGCACTCATAAGAGTCATAGGAGGATTAGGATACTATACATTGTAGTTTGTACACGCTATTGCTGTGACTATCGCTGTGAATCAATATTTTGTTTATAGTTCCTAATGCACTCTTACTTAAATATTACATTTATATTGACTGGGCTTGAGGGGTACATCAGAAATATTGACTAAGCTAAGATCATATTGCCCCGAGTCGAAGACGAGGGCAATAGGGTCTTAGCGCGGTCAATATGTCTTATGTACCCCAAAAGAAGCCCTGTCAATATAATTGTTGTTACCTATACAAGGCAACTTTCAGAGACGCCAAGTTCAAAGATCAGCAATGCGTGATATTTTCATGATTTGGCACGCAAGCGTGCGTGCGAGGGTATAACACATGTATAAGGTATAGCGCTTTTTCAAAATATAGCGCGCGCGTCGTGCATAAGAGCATTTTCAGACCCTCGAAATGAGTGATGTCACGCCTAATGCGTGATTCTTGGTAGCTCTGAACTTTGGTATCAAGCATCTTTTTTACTCACCATGTATGCATGTATATCCTTTACTCTTGTCCAGAGATGAAAATGTATGAAAATGTAATTGTGACGTAAATTGTTACCGCGCGTAAACTTTAACACGTACACAATACTGCGCTTATGCACTTTAATAAAAGCGCACTGACTAGAAAGAGTGGAATATGGCAGAATGTTGCCCTCTGATTTAGTACAGTAGTCTACGGGGAAACCCGGGAGAGGGCAATATATGGGGAATGTTGCATGCTTCGGTTTCGTATTCGGAGTAGCATACAAAATACAACTTAATATTTTACAGCAAAAATGCCTTGTATGGGTAACAATATAATATATTGCACACCATGCATTTTTACCTAATAAGAATTATATGTGGTATTTATTGCATTTCCTTTTCAATTTTTTGTTATCGTTCCTCATGCACTTGCTCAAATAATACATTATAGTGTTGCATACCATGCATTGTTACCTCATAAGAACTTTGTCATTTATAAATTAAGAAAAAGAAATGTTTTGATAAATTCTGTAATTATTTGACAAGCTTATTTGAGAGAATTTTGAAGATAACAAACTTGAAATGAACTGCATGCTAGAATTCTATAGGTTAATGATTAAACTGTCATTCTACATACTCTATTCTTTGTCAATAATGAAGAAGAAAAAAGTTATGATAAAGATTGGGACTATTTAACTTATTCCCTTAAGCTCTAGCTCAATTTTGTTCTCTCCCATTTATCTCATCCTATCGCTATTTTAAATCTTTATTTTGAAATTTAATGTGGTATTATTATGCTCCTTGACAGCTTGAAAATATTTTTCTAAATTTATACTGTCATATATTTTTGAATGGCTCGTATATGGTAATGCATGTTGGTATTTATTTCCCTCTTTTTTTCTGATTTTCTATTCTTAGGTAGCTTCTCTCCATCTCTGTCTCTATCTCTTTTTTCTTTTTTTCTTGGGGGGGGGGGGGGGGAGGGGGGAGGGGGAGATCTCTTCAAAACGCCTGTCCCATATTTTTACTATGCTCAATGGCATGGCTCCAAAATTATTATTTTTTTTGTAAGAAGGTCCTTATTCATTATTGTAAAGTAAATAGTCTGTATATACCCTACGTAAAAATCTTGAAAGTTTACCCAGACTTTGGGTGCCAATGTGTTAGTGTTGATCCCTGTCATGGTTTTGGATGCTTCCTTTCGACTACTTATCACCTCTTTTTTTTTACATCTCTTTTTCATAATGTACCAATGTTTTCCCTTTATTGCTTTTCTTATATTGAAAATCATTCTTTGATAATCAATTACTCTTTTCAAAGTTGTATTTTTTTATTCTAATTACATTAATGTTTTTTTTTCTTCAATTTAATATACATAAGTATGTTTCTGAACTCCTTGTCCACTGTCTTGTAAATTGATGAGAACTTCAACAGAAACAAATTATTACTGATCATCATCAGGTACCATTTGGTGGTATTTCTTATTGTCTTAGTTTTTTTAATTTATGGACTATACGTTTGCCTCTACCTGGAAATTTTGAACGGTTGGTCTGAAAGGTTATGGGAAGCAAAAGCATATGGATGCTGTCTGTCTCATGGAATTCTAATTTCCTTTAATTAATTCTACAGTCATGATATCAATGATTTTAGAGAAATTCCTACTTGGAATAGACTTCTTATTCTCTAATTTGAAAATAAACATACATTTCAATTACTACAAGGCACAAGCTAAATTTTTTCTTCATTTTTTAGGGGTGAATTTTCTTTATTGTTATAAGAAAAAAGATAAACAATTCAATATCTTTCACAACTGTCGAAATATTAATACCTTTTAATTTATCAAATCTATCCTGGTTATTCCCAATCGAAGTTGTACTACATACTATCATCTATCAAATTACATGTACATGAATGTATGGAAGTAGCACATTAGGGTTTGATCTTAATTTAGCGTGATTGAGCGCGGTGAGAATAGAGTGCTATGGTACAATAGCCAATGCCCCCAGGTGAGTCAGGTCTTTACGTCAAATATTCAGTAGAGAATTGTCCAATTTGACGAGTCACATGAATCATGGGATAGAATAAAAGCACAAAGGTTATTATGTTTAACCCATAAAGATTAAATCTGAGCAGGTAATGGACACTGAACCGATCGATGTACATGTAGCAAGAGGTTCTTCTGTCGTGGGAAACTTAATCTTGTTATGGCACTGGACTATAAAATATTTAAACATACTGTAAACCATTAACCATGGTACAATTTTCAAAATCGTCATGGCAGACAGAAAAAGAAACTCTTTCAATTTATTAGAAATGGGGTTCAAGTGTACATGTATGGTCATGTTTATTTAAACATTTGAGGAGCCTAGAACAGTAGATTTTCTCACCAGTATTTAGCCTTTTTTCAATGATGGTATTTTAAATCCTGCAGAATCCTAACCCACTGCAATACTGCCATTTATAAATAAGGCCATAATTTTCAAAAAAAATGTTAGCTTGAATTAACTTTGAGATGCACTGCCTTTTTTAACAGATAGTCAGATACATCTATCAGCATTCAACTTTTTCTCAAGGACCATGGAGCAAAGAACTGTGTGTCATGGGCCCCTGTAATTACTACCTTTTGACAGTTTGGCATTTGTGGGACTGGGGTCCGTACTAATTTGTGGCATCTGTAGGGATCTTTGTGTATTTTCTAACTTTAATCAATATCATGTTATTATCATTATCAGTGAGTATATTTGAATTGTGTATACTAAAGTACAAATGTAAATATGTTCTTGTAAATTTGTTCTTATTTTCCTTTGATATGATGTTAATAATAATAATAAAAGGTGCTTATAAAGCGCTTACCACCAAAGTCTCTAAGCGCTATAACAAACAAAATACGATGATAAACTATTACTATATAAAAAAATAAAAAATTGTGAACGATGTAGATGGATTATTTCTGCTGTTTCTTTACCAGCTTGGCCATCCATCCTGAGCGGTCACTCATTGCTACTGGTCAGTTTGGAAAGGATCCTTACATCTGTGTATGGGACTCTAACAGTGTCCAGACAGTGTCTATTCTCAAGGATGGCCACACTCATGGTGTTGGCTCTCTTGCATTCAGTCCCGACGGCTCTGTAAGTATCACCAAATCTTTATTTTTGTTTATTATATACTTTAAATGCATTGATAGATGTGACTAATAGTATGGACATTCCAATATAAAGGTATCGTTTAGCTCTTACTAAACGTTACACCATATTTTTTTTCTTAAACAGATTAAATAGATTTCTGTTACTGCAATTTCTTGTATCATCCACCCTCAAAATAATTTGTTAACCCTCTGTAGGGGATCTTTGAAATTTGCAACATCAACAACAGCAACAATAACAACAACAACAACAAAGTGTCCAAAAGAAAAAGAAAGAAAAAAAATCTGATTTCTGAATGAGGAGAATTCTTCTTGGAATGCTAATAGGAAAAAATGACTTATGACTCATGAAAGTTTTTTTTTAGGCCTGTCAATTGCTAAAACTTGTACTGTATGTGTTTTTAATGCTAATGATTATATTATATCACCAATGTAAAATTGCAACTAATGTGTAAAAATCAAGACTTAAAATCATGGAAATCAATTCAGAGAACTTGGAATGTGTGTGTACAAGTGTCTGTGTCAGCACAATAGATAGCTAAAAAGAATACCTAATAATGATCCTGTTAGGTGAAAATCTACTTCTCATTCAAATTGTCTATTTTGACATTTATTCCTACATGTATATTGTAGCACCATTCTCACAGTCCTTGACCCGTTTGTATTTATAAGGTCATTGGCTTTATTCATCTGCAGTTTAATATTTGTGGCCATATTTACTCTGCATTCGCCTCTAGAGGAAAGACCTTCTTTCCTCCAGCTGTTGACCTGTGTGAATATACACATGTAGCTTGCAGAGAAAGACACATTGCTTTTCTTCTGAAATCTGGAGAAACGTCAATTGCCCCACCCTAGCCTAATGATGAGCTCATCTTATAAAACATACTCATATTGCCCACTTGTAGTGAATAGAATAACTGAATAAGTAAATTAGATCTGGTTGATTGTTTGAAGTTGCTCCTGGACTTCAACATCTTGAGAAGAGTCCTTGATATCACAATGCCAATGCTACAGTGTAGACTTACTCAGAATTCAGATGAAGACATTAGGCATTTTTATTTGCATACCCCGGTAGTGCATTCTACAAATTTACCCTGCACAGCTTCAGTGATTTGAGTTATTACGTGTAACTCACAAAATTCTATGTAAAAGATAATCTATGGAAATGTTTTTTTATTTGAAGAAAAAAAAAGCTGAATATGATAAAAGTAGCCCCAGATATGAAAGTCGTTATTTTTCTTCAAATGAGTCTTCAAAAGAAAAGAAAACAACTTGAATAAAAATATCAGCTTGAAACCACTGAATGTTATAGCCAACTTCTTCAAATTTGCTCTTGAAAATAAGTCCTCTTTTAACTCTGAAGTACATGGTTGCTCGTGGTGGCCCTGTTTTTATCTTAATTTTGGACTTCAGAGATATTCATAGCGTCAAACACGATTTGACAAACTAAACAAAAATTTAGATCAAATGGTTTATGGACTATCTGTAAATGTTTGCATGAATTCAACAAATAATTTCTAGATGAATCTATTGTTACTGTAATATTTACTTTGTTTGCATTTTTTATAAATTATAATAAGTATTAACTTGAATAATTACTTTGGAGCTGTACAAAATGTGTGTATGCATGCAGGTTTGCAGAGATGCAAAACACACACACACAAAAAAATGCTTATATCTTTCACAATAAGCAATGCAATCTGAATCCAATTAAAGTGTGTTGGTGTAGAGATGAGGATAATTTCAAAGTGTGAGGTCCTCGGGTTAACGTCTTATTAAAGCTAAGAGTGGTGGTATGTCAAGAGGGAAAGGAGTTGTACTTGTGATGGAAATGGATGTGGCAGGACGGACCTGAAGAGTTTGGAGGGAGGCCCTCATGGAGGAACCTGTGCTAGACAATAAACAGGAAACAGGATAACTACCCATACTTTGCATAGTCATTGGATCAGCCTTTTCCCTTCCTCCTTAAATAGGTTAAATGCAGTAATTTGAAATGTCACAAATTCACGATGTCAAATTCATTTGAAGTTTGTTATAAAATAAAAGTTGCTTCTACTTGTATTTTGATTTTGAAAAGGTTAATACAGATGTACCTTTAAGATTACAATTTAAGAAATAAGCATTGCTCCATTTTAACTTTCTACCTAAAGTTCTGGATGTTCACAAAACCACTGTTTCCATTTTTTTTTTTATATTAAGGGAGGGGGGGGGGGGGTAATATGTACATGTATGCACTTGACTCCTTCTATTGCCAAACCATGAAGTACAAAAATATTTGTTTCAAATTAAAGTGAGTACCGTAGTAAGTGTTGATACATACATGTATGTATGGATGAAGATGTCTTCACAATTGTTTCACGCTCATACAAAGCTTTAAGATTCTTTAAGACTTGTTTTAAGAACCAACTGCCTTAGGAAACTTATTTACCAGGTGTCTGCCAATCATTAGTAAAAAATGTAAGAAGGACATTACTTTGGGAAATCCAAAATTGAATTTGAAAATTCTGTTTGCCTGTTATTCATTTGCAGAGAATCGTATCTGTCGGTCTGGACCCTAACAACATCATGAATGTGTGGGACTGGAAGAAAGGCAAGATCTTATCTACTGTGAAAGGTCATTCAGCTAGGGTAAGAACACATTTTAAAGTTAAATTGTTGAAGTTGGTGCCGTGCAAAAATAAAATAAACTGAACTGAACTGAACTGAACTATACAGTGGTAAGTGGAAAGTCAAATAGAATTGATTGAATCGCTTTGAGTTTATTTATTTAATCACATTAGTAAAGAAGCTACTATGAAAAAATGATTTTCAGGCTTTCAGCAACGCTGTGAAATACATTTTTGAAAACTACATGATGACTTTTAAACAAAAAACAATGAAATATTACGAACAAGCTTAGAAATAAACATTTTCAAAGGAAATTTACATTTAAAATGTAATTGAATAGAAATTTTGAACAATGATAAAATTCCTAGTGGTGAAGTCATTGTGAGCTTTCATCCTTCATATATCTCAAATTATCTGATTGTTCACTAGATATTTGATTGCCAGTTCAACCCACACAAAGAAGGTACGTTGGTAAGCTGTGGCATGAAGCACATCAAGTTCTGGACCCTGTGTGGGAATGCTTTGACGGCTAAGAAGGGTGTCTTTGGCAAGGTGGGAGACATCCAGACCATGCTGTGTCTTGGGTTTGCACCCAACGATGACATCACCTATGCAGGCACACTCAGTGGGGATATCTATGTATGGAATGGGACCAACCTACAGAGAGTTATACAGGATGCTCACAGGGTAAGGCTGGATTTATTCAAATCCAAATTGTTTGTTACTGTTTTTGCCAACCCATTGAACACAATTTAATTTGATTATGAATGCATTTTCCATCGGCTACAGTGTGAGTTCATCCATGTTAAGTATGCAACGGGTAATTAAATCCTGAAGATGATTTGAAGGAAAAAAGGATACTACATGTAGCAAGACTAATGATTCTAAGTGCATTACAAAGCTCTTATCAAACTGTGGCCAAGCTACTCTGACAAGGTGTTTAATGATTCAAGGAATGTGTTGCTACCATGTACCCATTTAATTTACCTGGGTGGAAAGAGGCAAATGTAACATAATATCTTGCCAGAGGAAGTGAGTGCCATGACAGGGATTTTAACCCCATTCCTGGTGATCTATAGTCTGGGGACATTTCCACTTTACCAGCAATAATGTTAACAAGATTGTTAAGATAGTTATATGATTAAACTTGACCAGTAATTGTTTATAGACTTTTGCATGAGACGATGATAGACATCATTCTGTCTTCTTTGTCTTGATATGATCGTGCAGGGTAGCATATATACGATGAACGCAGCTGAAGGAGGGTATGTGACTGGAGGGAAGGATGGATGTCTGTGTCTATGGGATACAGACTTCAGACACATTACCAAGATTGACCTACACAAGACCAAGCAAGGATACCCAGGTAAGGACTAGGGATTAGCAGATTGTATGCAAGAGAGAGAGAGAGAGAGAGAGAGAAGAGAAGAAAAAACCCACCACAAATCAGTGAATTACTATATAAATAGTTCCTAAAATCTTCTAAGCAGCCTTTTTCTTAGGACAATTTTTGTTGTTATTGAAAATTTGAAAAGAGTTATGTAGGCAGATTGACACCATGAAAGTCATATATATGTGCTGCTCGGCTTTATTATTCTCAAGAAGAAATTTCTATAGGCCAGGACCAGAAGGAAAAAAAAAAAGTCGTAATATAGGTGCTAATGTGAGATCGAAAATCGTCTTAATTTTAGTAGGATTTGAAAAATTGTGTAACTTTTGTTTTGATGATATTGCATTGTACAGGTCTCTCGATCCGCAGTGTCCATTGGCTGGGTGAGCACATCCTAGTGGGCACCCATGACAGTGAGATCCTGGAGATCTTTGTACGAGAGAGAGATAAACCCAAGGTGCTGGTGCAAGGTCATGCAGAGGGAGAGCTCTGGGCCCTCACAGCACATCCTAAGAAACCTATCTTTGCCACCGGTAGTGATGACCAGAGTGTAAGGTAAGTCGTTTAACTCATTGCCTATGGAAATTTGATGGCTCCTGTATCACAGGAAATAGGTATGAGAGAATTCGGTTGTCAATGGTTTGAATACATCAATTCTCTTCAACTTTTTTAGTAGTTTATACTATCCAATAGAGCATCATTCTTGCTACGGTAGTTGAATTTGTCACAGAAACATAAATTATGGCTAAGTGCATTGCTTACACTTATTTCTGTTAAGCACTGTGCAGGTGTAATTTAATCGAGAATAAAACTAGAGTTTCAGAAACATTAACCAAAGGTTTCACATGCATTGATCTGATGTATTTATAGAAATGATTAGCCAATTATTTAACTCTATTGAAGTTACGCTGTAGATCTATACACATATACTATACATTGTATGTGACAAGGGGTCCTAGTCATTAACATTATTGAATTAGCTGCCTGTGTTCAAGGGCATTAGAGCTGTGTGCAGCTGACAAGAGGCTCAATTGAATTTGATTGGTATCATTTCTGTAATATGCTTTTATCAGTGACAGTAAACACTGCTTTAGGAATCTTCGATATTGCATTTATTTATTCAGGTTTTTTGCTCATATTTAATCAGAATTGCCAATGTGTTCCTGAAAATAATTGAAAATAAATGCTTCCCATTTAGAAATTAATTGCTATAAATGGTTCTTTAAAAAATCCCTATCAAATAAAATGATTCTTAGTAAACATATTTGTACCGGTAAGTACAAGGAACACTGAAAATGAACGTACCATTATTTAACAGGATATGGCACAGTGAAGATAAGACGTTACTGGCAAAGACAGAGATGGAGCAAAATGTGCGGTCGGTAGCTTTCAACCATGATGGCAGTCATCTTGCAGTTGGCATGTCAGACGGATCCTTCACAGTACTCAAATCAAAGTGAGTGCTACAGATGCTTTTTTTTTGTATTTTTTTGTAGAAAAGAAAGTACATTGTGTAGAGAAAAGAAAGTAAATTGTGTAGAAAAACGTGAGCCGAAAGAAGAAAGTAATTCTTACAAATGAATTGTATCAAATGGTGCAACATATTCAAACTTGCGCAATATGATAAAAACTTTGAAGAAATATCAACCAACCAAGACTCATGTAGGTATACTTACACAGCAATACAGAATCAAGAGGTTAGAGATGTTTATACCAGATTTACCTTTAATACTGTTAATATTGTTATGAGTATTTTAGAGTCACCAGTCTTCAAGATCTTTTTAGAAGGCATTGATACATGTATTTGTTGCTGAATTTTCTTGATTCAAGCCTGCCTCCCAAATGATAAATGGATAAATATTGTTTGTAACTGCACTGTACTAAAACAGTAATTACCTATGATCAAGTTACCCTAGGAATCCAAAGTCCTAATGAATCATTGTACATCCTCCTCGGCACACAGAGATCTTTCAGAGATCATCCACATCAAGGATCGCAAGGAGGTCCTGCACGAGTTGAAGTATTCTCCGGAGGGTCACTATCTTGCTGTAGGCTCAAATGATAACTACGTAGATGTGTATGCTGTGGAGCAACACTACAAGAAGGTTGGGCAGTGCTCTGGTAGCAGTAGCTTTATCACTCATCTAGACTGGTCCAAGGATAGCCAGTATCTTCAGACCAACAGTGGTGCTGCAGAGAGACTCATCTATAAGATGCCTGGTGAGAATTTTGTTGTTGTTGACTTATTTGATTTTCTAAGATTGCCAAAAATGTATTGATGACAGTTTCGTTTCCAGTTGAAATACTTCTTGAATAGAAATATTTGCCTTTACAGACCACATTTTTGTTGGGATCTCTCAGTCTTTTCATAGTTTCAAAGAAACCTGTACATAAATACCACCTACTTACAAGGACAATTTTATAGTCTCTCTTGAGCCCTCATTGTATTCATGTTTCACTGTATCAAACATAAAATATTCTCAGTTTTTGTAATGTCAGAGACTACCTACACTTATATAATTCTAAGTTCTAACTTCTAACTTCATGCTATCTATGACAGCTGGAAAGCATCTGACCAACCGAGATGAAATCAAACAGATCCACTGGTACTCCTGGACCACTGTTCTTGGAGCTGAAGCTAATGGTATCTGGCCCAAGTACTCGGACACCAATGACGTCAATGCTATAGATGCAAACTTTGATGGCGAGGTGATGGTGACAGGAGATGACTTTGGACTGGTCAAACTCTTCAGGTTTCCCTCATTGAAACGAGGTGAGTTTGGAATGCAGTACTCCACTTCTCAAGATGATGTGTATTAATATAGCCTTGGCCAAAACAGAGATGCATTTCAAACTTCCAGGTTGCAAATTACCTGTGTTGTAGTGTCTATCTGCTATATTAGAAGTAGTGCTTCACTGGACCATTTTAAAGCTTATCTGTACAAGTTTATAGGAGGGATTAGACTACCCTGCAAGGTCACTGGACAGGTGGTTATCTCATCATCTCAGCTCTCAATTAACATAAGAAAAAGAGGATCATGAGGTACCAATGGTCACCGATTATGCATTGTTTTCTATATAGAGGGAGCAAGTAGCTACAAGTAGGACAGTGGGGCTTTAAGCTATTAAATACTTAAATCTCTACTACCCATAGTCTTAATACAGGAACCTTCCAGTTTCCATATAAAGATACCACAAATGTACCTTGGCCTCCTGAGACTTTGGGAAGGCAGTAAGACACATTTAATTCCCAAAGAAAATGTACCTGATAATCTCATTGGTGTTGCTGTTATTGTTTTAATTGTTATTTTCTAATTGTAATCTTTTATAATTCTCTTTCCAGGTGCCAAGTTCAGAAAGTAAACTGGTCAGTCTGCCAATAATCCCAGCATGAATAATATTGTTGTTGCTGTTTTATTATTCTCTTATTCTTAACTTCAACATGTTTCTTTTGGCAGGTGCTAAGTTCAGGAAGTATGTTGGTCACTCTGCCCATGTGACCAATGTGAGGTTCACCCATGATAAGAGGTATGTTGTGTCTGTAGGAGG
This sequence comes from Strongylocentrotus purpuratus, assembly GCF_000002235.5. NCBI lineage: Eukaryota > Metazoa > Echinodermata > Echinoidea > Camarodonta > Strongylocentrotidae > Strongylocentrotus > Strongylocentrotus purpuratus. Next base: position 39,569,659 of record NW_022145611.1, read on the forward strand.
TGGTGACCATGCTGTCTTCCTGTGGAGGTACAACCCAGAGGGTATTCAGAATGATGAAGATTCAGGCACAGGCCATGATACAGGTCAGTATACGATGGTTTACATTCAAACATTATAGCCTCAATCATGGATTTCCTGCGAAGCTACTATCCTGCATTATCCAACCAGATGAAGATTTTGGCTACTCCAATCCTTACAAAAAATGTTTACATAAGAAAAGAAAGATAAATTTCTGAATGTATTAGATCATATGTTGTGTAGCTAGGAAAACAGTTCTTTCACACTTAAACACCCTGACTTGGGAGTTCTAAATAGATGATTACCACAACATTTAATATTATGACATAAACATAAAACCCTCTAACATTCCAAAATGATAGCCATTCTTTATCTTCTATTAAATTTGAAGTGTACATTCTCTCTCTGAACAGGATATATGGATTCAAACAGTGAGGACAGTGACTCAGACATGTCAGATATGGGTGATCTGGACTCCGACATCGAGAAGGAGAAGGAGATCGACTATGAGAGGGCTGTTTACAAGGAGGACCTGGACCAACTCAAGAGACAGAACAAGACCAATAACTCTACAGGAGAGAAGAGACGAGATGGTCCCAGCAAAGGAATTAAGCTAGACTTTGTGCATGGGTGAGTTACAATAGAATATCTATTATTGAACCCCATGTCAATGATGTTTGTGAAATGGAAAATGCTTCTATGGTGTTCATATTGATATGTAAATAGTTGTCAATTTAAAGGTAATACAAAGTTTTGGTATAGGGTCATGAATTTGGTTCAAATGAACATATTGGAAGCGTAGGCGATTCTACAATATTCAGTGATCAGTGTCGCGGTTGAAATCGAGTCTAAAGCGATGAAATTGTAAATAAACTATTTATGTTGTACAGCCCCCTCTCAAGGTCAATATATTAATTCAGCTATAAAACAATGTTCTTTGAATAAAATCGAACGATGTGCTATTACCGTTTGGAATATATATATCACAACTACATATTCTGAAATTTTCATAGTCGCAGCTACCATCGTATGGTCGTAGGCGCTATTTGAAATTTATCAAAATTTACCAGGAGCACCGGTAAATTTCTATATTCAATTTTTCTCGAAAGCAGAAGTGTTTTAGGGACTAATTTTTTTAGTGCTTATAATACATCCATAGGGGCATCCAGATTTATCAAAATTGTAAAGAATCACTATCCAGCCAATTTTCAAAATTTACCAAAACTTTGTAATACCTTTAAGACAGTTTATGAACAATACTAGAGAATTAGTACAGGTGGTCATTTTTTTGTCTTTTTTTTTTTGTCTGAAGGGCATTAATTCTTTGTAACGTGATATGAGTTAATACCCTTCTAGCTCCAAACAGGTGAGGTACAAAAAAAGAAACAAGAAAATAGATTAAGATATTGCTATAAATGCCCCATAATCATGCTCTTTATCATAACATTGATGTTACATGTCGAAATAATTGTCTGTCAACAAAGTTTTACTTAAATATGATAATTTGAAGGTCAAAACATTGCTTTTATTGCAAATATTGGGATATGTTTAGCAAAGGTCATGCCAGTCCTCATCCCACTTCACCTTTCTATTCTTTGCAGCTATCGAGGGTACGACTGTCGTAACAATCTGTTCTACACTCAAGCAGGTGAGGTAGTATTCCACGTTGCAGCAGCTGGTATCGTCTACAATCGTGAGACGCACTCACAACGCTTCTTCCTTGGTCACACTGATGACATTCTGTGCTTATGTATTCATCCACGCAAGGACTATGTGGCAACTGGACAGGTAAGAATGTTAGACGTAAGCTGATTAGATCATTGGTAATTATTGGATTAGGCAGATGAAATGTCCGTAACATGAGGATCAATAATGTTTTCACAGGCAAACTTGTGATATGGTTATAATCATCTTATTTCCAAAGGATAGCTGGTTATTGATGTTAACATAAAAATTGTCAGTAAAATCACATTTGAATAGAAGCTGAAAGGCAGGAACACATATAGGTGATACATCAAATTAAAATTTGTTTGCCCTGAAACATACAGAGTGTGTATTATGAAATAGCAATTCCACTCTATTATGGTTTCTCACTAATGAATTCATGCAGAGTTTTATAGAAGATATGTATGCTTTTGACCCTTATTTGCTTGTATCCATCAGGTTGGCAGAGATCCATCTATCTATGTTTGGGAATGTGAGACTCTGAAACCACTTGCTCTCCTGAAGGGCCAGCATAAGAGAGGAGTTTGTGCGCTGGACTTTTCAGGTACTTGAAAACAGCTCTTCCATGATCTTTGAATTAAAATGTTAAAATCTTGAAGTGAGAAATTCGATCTAGATGTCTGTTACCATGGTATTTATTGTTAAAAGTTAGACTTTAGGAAAGCAAACTTGTAAGGAATGTGTTTAATAGGAGCTGCAATGCCTTATTATTTATGCTAAACTTCCATCATAGGATTTAGATGACGTTGGGGTTAAGGTTGGTAGTCATTACGCTGAGAATTTGATTTGCTATGATATTCATGATGACAATATAGCTAAATGCATATTCTTCTATGATGAGTTAACATGAATACCACTGAGGAACAATTGGCTAACATTGACCATTTCATTGAAATTTTAGCCATGACAATGCATTTCTTTGTTTCCTTCATTTCATCAGCCGATGGGAAGAAGTTAGCCAGCGTGGGTCTTGATGATAATCACTGCATTGTTGTGTGGGACTGGAAGAAAGGTGAAAAGCTAGCTACAACGAGAGGACACAAGGACAAGATCTTTGTCATCAAGTGGAATGCACATGATAATGATAAACTGGTCACTGTTGGGATGAAACACATCAAATTCTGGACTCTAGCTGGTAAGAAATATGCACAAGTTCAGCTTTTATGTATAGTATGAACACAGCCAAATTTATGTCTTTCTTATGTCTTTATATTTACAGGTTTTTATTGTTTTTTTTCCAAACAATGTTACTTCCTCTACCCTGTTAGACAATTTTCCAAGATCCACAGATACATAACCTTTCATTCCCGGATCAGTTTTTTTTCCTTTTTCTCCATGGTGATCAAGTGTTGCAGCTTCCTGAGCATGGAAAAAGTATCTCACCTTCATTTCTAATATCATTAAATGTGACAGCATATTTCAACTTTCGTCCCACATAATATTAAATTGTGTATTGTAATTTATTTGATACACATTGTTGCCTTGTTGATGCTGTGTTGTGATATAGTGAAAAGTACATTAGATTATCATTGTGGTCAACATTATTGTTTTAAGATATCATATTTAAAGCAAGTAAATTAAAAAAACCTGAATTGGATGGAAATATTCTGTCCCGTTCTGCAAGTACTTTCAAGTGTGATAATTAATAGTCTCCCCCCCCCCCTCTCTCTCTTTCTCAGGTGGTGGTTTCACATCAAAACGTGGTACATTCGGTAACATCGGCAAACCTGACACCATGATGTGTGTTTGCTATGGACGTTCACCAGAGATGACGTATTCTGGAGGTGCCAATGGTAACATCTACCACTGGCAGGGGACCACCTTACTGAGGACAGTCAAAGCACATGATGGTCCATGCTTTGCCATGCATTCCTTGGACAAGGTAGCTTTTTTCTACCATTGCAAGTTTTGTATGGTGATTGGCACGAACCAACTTTGAAGTTGGCCACATTGTTTGTAAAATATATCAAATTCATTTTTAAGATATATGTGGAAATGATTACCACAAACTGTTTGTCATATTTAGTGTCATGGGCATGGCTATACTAAGAGCTGGATGTATATAATTCTACTAATTTTATTTATTTCTATTTTAGACAGTTCAAAATAAATGTCTCTAGATATGCCGTTCTTCATAGTTGCATCAAACTTTATGTTCTTCATGACTTTTAGATGTTTTTTTTAAATTCCATCCTGACGTTAGAATAATGAATATATTATCAGAAACTCTACTAAGTGCTTATGGAAAATTGATTTTGTTTGCATAGTAGTGAAAAGGGAGAGTGCTGTAAGCTATCAAATGTCTTGCAGACAGAGGCTGGACATTTTTTCTCACTTACCAATGGTAACCATCACTTCAATCAATATTAAATGTAATCTCTTTCTGCTATTCATTCCAGGGCTTTGTGACTGGTGGAAAGGACGGCATGATTGCTCTTTGGGATGAAGCATTTGAACAGTGTCTCAAGACCTACGCTGTCAAGAAGTCCAGTTTGTCCCATGACTCCCATGGTACTCTGACCAGTGACATGCCAGCCATTCGGTCAGTGGTGCTAGGACATGGACACATTCTAGCAGGGACCAAGAACAGTGAGGTCCTACAGATTGAGAAGAGCGGACCTATCAAACTACTCGTTCAGGTATGCTATCAATTTCTATGTATATGTTGGTAACAGGGAGTGTGAATATATTTTTAAGACATTGAAAGGGTAGTGGGTAGATGGAGAGTTACACAATGAAATGTTAGTGGTAGGATGTAAAAAATATTTTGCTCATTGTTTATTAGAGAAATTCTGGTGTTCTGCTCTTTAACTTGAGGGTGCAACCTTAAAATGAAACAAGTTATAAATAAAATAATTTTTTTTTCAAATAGTAGGATTGAAGCTTAGCTACTTGTCAACTGTTACCAAGACCTTCTACAGGGAAAACATAGAATGTGCACAATTTATGAATTTCTTAAAAAATATTGTGAAAATAGTCCTTTTAGGGTCACATAGAGAGTGTGGGGGGGGGGGGGGCATGGAGTTTAGTTGCTAACCCATCTAAATACCTAGCAATAGTCAGTGATTGCCACACATGAAGTCTCTAAGGTATTTATAACATGAAAATTGAATGTCATTTTGTACATTTTGTGGTAAACTCTAAACAATCCTCCTTTCATCAGGGTCACATGGAGAGTGAGGTATGGGGTTTAGCTGCTCACCCAACAAAGGATGTCATATCAACGGTTAGCGATGACCAGACGTTACGTCTGTGGGACATTGGAGAAGCCAACAAGCTCCTGAATGTTAGGAAGCTGAAGACAGGTGCACGGTGTTGTGATTTCTCTCCTGACGGCAAGGGATTGGCTGTAGGATACAAAGATGGTGAGTCTTCAACCTCCTCAGACTTTCTCAAAGTAGGCTATGTTAGAAGTATGAGTAGCAACATGAATATTTTTCATCCATGATCATTTATCGTTCAGAGACTGATCAGTATTAAAGATGCATCTTATTCACTCCGCATTCTTCAAATGTGTTGGCATAGTGGACAGATATGTTCTCATACCATCCTTTCAAGCTAAACATTTAACATTCTATTTTCATAAAACTAAAATAAATATATTTTTATAAAGTTGATAATTATTCAAACTTCGCCTGAAGAAGTTATATTTGTTTTTGTCCTTCTTGGTATGTTACAGGCAGTTTTTCTGTGCTGGACAGTGAGACACTCAATGACATTGCAGGATTCCATCATAGAAAAGAAGAAATCTCTGACGTCAAATTCTCACCTAGTAAGTATACAAAGTTAAGATGATAACAATATGTACATTTTGTTAACTCCAGTTTCAGAAGTATTCATTTCTTTATTTATTGGTTCAATCATTAAAGGTAATACAAAGTTTTGGGAAATTTTTAAAATTGGCTGGATAGTGATCCTTTACAACTTGGAAATATTTGGATGCCCCTGTGGTTGTATTATAAGCACTAGAAAATTTAGCCCCTAAAACACTTCTGCTTTCGAGAAAAATTGAATATCTAAATTTACAGGTGCTCCCGGTAAATTTTGATAATTTTCAAACAATGCCTATGGCCATACAATGGTAGCTGCGACCATGAAAATCTCTGAATATGTAGTTGTGATACATAATTTCCAAATGGGAATAGCCAATCAGTCGATTTTAATCAATAAATATTGTTTTATAGCTAAATTAATATCTTAACCTTGAGAGGTAGCTATACAATGAAAAGAGTTTATTATTTACAATTTCATCACTTTAGACTTGATTTCAACCGCAATAATGATCACTGAATATAACTTTGTAATACCTTTAATCGATCACCATTGATTCAACGCATAAACATTCTTTGTGCATAGCTTCTTCTTAGAATAGCAATGAGAAATTGTAACTAACCCCAACATCATTTTGCCAAGGTCATATTCCTATTTAGCCAATTGACTACTGGATTATATGAGTTCCATATGATGATATGCTTAACAGGTACCACCTGGTTCCCAGAGGCGATGGCTGAATTCAGCAAGTTTTGAAATTGCAAATATGTGTGCCCTGTCATTTGGGTGCTTGATTAATCTCTTCCCTGTGTAAAATTGGTGCTTTCTTGTTCTTAATCACATATTTTCTTCACTGACCATATCATGTATACTTTCAACAGATCCTGGAAAATACCTAGCTGTAGCATCTCATGACAACTATGTGGACATCTACAATGTAATGAACAGCAAGAGAGTTGGTACTTGTAAAGGATCATCCAGTTATATCACACATACAGATTGGGATAGATCAGGTAGGTTAATCATCAGCTGTTGACAAAAATGATTGTAGAAAATTAGGCAAAAGGCTTAAGTAGATGAACAAAAACATTTAGATTGTTGAAAAACATCATTTTATTGTACAGAGACAGAGCCATGATATTAGGATCCAGAGCTAGTAAATACATGTACTACCTCAATTAGGCTGAGTAATACCAAATCTGTTAGTCATAAAGTAGGAGTAAAATTTCAGATGCAATGCCATGCCACCAGCTACTATTAACAATCATGCATTCCATTTGAGGTTTTTCTTGAATAGTTGATAATATTCGATCAATTTAAATCATCAAACTCAGTAATGCTACAGCCAAATTTTTTCTACTATCAGCCACATAGGTGTTAAAACTGTTTAAACATCTCAACAGCAGCAGAAGAATCCTTGAGCAGCTCATTGGCAGAAAGTGATTCTTCATTTCCTGTAAACTCTGTTCCACCTTTCATCCTTCACTCAACAGGCAAACTTGTCATGTCCAACTCCGGTGCCAAGGAGCAGCTGTTCTTTGAAGCCCCTCGAGGCAGGAGGCACGCCATACGTAACATGGAGATAGAGCGTCTCAACTGGGCATCGTGGACTTGTGTCCTGGGGCACACCTGTACAGGTATCTGGCCTGCTAAGAGTGATGTGACGGACGTCAACGCTGGCTGCTTGTCACATGACGGCACAACTTTTGCAACGGGGGATGACTTTGGATTTGTCAAGCTGTTCCAATGGCCCGTTGCGGTAGGTTTATGAGGCACTTTGTAGAATTACAAATTGACCCCCTCTACTCCAAAAAAAAAACTCTATACAAATAAATAGATAAAAATATTTGAAGTGTTTGAAATATGCTTAAATCTAACTTAAAATGCATTCAAAAATTCACAATATCTGTCACATGTTTTACTGACTCCATTGAACAAATCCAACCCCATTTTTCTATCTTTTTCACCAGGGGAAGAATGCCAAGTTCAAGAAGTACGTCGGACACAGCGCCCATGTGACCAACGTCAGGTGGTCATATGATGATACGAAGCTGATATCGGTAGGTGGGGCTGATACCTCCATTATGGTTTGGTCACGAGATGGCGCTGGTGAAAGCAATGCGTGTGGAGATAGCGATGATTCAGACACAGACTCAGAGGAAGAAGGTGAGTTTATACCATCAATATTACTAGCGACTTGATACAAAGTAATCTTAATTTTAGATTCATGAATTAAAAAAATGTATGCACAAGATTTTTAAAATGAGATATATTATAAATGCCATTATAATGTTAGTCCAAGTTTCTCTGCTAAAAATGAATTACAAACTATTATTCCTATTTGCCACTTGCTATGCATGTCTTACCTTCCATGCTTAAGACCACTACTCTTGAGCGATATTGTGTAATTTTCTAAAATGTTTCCAGTTGCAGAAAAGCTATTTTTTTATCTCTCTGAAGCAGAAAGAGGTATATACCGTATATTATGAAGTTTATTACATGTACCTTGTAAGGAATGTCCAGTTTATCAATGAAACAGAGAATTGCAACAAACTTTAATAGTGGTATAGAATGGGTAATAATTAAAATGATCTTCCTAATCAACACACCTTTCCCAATTTCTTTGAATGGTAGAAACATAACTTCTAAGGCAAAGTTTGGTTCTCTCTCTCTCTCTCTCTTTCTGTCCCTCTCTATCTCTCTCTGTCTGTCTCTCTCTCTCTCTCTCTCTCTCTGTCTGTCTGTCTCTCTGTCTCTCTCTCTGTCTCCCTCTCTCTCTCTTTCTCTCTGTCTCTCTGTCTCTCTCTCTCTCTCTCTCTTGCTATCTCCCAGGCTATGACAGTGATGTTCAGCGTGAGAAGGACATGGACTATTCAGCCAAGACGTACTCGGGTCCAAAGAGAGATATGGCTGGAGTCAAGCCTCATCTACGGGATGTAGAGGATGATGATGCGTAAGTACAGCCTCCAAGAGAAGATGATTGTGGTACAGCTCACTGCACATCTCTTTATATTAAGATTGACAACATACAAATTTATCTTTGATCCAAAATGAATGCTTTGTCAAACAGAGAAAAGTAATTTTACCATCACAATTTAGGAGCACAATGTGAACCTCATTTAATATCAAGTCAACAGGCTACACATATCATTTTTGATTTGGTGAGGTTGTTAAGAGATTACAGTCCATGTATTTCCCTTCTCCATCAATAAACAGTATTATATAAGTCATGTCTTTTTATTTTGTTACAGGCCTAGTTGCAGCAGGGCTGCAGCCAGGCCCACTAAAGTTAAGAAGAGTGATGTAGATACAGGCAAGAGGAAAAGGCCTGGCCAAGTAGAGGTAAGTGTGATTTTAAAGTATTTCAAGATTTATAAATTAATATTTGCAAAGCTTGGCAGTTGGCAATTTTGTTGATGGCTTTTAACTCTTGAACACTGTAAAGCATGAGACATTCTACTCAGAATGCTGTTTACCAAAATCAAATTGTATCCAACAGGCAAAACTTTGTGCATGTCTGTCATATCAGAATTGATAAGTGAATAAAGTTGCATTGTAAGAAATCGTTCATGGTTTTTAGAATCAAGAAGTATTGAAGTTATTAATAATTCAAATGTAAAATAATAATAATAATGATAATATTGGATATTTATATAGCGCACATATCCACCCTGCAAGGTGCTCAAAGCGCTCCAATATTACCCCGGTCTGCTAGGCTACCGATTTCGGTGCTCACAGCATTCAAGAAATTCCTTCCTACCGGTCCCCATTTACTTCACCTGGGTGGAGTGTGACAAATTTAGATCAATGTCTTGCCAAAGGATGTTAGTGCCGCAGTGGGATGATTATGTATATTCTGACATTTGTTCTGTTTACTTGACTAAACTTTAAAGCTGAAAACTCATAATTCTATTTCTCTTAAGTTGATTTATTGAATTGTTACTTTCTAACTTTTTTATGCAGGAGTTAGTACTGCAACACATCCATGGCTATCGAGGCTATGACTGTAGAAACAACCTCCATTACCTCAATGACGGTGCTGATATCGTCTATCATGCCGCTGGAGCTGGCATCGTCCAAAACCTTGAAAAAGGTCAGTCATCCTAGGTCATGTGCACACATATAGCATTGTTGTTTGTTATTTATACTATGGCTGGATGGTACATGTATTTTCATTCTTTGTCATTTGATTAAACAGAGATCATATATTTGCATTTGGGTACATCAAAAGGTAGGCCAATAAGGGGTAATTCTGATCAGCACAAAAGTACAAACCTTGATGTATGTACAAAATCAAATGTTATTTCTAGAAAGCAATGAAAAGTTTCAATGCATGATTTGATCCAAGGTAAAAACTTTATTACTTCAAGTGATATGGATGATTTATTTTAATGAAAGTGAATGAATGCATGATATTGAAATGTTGCTTTAGTGATGGAAAACATCAGGAAAATATTCCCATTTAAAAGATCTGGGTCAATGTGTGTGTCACTACTTATTGATGTGTAGTTTGACCTTCAACCTTTGACCTACTACCTTTGACCCACAGGGAGCCAGAGCTTTTACCTTGAGCACACGGATGACATCATATGCCTGACTGTCAATCAGCACCCCAAGTATCCCAACGTTATAGCGACCGGTCAGATCGGTGAGACACCAGCGGTCAATGTCTGGAATGCAGAGACCAAGGAGACATTGTCCCTCATACGAGGGTTCCACACCAAGGGGGTTTGTTCAGTGAACTTCAGTGCGTCCGGGAAGCTATTGCTGACCGTTGGCATCGACCAGAACCATTCATTTGCCGTGTGGAGATGGCAAGATGGTAAGAGGAATTCATTCTTAGAATAGATTCTTTGATCATTTCTTTGAGATATGTACATAGCTGATATTGTCATCCCTGTTGTCTTTTGTGAATTATATATATATATGATGAAAGAAGTCAATTTATTAAAGCAGTTCTAAATTTAAACGTAGGCCTCTCCTTAACAATAAGGTATCCTCCTTGATTGTACTGAATATACATTGAAATGAGGTTACACTATATAGACTGTGTGTCATAGAGTTGACTAGCAGAGACTCTAGACATTAGATATGATGAAGTATGTAAGAGTAGAGTATTGATGCATGATAAGAGGTCATGGAAAGTGAAACTAATTTCTGACCTCTGATTTTTCTTGACAGGTTCTAGGATTGCAAGTGGTGTTGGACACACAAAGCGAATCTTCATGGCCGAATTCAGACCGGACTCTGATTCTCAGTTTGTGACGGTTGGTGTGAAGCACGTCAAGTTCTGGACGGTAGCAGGTAGTCAGCTCCTAGGCAAGAGAGGTCTACTCAAGAGATCTGGTACCAATCCACAGGAATCCAAGATGCAAACCATGCTCTCAATAGCATTTGGAGCAGTAAGTCATTTTAATGAGATACTGAAGATCTGAATGTTTTTCTTCATTTCTTGTCTGTTTTGTATCCTTTATATATCTGTGTTCATGCGTGTTTCATTTTGTTGCTTCTTCTTTTCTTTCCTCAATTCACTATTTTTGGGGGATATATGTTCACATAATTTGTGAGAGTCGTGTAGTTTGAATTTGTGTACATTCAAAGTGAAGTGCCAGCTTACATAAGAATATTGATTGTTTGTTAAAAAATATCTAGAAGCCTCAATATTCAATGATTAAATAAATTCCAACGTGACCTGCAATAGCCTAGCCTTTTGAGTGAACTTGATACTAATTTCTTTGTCAACCGCAAAGAATTGCAAATGTAACAGTTGTTATGATATGTGGTTTGTATAACTCAAACAAAAAGGATGTTTTACAGTCATTCAAAAAGAAACAACAACATTGTATCATACCATATATATGTATTTTTTCATTAATTTCCTAAATAGAATGAGACGACATACACTGGATCTATGTGCGGTGATGTGTATGTATGGAAGGGGCACATGTTAGCTAAAGTGGTTACCAGGGCTCACCAAGATGCCGTATTCACTCTCTACACAACCCTCAAAGATGGACTCATCGTCTCAGGAGGCAAGGAGAAGGCGTAAGTCATCCCACTTTGAAAATGCACAAGCTTTTAATCATTGATGTGCACAATCTTACCCATTATCCATTCCAAATTGCCTCCATTTGTCATCTCAGCTTAATCATGGTTGTGGAAATGTCATATTATAGAATTGAAATTCATTCGAAACTAGGTTCTCCTCATTAGTTTTATCAAAATCAATCAAGAATTTTTTTCACCCTAGGAGATATGTCCCTTCAAAAGTCAGGAAAAATGTATTTGAACCTATTTTGGTTGAAGTATCCCCCTTTTCAAGTGTTTGCTGTGACTCTGTTTGTTATAGGTGAATACGTATTGTCTGTTAGCAGACCAAAAGACACTAGAAGTCATGTACTTTAAAGAGTTATTGCTCTTCCAGCTCTAAACACAGGATATGATTTTTTTTTTAAATTTTGTTGTTGTTGAATTTTTACTTCTCTTTTCTTTTGAAGTAATTTGAGCCCTTATCCCACTTGGCATTCATGCATGTTGCATCCAACAGTTGACAGAGTGTAATGTAGCGAACTTTTCAAATTTGTGTATATTATTATGCAGGGTTAGCATTGATAGAGGCAATGAAGTTTGTGTTTGTTGTTTCCCATGTAGTGGACGTAGTGGAAATGCAGTGAAGTTATGGGACCAGGACATGAAGAAATGTAAAAACTTCCAGCTCAGCACAGGCAACAAGATGGATGTCGTGAAGAGTGTCTGTAGGGCCAAGGTCAGTTCCAACTCCGAGAGGTTCCTTCAAATTACTTGCAGTGATGCTTGTTTTCCAATATTTGTTTCTCATTCTTGCATTTTGTCATGATGCATATTAACAAAAGTATGTTGCATTTTATTTTTGTCAGCAGTCCAAAGATAGATTGAAATGCCAAGAGTTAAGACTTTTTTGAACTAATAGTTATGAATTCTGCACTAGTCTTTAAGCCAAAAAGAATATAAAAGTGTAGTTAAAATTGGCATATGCAAGAAAAATTGATAGAGAGAATTGATTATTAGTTGTTTGATGGTTTAAGCAATGAACAGATCCTAAATGTTTACAACATTGTCATATTTCCAGTAAGAATCTGTGAATAAATGCCTCAAAGCAAAGTTGCTAAAGTTAGATGCAGAAAGTGTTACTGTATTCCAGCTTGATCTAGAGCTGACAGATATTATTTCTCTTAATAGGGAAAGATCCTGATAGGTACTAAGGAGAGTGAGATATTTGAGATTGACGAGAAGAAAGGAACGGTAACCAATCTAAGCCAGGGTCACGGTGAAGGGGAGCTATGGGGTCTCGCTGCCCACCCTACGAAGGAAGTATTTGCATCAGCTAGTGACGATACAACCATTAGAATATGGGATGTTCCTAACAAGGTAAGACAACTGATTGAAGAAGACCCACCCATCTCTCTCTTTCTCTTTTCATTTCTCTATCTCTCTCTCTCTCTCTCTTCTCTCTCTCTCTCTCTCTCTCTTTCTCTCTCTCTCTCTCTCTCTCTCTCTCTCTCTCTTTCTCTCTCTCTCTCTCTCTCTCTCTCTCTCACTCTCTCTCTCTCACACACACACACACACACTATCTCTCTCTCCCTCTCTCTCTCTTTCCCTCCCTCTCTCTTTCCCTCCCTCTCTCTTTCCCTCCCTCTCTCACACTCACACTCTTCTCTGCCCCTTTCCCTCCTTCCTCCACCCATCTTATCTTCATTTGCCTTATTTCCTCTCTCTAGCCTTTTCCCTTTGACTTTCTTACTCTACATGTATTTTTCTGCATGGAGGCAGAGAATGTTGGCCACCCCAATCACACTTCTTCTGTAAACAAGTTTAGTAGAATAATACAGGTGGAACTTCATACCATAATCCTCAAGACAAATATTTATTTGGTTGAATTTTAAAAATCAATCAATATAAATCACCATAATGATAGATGCATTTACTGTACAAGCATATTCTACTCTGCTTGATATAAATATATCGTAAATATATTCAGGAATTTACAGAATTTGTTACTTTTTTTTCTCACATTGGTTAAGAGTGGTATATGTAGATTATTGTCTGGCCAAAGGAATTGGAACTGCTGACCATGACACATCTAAAACACATCCATGACACTCTTCTTGTTCTGGTTTGATTTCTTACTGAATGTAGAAAATGTTGAACAAGGCAGTGATTGGGACTGCAGCCAGGTCTATAAGCTACAGTCCTGATGGTGAGAAGCTAGCTGTTGGTCTCAAGAATGGAGAATTTGTCATCTTGACTGTAGCTACTCTAGAGATGTGGGGACGCAAGAGAGACAGGAGCAAAGCCATACAGGACATCAAGTAAGAATACAGAAATGGGTATACATTAACTCTGCTGTCAGACTATTATGTTGGAGCAATTTGTAAAATTCTGCATTTGTCATTTGTCTATTATCCACAAAGGTGTGTGAAATTGTTATTTGGGATGAAATGTATACTTTTCATTATACATATAACTTATCTAGTGTCTTTCTTTTATACGTGTAGTTGCAGCCCCTGTTAGATCCATTTCTTCTTGGCAGTGACATGTTTTTTGTACATGAATATTTTCTACTTGTCATAACTGTATGAATTAACAGCCTGTCCTGATAAGACTCATTAACATATGAAGCTGAAGGATCTTGAAAGAGTCTCATATTTAGTACTTAGATACGTGTCCATTGATAATTCTATTTATGAGAATGATGAAGCAAGTTTTCCATGGTTTAGTACATGAAAAATATACATATACCAATCTTGAGGTTACATCCAGTTTTAAAGCAAAGTGTGTGGAAAAAGCCACTAAATCTTTTATAATTGCTATCATAAATAATAATAATAAAACAAGGTCATTTTAACATTGACTTTCATGTATTTTTCAATTAATTTTCCCCTGATTTCATGTTTCCTTCCCAGGTTCAGCCCAGACTCTAAATACCTTGCTGTAGCATCTGACGATGGCAGCGTTGATTTCTATGACATCAGCGCAGGGTCTGCACTATCAAGGGCTGGCTTCTGTAAAGGTATCTCAAGCTTCGTAGTGCAAATAGACTTCTCAGCTGACAGCAAATATATACAGGTATGTAGCATAGCTATGGCACTCTACCTATGTACCGTAACTTATGTAGGCATTTATAAGAGTGGCAAGTGGAGACGAAAGGTGGGCATAATTATGTTCAAATCCTTTATGCTTATGCCATTTCATTTTGTTGTTTTTGTTGTTTTCCTTTTTTGTTTTTGTTTGTTTTTGTTTTTGTTTTTAACGGCAGTCTACCATGTCATATGTTGCATTTCATATAATGTCAGTAGAGGAAAATATTTCAGAAGATTTTGTCATGTTATATAGTGCATTTAAGTGATATTTTGGTTGTAGTAGCTGATGTCATGTTTACAGAGAATTTATTTATTTTATGTGATTTTTAATGCTATATAATGGTTTTGGAGACAGTGTACCAAATCACTTGTGAACAAGGGTTTAATCGTCCTGATATTGCCCAATCAAAATCCAATGATATTCTCTGTTTTGTGAGAGAAGCCTTCTCATTGGTTAATGTAGAAGATTATGTTTTTGACCCAGAAACTTTTTGTCAGATGATTAACTCGTTGAATACTAAGCCTGAGAATTCTTGGGCGGAAGTCTATGCAAAATGCATGATTTAATGAAATTAAATCATGTTCAACAGATTAAGACTTCATGGTCACAGAAACCATAGATGCTAATGAATATTTTGGCAATGACCCAAACAGTACAATGCAGCAAATGGAATTAACGACGAGTGGTTAAATCAAGAAATAACTGAGAAAGAAGCTCTACAAGAGTCTTCATGTAGCCTTACAAATATTATGTCATCACTATATTTATACATACAATGCTCACAATATCAAACACACTTCTTGAAGAAATCCTTTGTGAAGCACCTGAAAACTCGACCTTTCATCAACATTCAATTAATTGGGAAAGCAGAGCTATGGCCAATCCGGTTAAGCCTTTGTACGTGATGACCTATTCTCTTAGTTAAATTGAATTTTGCCTGAAGGTCGAGTCTTTTAGTGCTTCGCAAAGGATTTCTTCAGGAAGTGCGTTTGATGTTGTGAGCATTGTTTATATATATATATATATATATATATATATATATAGTGATGACACATTATTCGTAAAGCTATATGAAGACTCTTGTAGTGCTTCATTAGGAGTGTCGCGGCCGAGTGGTTTCAGGCGCTCGACTGGAAATGCAAAGGTTGAGGGTTCGAATCCCGACACGGCACTAATATCCTTTGGCAAGATATTAACCTGCACTTGCTACTCTCCACCCAGTTGTTAAATGGGTGTCCGACTATCCGGTAGGATGCGACGGTCATTGTTGGTCAAACAGTTTTTGAGCGTCAAGTAATGCCTGGCTGGAATGCTCCCTGGGGAGTGGAGATGTGTGCGGGCAAGTATTGAATCCAATGACCAGGGTAATGGTATATCTGTAAAGCGCTTTGAGACATTTGTATTAAGCGCTTTATAAAAGCGGAATATTATTATTCTTTCTCAGTTATTTCTTGATTTAATCACTTGTCAGTTTGACATTGATGGACCCTATTTCTGTCAATCAGCGTGGGAGATTCTTTGTGCTCTGTTCTGTTGCTTTTTTATGGTATTGATGACCTTTAGCTATTTTCATTATCAGGATTCACTCTCATATGATTATTTGCTCCATATTCTAAATTTGTATTTGTTTTAGCCTTGTACCGTACTCATTATTTTTTATTCGCATAATGAACTAGGTTATAAAGATTCTTTATTTCTTTGATTCAAGTGTGAATTCATTCTAGGTGTATTTTTGGTCTCAGGAAAAGGAAATAACATTTGTAATTTTTAAAAGTACTACCGGTGACTGATTTGATTATTAAGATGTATCAAATATACAGCAAAATAGTCCTGTATAAGTAAAAGAAATGCATGACAGAGCTCTCAAATAGAATAAAGTAAGACAATTCAACCTAGCTGTTTCAAATCGTTTAAAAAAACTCAAAATAAACATATATTACATCCCATAAAAAAAAAAATTGTTTACTTTCAAACTGATTTCTTTGCTTAATGGGGAGGGGGGGGGGGGGTGCTCTTCCTGAGAAATATTAACATTTGTTATCTATTCTTGTTTATCAGATTATTGTACAGACTCCTTATCTAGTTTTTTTTTAAATGTATTTATCCTGAAATTTGAATAGTAAATTTATGCTCTATGATCCCCTCCCCCTCCCCCCATCCCATGGACCATTCTCCATTAAAAAAAAGTATATAAAAAATATTAACTTATATTTTGGAGTAATTGTCTTGATTGATAGTGTAAAATGGAATAAAACTGCTGACTACTTAAACCAAAGTGCAAGAAATTGAAATCACAGCATTTTAGTGATATCAATGTTAAAGAGCTATTATAATCAGCTGCCAAGATACATGCCTGGCAGAGCAAGTGTTTTAGCAGTTTCTTATTAATCTTTTATTTTCTGTACAGGCAATTCAGCCCCTTGCTTCTGGGTTGAACTTTGTTATGAGGCAATCATTATTTAGGAAAACCATTTTCTAGGCTTTTACAAGTTTTATGACTTTGGGTCATAGTCCATGGAAATGCCAACGTAATGAATGTATCACTCCCATTATTCATTGTGTATGATATTAAAGTTGTATTTTTTAGCAGATTGGCACTGAAAACTCTAAACGCAAACTTATTCATCATCATATTATCATTATCATCAAAATAATGATGGTCATGATGATCTAATGATAGTGATGAGGATGATAATGGCGATTTTGATGAAGAAAAATATGATGGTTATGATGATAACAACATCAACAACAACTTTGTCCATTTTCCATGGTATATATATATATATATGTTCACTGATTTATTTGATATCTGTTGCTTTGTATACACCAGATTGGTACGGGGACCTATCAACGCCTAGTCTACACAGTGCCTAGTGGTAAACCAGTAACAGAGAACTCTGATATTCAGAACATCACGTGGGCTACATGGACAAGGTATGTCCGTCCATTAATGTGTCTGGGAAATTAGTTAATATATGGAGACTGGAAATGTATTATTTTTTATCCTGATGTATGTTGCCAGACGAATAATGAAATAAATAGAAAGGGAGTCTAAGAAGATCATAATGTTCACCCATGTTTGTGAACATGTATCCCATTCTTGCCCCTTTCAATGCAAAGAGGAAGTCCACTTTTTAAATTGCTATTTAGAAATGTAATTAAAGATGAGAAAAGGACAATTTTTGTATTGCTAAAGTAAGACATAGTGTAACGCTTGAAAGGGGCTAAGAATAACTAAATATTTCTTAAGAAATTGTATAAATGTATTTGAACCAACCTGCCATTCATTGCTAACAGAGACCATTTTCTTTCATTTAAATATGTAGATGGTACTGTTTGTCAAGTTAGCTACTAATGTCTACAGAGGAAACAAAAAGCCAGTTCAGAGATACAATTTACATATAAGAGACCAATTTCATTTGTACTTAATTGTACTTAACCAGCTGAATAAAAAACAGTCAAGTGATAATGAAAATTATGTTATCATTCATTTGTGCACCAACGCTGCATTTTAGGGTATGCAGATTGAATTATTTTGTTCGAAAGTGGGACAAAAGCTATTCATGAAGCATCTCATCAGATTGTTTATGAACCACCAATGCTGCATTCCACATGGGGTACACAGGTGTAGTCATATATTTTTTTTTTCTTCAAATGAGGAAACAAAAAGTTATTCATGAAGCACCTCCATCATTTTGAGAATGATTATTCTAAAATGCAAAGAAAGAGACATTACAAACACCCTGTTTGAATCTCTGTGAATATTTAGGGTCATTTACACGACATGCTGACTACAAACTAGTCTGTTAGTTCTAGCTGGGTATCTTTGCCTGTATCAGTTCTTATCAGAATGTTTGACTTTGACTTTGCACTTTATTTTATTGCCAGTGTTGTTGGTCAAGAAGTGGTAGGAGTTTGGCCAAGGAATGCAGACAAGGCTGATGTGAACTGTTCCATTGTCAGTGGACAAGGCAATGCAATAGCAACAGGAGATGACTTTGGCTTTGTGAAGCTTTTCAATTTCCCATGTGCAGAGCTATATGTGAGTTTTGAGGTTATTCATATACTTTTGAATATTACTCAATACCGGGAACTATGAATTTTTAGGCTCCTAGTGCATGTGCATAAGAATAAATGAACAAGAAGTTTTCAATATAATAACTTATTTTTATTTACTATTTATTTATTTTTGTCCGCACATGCTTGATCTGTGAACACGGAAAGATAGTGAAATAATTGAGTATGCAAATTTTGTGGAAACTGCATTAAAGGTACAACTGCTGTAGCACTGAGGGTTGTTTCTTGGGGGATTACTAATCTAATTAATGTTTAATATTTTAAGGGGCATACTACCCTTGGAAAATTATTATTTGGTGCAGTAAAAAGGCAATTATCATTTGTGGGTTCTTTTGTTATCCATATCCATTTGAATAGTAATGATTTGAATGTAATCTATCATTCAGATGAAGGCTTTTTCCCCCTTTAGTGTGATTTGGTTTCTTTGACTGATTTAATATGATATCTAATTCCAGGCACCTCACAAGAAGTATGTTGGTCATTCTGCTCATGTGACCAATGTGAAGTTCATCTATGATGACAGACATCTTATCTCCACTGGAGGTGATGATTGCTGGTAAGTGCTTTCAACTCGTTACAGATTAATCCATTTAAGGTGTGATGTTGTTTTAATGTGCAAGTCCTTGATGGTAGCTTTAAACATTTCAACTGGCATAACATTGAAATCATTGCTAAGATGTGTGAGCTGTCATAAAGTGAAAAATTGCTGTACAACCCCCCCCCCCCCCCCCCAAAAAAAAAAAAATCATCATCATCATCATCATCCTTAAGAATTTGTTAAATGTTTTTTATGTAAGTGAAGTAGATACCGGTAGTGATGACTCAGCAGATTATGCACCAAGTCACAAACATGTATATAATTTTTGAAAAAAAGTTACTGGGACAAATTATTTATTCTGGTTTCTTTGTAATTGCTAATAATTATAAGAGAAATACTGTCAAAATTTATATTTTAAAATTCACTCATCTATTTTGAATTCCAAGAAACATAATCTTATTTTGTCCAAAGATATAAGATCTACTATTATGCCTTGGAAACATATATTACAATGGAAGGGTTAGGGTCAATATTTGATCATAGACCATGACTGATAGACTTGAGAATTAAAACAAAACCTAGAAGAAGAATGTGTTATATACTGATATTCAAATATACAATGTCATCCAATCTGAGACTGGAAACTAACATTATCTAATTTCTCTCATTTGCTTGATTCCATAGCTTGTTTGTGTGGAAATGTAGGTGAGATTTGATCACCAGTCTTGAGAAGCACGCTTCAATGCAGGGTTTCACGCCACATTCTGAAAGTCACTTTCAAAGGATGGGACATTATGACCAGGATTTCTTTCCATATTTTGTATATCAGAGATACCATGAACAGTTCAGTGATATTCAAGTCTCTATGTTGTCTTCATAGTTCTGAATGTGTAATGTTGCTTTAGACTTTCTTCCATTTGTAAATGGTGTTTGTGTTTATAGTTAGCAGGGATTATATCTTGTGCCAAAAGCATTGTCAAAAATCTATCGGAACATAAGCGAGTTTGGACTGGAGACAGATGTGAAATTTAAAACAATTTGTACTATATGTACTTCTGAAATCTTTTGTTTTTGTATAGCATGGTATGGTAGATATTTTCTTATTTGTTGGTCTCTTGTAATTATTTTCAACAGTATTTTGTTAATGAAAAAAAAGACTTACTTATACCACCCCCATCGTACCCCAATCCCTTCCCTAAATCCCTGGTCAAGACAACTGTAGGAATAGGACAAATAGGAAGATAAGGAGAAAATAAAAATTGAAGTTATGATTTTGGGATGTCTACCAGCTTATGTCAGCATTTGCACATGCATTATCATGGGTACCCATGTCTTACGCACACTTGATGCACTCAATTTTGTTTCTCCCTGACTCCTTGAATGGCATGTAAACTGTTGACTCTGTTGAGTGATGTCCATAATGACTGGATTACTCCATTTTATCAGTTTTATTTTCACTCATACTTTTTGACACATCGTGCACAATTTTATAGAAGAATACAGAAGACCCACATGCCTTATATATAAATTTGTATCATGCAGGAACATTGAAGGGATTCACACTCTTCCTAAAAAAATATCAGTAGACCGTAAATTGATATAATTAATTTTGTGATGAATTTGAACGTGAAAGAATATTCTGAAGTCTCCAACGTAGATCCATAAAACAATTGTGCCTTACCAAATCATTGATGGTGTAGACTAGAATGGCACAAGGCATTAAGGACATTCTTGATCACATGTGATTAGACAATCAAAGAAAAAAGGTAATGTGGTATTTGGATGCCATTGTGCAGCATAGAATGTATTCAGGTGTTATTTTTGGTTTCTTTTTTTTTCAGAACTCTCTTTTTTCTTTTTCTTGTCTTTCATAGACCATACCAAATCAATCTAGGTACAAGAGTATTTCATATTGAACAAATTATGTGTCGTTCTCATATGAATATTTTTGAAGTATTGATTTGAAACTCACTTTCATGAAAGAGCTTTTCAACTACTAGATGTATGAATTGAGTCAGAAAGTAACATTTGTTTGTTAATATGTCATAATGTACTTTCTACTGTCTTCTCTTTCATAAGACATTACCTCTCAAAATCGATGTGTTGAAGACTTATATTTGACGTATAAGTAAATTGAATCATTATGAAGCATAACTAACCTTTATGAACAATCTAAAATCAAGAAGAATAAATTAAGATATTGGTAGAGAAAATATAATTCATGTCCATTTAAATATAAAGTAAATGTACCAGCCTTTGTGTATGCTTATGGTAGTACCTTAGTCCCAGATTAACCACAAGTGCAATTGAACTGAAAGTCCTTGAAAGTAACACCAATGTAGGTAACATGATGATACGTTTGAAATTTTGTATCTTGTTTTGATGGAATATGAATTTAGAAGAATGCTTCATTTTAGAGTTGGATTAACAGTACAAGATTACCTATTCAATCAACATAAAAACAAAACATGATTCATAATATTTTGAACAGATGTGAAGGCGTGGTAAATATTATTGATAATGTTTGCAGTTGCAGAGATTTTCAACCTGATATTGGATGTGAAGCCATATACCTTCCAAGCAATCAAACCACAAAGTAACACCAATGTAGGTAACATGATGATACGTTTGAAATTTTGTATCTTGTTTTGATGGAATATGAATTTAGAAGAATGCTTCATTTTAGAGTTGGATTAACAGTACAAGATTACCTATTCAATCAACATAAAAACAAAACATGATTCATAATATTTTGAACAGATGTGAAGGCGTGGTAAATATTATTGATAATGTTTGCAGTTGCAGAGATTTTCAACCTGATATGGATGTGAAGCCATATACCTTCCAAGCAATCAAACCACAAATTACTTCTTTAAACTCGTTTTGTAAGTAGCTTTCAACGACTCTAGAAATCTTCAGAAGCATGTATAAGTAATGAGTAATACTAAATAAATACCCCCCCCCCCCCATGAACCCTCCTTTACATGTACCAGTTTTGACATGCACATTACATTCACATAACATTTGATCTGATATGCTCTGTCATAAATTATGTTATATTAATCATGGAACTGGATGGATCATTGACCAATTTTTCCTTTCAATGACCAGGACATTTGTCTTGTTTCTTTATTTACCCAAGGTCAATTCTACAGTATTCTAGCTCATTTTGCTCATTAGATATGGATTTTTCTTTTTAATTGGCAACCTGTGAAAACATATACAAAAATACTTGTAAAGCTTCTGTAATATGTCCAAGAACACTGTGTCTTGAGAAGTTTTAGTGAGCTTGACAATTTTAAGGGAAAAATGAATGAATTCAGCAATGTTTGTGTTACAAAGTGTAGGCCTTTGGTCATCAATTAATTGATTGTAATGAAAACAAGAGAGCTGATATATACATATCATTGTGACATTGCTGTTCACCTGAAACAGAATGGTATTATAGTTTTGTTAGAGTAGCAAATTACAGGTTAAAAGCAAAATGCAAATTTATTTGTTTGTACATGGAGATTGAATAGGCAATTTCTAAGATGAAGAAAATAGCCACTTTCTTCCAACATTGGCAATGTCTGTCAGTAAACAAGTCAAACATGCATACAAATATTCTCACCATTGTTATTTGAGAATTGTTATTTGCTTATGGCTTGCTAATTAGCATTAAAAAGAACATGGGTTCATGTAAATGCAACACAATTTCTACCTTGATCACTAAGAAGAGAAACTCATAAGCAAAGTTTACAACAAAACACTTGTGTTATGACTTAATTAATAATAAGCTGGAGGAAAATGCAAGTTTTGGGGTCAATTTTTGAACGTTGTGAACAATATAAAAGCGTAATGTTTTTCATTTTGTGTATTTTTGGTCTTGTTTTCAATGGAGAAACAACATGTACATTGACAATTTATTGTTTTTCGTTTTTTTTTAATGTGTTTACCTGTTTTGATATTTGACAGACTTTGCCTGTCTATTTCAGTGAAAGATACCTTTGGTGTTTTGAAGTAAATGTTTTACTGGTGAAAAGAATGAATCACTTGGAACCCTCTGTCTTGACTCGGTGTTCTTTTTATTTTTTATATTTTTCTTTACTTTTTGTAAATGTTGAATAATGTAGATACATTTTATATTTCAATTACATGTATACTGGCATAGAAATATAGCATATACTTAGATTGTAGAAGTACTTAATGATTATATATTGTGCTGCAAATAGAATAGGATTTCATTCTGTTTATTACTTGATTACTGTTCATATGCATTAAAACTGAAATGAGCTTTGTTGCAATTGTCAGCATTCCACACATTGTGAAATACTGATGTTCTAAACAAGCATTTGTTTAAAAAAAATTGTTCTGTAAAAAGGAAAGAAAAGGGTAAAATTTCAAGATTATGTTTCGATATATGGAGACCAATGTAATGCATCAAGATTTCACAATGATTCTGAAGCTTATATGCTGCTATGTCAGTATTGCTGCATTCAGTGTATTATTCTTGATTTCCTAGGCAATCAAACATGACATAGTTGTTGAAAGACACATTTTCTTATAATTCCTAATGGTTGATTCTATTCAGTCGTTAAAAATGATATTGCATAAAATGTCAAATTGAGCATCTTTGTAATACCCGATGTAAATTGTAGCAATTTATTGATTATCAGTGGTGTCATGTGTACAATCTGGACTTCATTAAGTCATATTAAATAACTTTTCATAAAAGAATGACTCTACTTTTTTCTTGTAATCTGTTCATGCAAGATTGTGTAACTGTTGTTCTAATAGATTTATCATTTGTTGTTGATCAAGGGAGATTTCAGGATATTTGAACCCTCCTTCCTTCATTATTGCTTAGTTTGATGCAGTTATTTTTCTGTAGTCATTTTACCCTGTTAGAGACTCATGGATATGTTGGGGAGCTTGTGACAGACTTTATTGTCTTGTAAGGAAATTGGAGGAGTCAACTTTCATGTAAATGAATACATTATGATAAATATTATACTTTACATGGCATGATATTACACAAATAATAGGAATATAATCTATAACTACTCGAGACTTCTCTGGATAAAAAATAACAGACTTCTGTAGATACAGACAAAGTATATATTACTTTGGTAAATAGAATCAATGTTTTATTCAAAATAACTTTTCCATTATGAAAAAGTTGCACACATCATAACCTACATCATAATCTTCAAACCAGCATTGTATGCGGCACAATCTAAATAATTATGATAAAAGCAAAAGCAAATTGAATAGCACAATATAAAATTTTGCAGTATGAAGTAAGCAAGACTTTGGATATTTCAGTTGCATTACAAAAACTAAATTCCATACAAATTAATTGAATACTGTTTGAAATATCAAACCTATGATGCCACTCAATTTCTAGAAAGAATCAAACTTTCCAAGACGAATTTCCAATCACAGTGCTATTTAAAACACTATCCCTTTAAATAATATCCACACGATTCATGAACCCATTTCTATAAAAGAACTGCAAGTGATATTTGGATGATTGACATATTTGATACCAGAAATTGTAATTTACTAGCCCAATAAATATTGTGCATTTTCATAATATTTCCCTTTAATTTCTCATGAATCAAAAAACATTTCTAGGGAGAAGACTAATAAATTGTTGTCCCTATTCACCCCATTTTATACTACATTTTTTACATCAGAAGCACAAATAACCTCTTTCGCCACAACTAAATATTGTTACTTGTCACAGCAGTACACTATTCCATGCAGAAATTGACACAGTATTGCTTTGGTACTTTGCTTCTTTTTTTTCTTGATGTATCATTACCAAAAGAATGAGGGCCCCTAAGTCACAGAGTCGTGTATTTGTTTACAACAATGACTCATAAGCTATTTATGTGAATCTGAAATCAAATTGTATTTTGCTTCATGTAAAAAAACAAGACATTGTTTATCCCAATTACCTTGTAGTGTTTTGGGTTTAATGAAGGTTTGTAAACTAATGAATGACCATTAGGTTGTTTTCATCAACAAGCAGTGTTATAAAATAAATTAACAAAATGAATCCTTCATTCCTGTCAAAAACACGTACAGTGTAATCAAAGGATACTCCAAATTCATTGAATTCTTAATCTCTGTCAAAAACACCTAATCATGGAATAATCTGGGGAAAAAATGATAGCAACTCTCTAGCAAACAAAATCTACTTAACTGACTGAATTTCTACTTATTCCCCAAAATGTTGCATTTTATAAACCTCTGAAAATATCCAACTCTACATATGCAATGTTAATACTGTAACTTACTGTTACATCAAACTATAGGCCTATATAAAAAGCAATTAGTGAGAAAAAATAAATACATTTGCTTGCATAATACAGATAATGTGACTATATACTGAAAGATATATCATATACACTGTAAATGTGCAATATAAAAATTGACACACAAATGTAATACTAGTAGTAGCAGATACTGATCTAGATTTTGAGATTTGTTTGTTTTATGCAATTTCTTTACTTAAATCGAGTGAAATGAGACATCACCTTGTCCTTGATCACCAAAACTTCACATAAAAATTCTTTTTCAAGTTACACTTTCCATTTGATTTTCTATTTTGCTCGATTACAAAGTTGCAACTGCCTCTTTTACACCATGATATATTAGTAGAGTATGCTGGCTATGGCGCTTTGCCGGTAATGCTTATGCACTTTCCCCCTCTTTTATAAGACCAATGGCGAACGATTTGGTGGAAATGCTTTCTCAATATTACTGGCATAATACAGAGTAATATCAAGGAACTAATCTCATAAGTCTAGCTCAAAGTATGATACCATGATTAGTAAAATAAACCATCCTACCCCAAGAAAATACTCTCAGTCGGTAGAAAAAATCCTGTGGACTGCTGTTCATCTATGATCTCCATGATAGCAGTACAGCTTTTTTAAATATCAGCATTTCATGATCTAAAACTCTTCCCTTTTAATAGGCAAGATGGTTCTGAAGGTAAATCAGACATCCAGTGAATGATTTGATGCTGATGATATGATGGCTTCAACCTGAGCATCTCTCTCTTTCTTCATTTTATGCAGTTCAGACAGCATGTGTTCCAGTGGATCAGGGGGTCTGTGATACACAATTTCAGCCGTTAGTTTCTGAAAAATAAGACAATAAATTTCAAGTTTTGAAAGAAGAAATTTGATGCGAATACAGACACTTCATTAAAATCAAAATAGGCAAATAATGAAATCATTTATGGATTGGAAACTATCTATACATGTAAAAGCCTTATCATCGAGTACCAAATCTCATAAGTTACATCAAGTCTATATGAATTAGCCTACCACTTCAACTGCGATGGACTCGCTGATCTCCGAAAAGCGGAGGGACAACAACAGAGAGAGAGAGAATACTAACTACATTCATCCTAAATGATATGGAGTGGTGATGGGAGAAAAGGATGCATTTAAGATTTTTTTCTCCATTTATTAGCTACTAGCTAGTAAACTTTAAAAAACCCATAAGGGCTCAAATCCTGGCTTTTTTATGGTATGTACATTGTGTAGGTCTTTTGTTAGTGGATTGCTATATAACTAGTTAGTAGTATACCAGTAAATATTGCAAGACAATATTGCACACATATCTCTTGCTAGAATGGTAAATAATTAGCCAGACTCTCCAGCTCCAGGGAAATTTAAATCTTGTTGTTGAGCCAGAGCCTCATGAGCTTCTAGTATGAATTTTGATATTTCCACTAAGCACCTGAATAGATTCTCTATATTTTGTAAATAGTGGAGTCATTTCAAGGAAAATCCACATCATTGTCACCATCTTTATAACTATAAAGTCATGTAAAACTGATTCTTAGTTTATCATTTGTATATTTTCAAAAATGAGGAAGAGGGATTCTGTGTTTCAATGTCCCATCAGGAACCAAATATTTAAGGTAAAGAAAGCTGCCTATTTTTATGTTGACCGTTATCTCTATCAGCAGAAATCTTCATAATTTGTATTGTTTGTTTTTTTTGGACTGTCCTGGTTTTTCAAGCATCAGAAGTAGAACTGTCATGCACTGCTTTTTATTCTAATTTCTATATCAACAGTCAAGACTACAATTTTTTTTTGGCTAAATGCGGAACAGAAACTGACATTGCGCAGGGTTTAACTACCTGGAATATCTGCATAACTTTGTATTTCTCCATGTAGTTGACTGCTCGCATGTATGGATCCTCTGGTGGTGCCATGTATTCAACATCATCTCCCAAGTCATATGGAAGTTGATCTAGTCTATCACTCAGAGTGTCTGGCTGTAAGGCTTCATTGAAGCCGTCCCCTTCTTCTTCCCTATCATTGACACTACCTGGCAATAGAGTATCAGATACAGCTTTCGTAATAGAACGTTCAACTTCTTGAAGGCTGCCTGAAGAAAGGCCAGGTTCTGGAGCAGTTGAAGGACGTAAATCCTCGGCTACAAGTGTGGCTGGCGCCGGGCTAGTTGCGGCGGGATCCTCGACTATGTCCCTGCTCGCTCCACCGACACCGTCCTGCTCAGTGGTTTCATTTGTGGAATCGACAACTTGGTCGCTGGAATCTTTCTCGGCATCTTCTTGCACAAAATTTCCTTCAGTTAATAAAACAGGTTGATCATCTGAATCCGCCATTACGAAAATCGTAGACACGACAAATTAAACAATATTTTGATATCAATCAATCACCGTACGGATATAGTTTGTGTACATCATGCCCAGGATACGACCTCGCCTTAACCTTCATGAGCAGTTTCATTCTTTAGGGGTATTTATTACAAAGTGACTAATTCAAATTAAAAACTTCGTACTAATATTCTCAGACTTTAACACTTTTATAAAAAAAGAAGCTATTTTAGATAAACTGCATTTTTATTTGTTTATAAAAGATCATTATTTCCAATAAATCACTAATATTTTCCTTGTGACCCCTACAAATAATGAACGAGTCCACATATTGATTGCCCTGGCTGGTGCATGTTGTATGCAATGGCTACATGGAATCAAAACCGCTACTTCATTGTCATTGACAATAATGCTCACGGCCTTTGGTGTGTCGATTTGGAAATATATGGGGGCATTTGTATTTATCACAAATTTATCTTATACATTTTATAACTAGGAACGAGACAGACAGACAACAGGGGCGTCGCCAAAGGGGGGAAGTGGGGGGGGGGGGGTGCGACACCCCCCACCTGTCAGGATATTGTCGGTAAAATTGCGCTGCCGTCGGGGAAAAGAGAAAAGGGGGAGGGAAAAAAAGAGAGGGAAAAAAAGAGAGGGAAAAAAAGAGAGGGGAAGGGAAAGAAAAGAAAAAAAGAAATGGAAAAGAAAAGAAAGAAAGGAAAAGAAAGGAAAGAAAGGAAAAGAAAGGAAAGAAAAGAGAAGAAAGAAAGAGAAAAAAGAAAAAGAGGGGGAGAGGAAAGAAAGGAAAGAAAGGAAAAGAAAGAAAAGAAAGAAAAGGAAAAAAAGAAGAAAAAAGATTGAAAGGGAAACAAAAGAAACGGGGGATGAAAGAGAGGAGAGAGAGGGGATCTAAGAGTCTGAGAGAGGAGGAGTGGGAGTAAAAGAGAAAAAGGGGGTTGTTGGGTGGAGTCGTCTCGTCGAGGGAGCAAGAAAGACACGGGTAAATATGTTGCTGTGTCGGGTCAGCTGTGTCGGTATTCTTGCTCGATCCTCATCAATGCATAAGTTTGAAGTCGGTGAGATGTATATTGTCGGTCGGCCGACAAGTTTTTTTCCCATAGGGTTACGAACTGCGACTTCTTATCCGCTGTGACGACTTCGAGAGTGACTACAACTACAATACTTGTATTTTCTCGAAGTTTCACTTTCCTATAATCCCGCCCCCCCCCCCCCCCCACTCAGGGTTCGAAATGACCGCATGCGTGTTGCCAAAATGTCCGGTAAAGGGGTACTTTTCGTGCGACAAAGTCCGGCCCGAGAATTGTAAAAAAAGGGGTGCATTTGACTTTTCACCCGGAGATTTCTTTAAAAAGGGGGTGTTTTTTTTCTTTTTCTCTCTCATCTCATCTCAAAAGTCGAAAACGGTACAACGAATCGTGTTCTTTCTCTAATGATATGAGGAAACGTCAAAGCTTTCGCGCTTCGCGTGAGAGGGGGAAATTGAATTCAGATGAATAGGGCTTATTAAGAGTCGAAAACGGTACGACGAATCGTCTTCTTTCTCTAATAATTTAATGAAACGTCAAAACTTCCGCGCTTCGCGCGGGAGGGGGAAGCTTCATTCAGATTAGGATTAAGAGTCGAGAACAGTACACCGAATCGTCTGCTTTTTCTCATAATTTAATGAAACGTCAAAGCTTCCGCGCTTTGCGCGGGGGGAATACAAACCGTTGAGAATGGTACAGCAAATCGTCTTCTTTTTTTATAATAATTTAATGAAACGTCAAAGCTTTCGCGCTTCGCGCGGGAGGGGGGGGGGGGGACTTCATTCAGCCTAGAATTACCAGTCGAAAACGGTCGTCTTCTTTTCCTAATAATTTAAGGAAACGTCTAAACTTCCGCGCTTCCCGCGAAAGGCTCACCACCCACACCCCCTTATGAGCGCGCTTTTAAGTGATTCTCTTGCTCACTACCGCCCCTCCCTAAAATAAGATCCTAGCTCCGCGCCTGCATTAAAATATATAGCTATGATGCTGACTAAATTTAAGAAATAATTCGTCGAGGAAAATGACCATTTTGCGCATATGCAAGTACTATAGATAGTCCATAGGAAAAACAATTTAGCCTTCGGCCCCAGGTTTATAGGGTTGACTTTGTAGATATTGGAAATTTAATTTTGTCGGTAATTGGTGGCTACTTTTGTCGGTAATCGTTGGCCTCTACACCCCCCCCCCCCCCCACTGAAAAAGGTCTAGCGACGCCCCTGACAGACAGTCAACCGAATCAAGAAGTACCCCATAAGCGGGCTTTGGATTTCTGATTTTGGGGTACCAGGGAGATGAGATAGGCATGTGTTGACACAGAAACTGAATCTAAAAAAATGCAATCAATTCCTGCAATATTTTTGACTAATCAGTTTGATTGAAGTATACAAATTTTTAATATCTGACCAAAATGTTAAAGCTCTGCCCGGAGATAATAATGACAAACGCTGAGAAGCCTTTTTTTTTTTTTTTTTTTTTTTGGGGGGGGGGGGGGGGTATTTTACTGAGTACTTGGGGGGGGGGGTGTATTGGCCCCTTATGGTATCCCACATAGAATCACAACGTGCATGGACAGACATTACAACCATGATATAGGTAGTGGATTGTTATTCAAGGTGGTAGGGGCAGGCGTCTACTTTTGGTTTAAATTAATGGTTCGATGGCCTTAGCATATATTGTGTATATTGGCTCCTTTAACAGAATATACATGGATCTATATAGGCCTATCCAGAAAGTGATGGGGATGGGTCTCGGCAGCCTGTCATCACAAAGAGAATGGATTTTTTTTCTTCTTCTGAGCCTTCAAACAACTTGAAGGCTTGAGTGCTGGCCCCGGGAAAGGCCCGCCCCCTCCTATATCGTGAATACACATTTTTTTCATGACGTTTCTGTCGTGCTTTATGCAGGAAGATATGCTTCCTGCTTTATGGAAGCATTTTTATCTTACAAAGTAATCGTTTTGTAATGCACTAATATCCTTTGGCAAGATATTAACCTGCACTTGCTACTCTCCACTCGGGTGTCAAATGGGTACCCAGTAGGATCGATGCGACCGTCATTGTTGGTCAAACAGTTTTTGAGCGTCCGACACCTGGCTGGAATGCTCCGCAGGGAGTGGAGATTGTGCACACAGTGTGTGCGGGCAAGCACTGAATCCAATGAACGGGGTAATAGTATATTTGTAAAGCGCTTAGAGACATTTGTATTAAGCGCTATATAAAAATTAAATATTATTATTATGAAATTACATGGTGTATTACATTTCAGGTAAAGTAGGCCTATACAAAGTACGATAAGATTATTATCATTATCATAATTAACAATCATAACAGGTGCTTAGAAATAACATTCTCTCTGCTTTTATGCCATTAATCATAAGTTGTGTAATATTGAACCGCGGTTATGATGTCAAATTTTAATTGGTTCTTAAGTCACTCGGAGTTTTTTGATCACTGGCCGTAACGAATCGGTCAATGATGTGAGTGTGTGTCAAGGTCTATTGGTATGACGGTCCCCGGCCCCCTACCCCTCTCCTTCGATCTCCTAATAAGGAATACTTTCGATAATCTTCTCGAACTATGTGCAGTGGCTTCAGGGTGTTGGGGAGGGGGACTCCAACTATCCCCATAAACCCTAAATTATTGAGGTGGGTGACAATTCTTTTTTTGGGTGGTGCGGGCGGGGTGGGAATCGTCGGGTGTCGCTTCATAACCTGTACAAAATATGTCACTAATCAGAACACATTTTCGCTACCCATAATCTTAATCCTATACCTATAAACCTAACAAGAAGCACAGTCGCAACTCAAGCCCAAGCCGTGTCATGCTTGCTTCTTTCAGAGAAATAGCAAGGATTTTTAGTCAGTTGGAGAGGGGCACTGGGGATCATCAGTCTTGTTTATAGGCCGGGGGGGGGGTCCACAATTTAAAAAACAGATGAATCCTGGCCAGCCTTCCCGATCGGAAAGGGGTGTTTTAATTTCTTAAGGTTAAGGGTCGTTTTTTATATCTTTGTTTGAATGGGGTCCTCGTCCCTTTTGCCCCACGGATCCGTGATCATGGGATCATTTTGCTCATGGGATCATTTTGCTCGGTTGACAAACCCATTTTTAAAACAATCTACCTTTTCTGTTTTACAAGGAAGTGAACTATGAGTGTAATTTTGACATTTTTTCAAGGCAGTGGCTTTCACTGATTATCAGTGGTGTATTATAACCATAGAAACTTACCCAGTGTATTCACTAGCGGATCCAGGGGAACCTCCCCCCCCCCCCCCCCCCATTTTTTTGTTGTAATGGGTACTCCTTGTTGAAACGCATGCACGGTAGGCCGAGTATTGTTTATCATCATCAGCATCATTCCTTTTTTAAACGTAGGGGCCTATCATTATCATTATACCTTTATTTTAAGGGTTAATGTAAAATATGTTTGTATCATTGATCATTACAATTTCTTACACCTTTCTAAACAAAACAGCGCTTTTATAATACCTAAGCACCTTTTCAAGGTCCACAAGGATGATGTGTTGTACTGGTACCTAACCGTGATGATATTTTGTTTTTTTCTCCTAGGCTGCAGCTGTTGAGTCGTTATAACATGTCGCCTCTATCACAAATTTCATGTTAACCTCGCTCTGTTGAAGCTATAATAACACGTAATTATGACTGGCCGAAAACGTGACAAAATGGGAAAGTGACCGCTAGTCCCAGTATGATACCGGCTCACTCTTGCATAACGGTCACTCAAAAGCGGAACGGTCATTAACAGCGAATTAAGGACTTTGCCGCATTGCAGCATCCTGAAGTGCCGAAGTCATTAAGGACTATTTTGTCATTTTCAGTGTAATTGCGACAAACATTGTCGCCATCTCCTCTCACTGGAACAAAAAACAGAGACTAATAAAATGGATGAAAATAATTGTCTGACTATGGAAGTCAATGAACCCAGCATATCTAAACGTGAAGCCAGTGTGGTGCGGGAAATGGGGATTGTCATGGGATTTTCACAGATCCTATAACATCATGCCGTCTAAAAATCAAATTAAAAAAACTAAAAGAGAACTGTAGATCCTTTTTTGTTGTGCTTGCTTTTTGTAGTTCTGAGACACGTGCCACTTTATAGCTTATACGAAATGTAGAGTGACTTGCTGCCTGTGCTTCTATATTATAATAATATCAATTGATTTTTTTTTTTAGAATCAGAAAAGTTTGATAATTTTTCTCTGATCCGAAACAAATTCACACATCATATTCCGAAATGAGAAATATGCCATTTTATTTACATAATCTAGGATTGCAATGAAAAGGAGAGAAAAATGAAGAAAAAAAAACCCCAACCTGTCAAGATAGATATTTGTACAACTTAGAGCCGGAGGAGGGGAGTGGGGGTACTGACTAAACTACTGATGCCCCACTTCTTGAATGCAAATCTTTGAAAAAAGATTGTTTATGAAGAACAATGCACAAAGGCCTTTATCATAATGCAAAACTCGGCCCGAAACCAAACCCATCAGTCGTAAATTTCTCGCTATGAAAGGTCTCCACATGTCTTGATTGGAATTCAGTGTATAATTAAACGACCAACTCATATAGACACTAAATGAAATATGTATTTTATGTGTATAATATTAATTTATCCTCAAGTTTTTTAAGAGCGCTGAGATATCGTCTCCAGTCTCCTAAACTTGTACTGTGAAATAGAAGAAGATTGAAACTGTAACTGCTAAAACGATTACAGTCTGCGGACCAGACATTATGCTCATGCGCATCGATGAATGCAGCTATAATATCCGATAATTAATTCGGGATTTCAGAGAAATGTTGATTTTTCTGTTGTATGCATGGAGTTTTATAGTAGTATCCGACAGTGCCTCTCTTCTTCTTTTTCTTCTGCTTCTTCTTCTGCTTCGATCTCCTCCTTCGTCTTCATCATAATCATCATCATCATCATCATCATCATCATCGTCATCGTCACCACCATCATCATCATCACCGTCTTCTTCTTCTACTTCTTCTTCTTCTTCGTCTACTTCTTCTTCCTATTCATCTTGCAGGGATATCAACAGTACTTTCTAGTTTCTAACATTTTGCGAGTGAGAGTGTGAGTCAAAAGTGCGAGCAATAAATTTGACACTTTTTATGGTGACAATTAATGTCGGTTAGGCCTACTGCATCATTATATGTATTTGAGGAGTAATAATAACATGATCACGAAGCCTTAAAAACATTAAATCGAGCCGGAAATGTGTGGGTGTGCGTAGTCAGCTCTTGAAATGGAATAAGGCCTATTATTATCCGAACATAGTTTCTGTAAGCAATGTAGTAGTTTATTGAAATTCACCTGATTTGATTTTAAAAATCTTCTTCTCCTTCTTCAAAACTTTAATAACTTTAATCTGCCTGCTTCAGATTTGAAGATTCTTGCAGACACAATCATGGAGAAGTCCCAACCCATAGACTAGCGAGCACCCCTCCACATCCCTGCCTCGATCACATGCCAAACGATGATATTGCATCTCGTTCATGATCATAATGGCATTGTATCATAACATCAAGTTACTGAAAACAAATAAAATTCAAACATTCTTCCATAATATCGAAGTCAATTTGATATTTTCTTTCAACCTCTATCCTTTGTGTAGTGTTTTAGAGCATAATAATAAAATACAATGTACAAAGCAAGGAGGCCTTCTCGATTGCAACCCGACAAAAACGGACAAAAACTTGCAGCAGACGATTATCCGTGATAGCCTATAGCTAGGCACACATCTCTTACTTATTGAAGAAACATTTGTACTTATTTCTGCATGTAATCCTTTATTATTTCATTATTTATAATAGGATATAAATATATTTTGCACTGTACATTTAAATTTCATTCAAATCCTAGAAATCAATCATCTTCAATATATTGACAAATTCATATATTTTTTAATAACCTGTTCAGACTGGGAGAAAGGTTACGCTTCAAATCTTTCCATTTTCGAGAATAAAGATATCAATGTCATATTATGCAGTGTCTAAGGCTTAAACACATTCTTCAGGCATGCAAGTCATCAGCAAGGATACATAAACAACGTGCTAAAAGTGGTAAGATATTGTTTTTAGTGACGACATCAGTCTATGCAGTATTTCTCCAAAGACTATCAGCTATTGTCCTATGTGTAGTCCCATACCTTGTTTTGTGTGTACGTCAATGCGATACCATCAGCAGCAGTGTTTATTCCTTTGTGGGAAGGGGGGGGGGGGGTTAAAATGATTCCCCCCCTTTTTTTTTGAGTTACTGCTCAAGATACATGTGTTTTATTTCTTAGTGTGACAACCTGGTGGCTATTACTTAGCATTGATTTTAAACAATTGGTGTTGTTTATTAGACTAGACTATTATGATTTTAATTAAGGATTTAACAACAAAAATATTTTGTCTTTTGTCATTGATGATCTCCTCCATGTGCTACTTGTACTTGTAGAAGAGGGATTTAATGAAGTCAGAGGTAGTCTCAGCGGAACATTTCCCTCAATGAAATATACTTGTTTTTTGGTCTATCCTCCAAGTAGCCACTAAAAATTTGTTATCCCCAATAACAATATAGATCTATAAACCTAGAGGCTAGACTATTTCGGGATTGATTAAAATGTGAAAAATTAAATAATATATTTTTTCAAAAAAAACATAAGCATATTTCATCTTTTTTTAAATTGAAG
This sequence comes from Strongylocentrotus purpuratus, assembly GCF_000002235.5. Lineage (NCBI taxonomy): Eukaryota > Metazoa > Echinodermata > Echinoidea > Camarodonta > Strongylocentrotidae > Strongylocentrotus > Strongylocentrotus purpuratus. The sequence goes on from NW_022145611.1 coordinate 39,605,286, forward strand.
GTCAAGCAAGCGACATGGGGATGAAGTCTTATTGGGATGCATTCTACCGTTCACGAAGGCCAAGAGACCTTGGAGATTCCAACTGTTTCGAATGGTTCTTTCCTTACTCCGAAACAAAGGATGTCTTTCAATCTGCATTTGCAAATGTTGCTGAAAATTTACCAGGCAATGACTTCAACTTGATACGTATAGCTGAGCTTGGTTGTGGTACATCAGAGCTTTCCATGGAACTGATACAGGATCATCAAAGCTCATGCTGCATTACTTGTGTGGATTTTTCTACAGCTGCCCTAGAACACAACCAAAAGAATGTGAAAAGTAATGCCAGGTTTCACGGATCAGTAGCTGGCCATCTTGCGTATGTTGCAGCCGATGTATGTCATCTTCCATTTTCAGAGAATTCCTTTGATTTAGTGTTTGAGAAAGGAACTATGGATGCTCTGCTGAAGAGTGAGAACACGAGACCAAAATCAGACCAATTCTTATTAGAAGCTATCAGAGTGCTGAGACCTGGTGGTATGTTTCTACAATTCTCTGATGAAGCACCTGAATTGAGACTAGATCTCCTTGAACGAATGAAAAGTCATGTATGGCAAAGAGAACCCAAACATATATCAGTTTCTTTTAAAAATATATCTCACAATGATGCCCTAGAATATTTTGTGTATACAGTTCAGTACGGTAAGATGTGACAATCTGGCACAAAGATTTAATGGTAGGTTGACTTATTGATCTTAAAATCTGAACCAAAATACTTTTCTTGATGTTTGTTTCCAGCCATCCTACCATATCCTTTTTTATCAGGGAAGCTAACTTGACAAATACTTATTGCTGTTTTTTTTCCAACCAATTTAGTTCTGTCATCATTTTTATATGTTGATGTCATCTTTAAACATTTATTTAAATGTAATTGCTTGTTTTTTATTCAATGTATTTTACAGAATTATACAAAGAAGGAATTGAATTGAATGAAGTGAATTGAATAGAACTCTCAACAATGACTCGGATATACGTGCCCCCCCCCCCCCAGGAAACAAATGGTCCCCTCAAACAACTACCTTATGGGTAATTAAATTAGTGGGCTAGGTAGTTGTGATTAGTAGTCCAAGGGATGGTTCTTTGTGTAAGTGGCAGAAAGATGTAGCATGCATGCATGCATGCCATGCCATGCCATCAACTTTCTGGTTATTGCTTTTAAGGTTTTGATACCAGTTGTACCATTTTAAAACAGGACACAGTTTTTTTTTTTACTTGGATGACTAATAAAGTGAAAATGGAAGGTACCTACCTAATTTGTATTAGTTCTGTATCAAAGAAGCACATATTATATATATTACCTGCACTCATACTGCTAAAGACCTTTTTAACACAATAGTGAACATCTGCATTTAGCAGAATGGTACGATGCAATTATGCTCTTCTGGTAGTCACGTGACAAGTTGTCATGGGGAAAATAGATGATGATGATGATGCTGATTATGTTGATGAAGATAATGATGATGATGACGGCAATAGTGATGTTGATGATGATGGTGATGAGAAAACTGATTGAAGAATAATAGATAGCGATGGTGATATACTATTGTGTCATAATGAATATCATCACCAAGTTGTGATAACATACAAAATTATCAAACAGGATATTGATATGCTTTATCAATCATATTGAAGACTTTTGAAAATTTTGCTGGACCACTATTTTACTTAACAAGATATTATTTGACGATTTAGACAATATGAATATTACTTTTAGTACAAAAGTTGTCATTTATGAGTTGGCACAAGCTAACGCCCAAAGACAAGATCTATGCATGTATTGATTGTGTATCTTTCAGGTTTTAAAATGAACTTGATGTGATGGAAATATCTTGAGAATTCATGTATATATTATTTTCATGTCTTAGAATTAAGCTTTAATTTATTGTATTTCTTGCAATCTGTGTACAAGACTGATAGGAATCCACCCTAGAGCAGAGCAGTGCAACTTGTTTTTATGTTATATGTTATGGATATGCATTTGCACCCCTTAGTGCACCTGCTCCGAGTTGAGTTTGAGCTGCCCCTGTCTGAGTTTTTTGTAAGACCGCCATCTCTTGACCTATCATGAATAGTTTTGTGACTGTTGTCCAATCTGACATTATTTTCAACCTGCCAGTAATTGGTTAGGTAAAATGATTATCAATTGTTAGTACAAATCGTGTTTGCATGAATGTTCTACTAAGTTTTGTTTTCAACAAAATACTGCCCAAATGAGAGATCCAAAACAAATCATTTTACAAATTGGTGGGTGAAGCTGTCCTGCTAAGAGTGAGTAAGACACCCATGCACTGTAGTAGTATAGAGCCACGCTTTTTTCTTCATAATCATTTTTAAAATAAAAATTAAGACAATGTTCTGAGTCTTTATCATCCCTCTGAATCCGTGTTGATGAAATCGTTTAATTGGGGAGAGAATCTGGCTTTGATTGATTTTTTTCTTCCACTTGGCACGGAAAAAAGCCATAATATACGTTACTGCTTGACAAAAATAGGATTTTGAAAATATGATCAATTAAAAAATGGTCTATGATTAACGGATCTAGAATTAGCAATAGGTCACTTTGAATGGGGGAAGTGTCAGGAAAAGGCCTTCGAGAAGGTATGACATTTAACTCAATAAAAAATAATTAGGACTTTCCTATCAAATCCGTGACCGTGAAGAAACCACAAATGACTGGTGATTCTTATATGATAATATCAATTGACCCATTCCGAAACATCTATCCCGGGAACAAAGTAATTGTCAGATAAAACCAGTGAAATTACAAACATTGCCAATCTTAATTAGTAGTTAGAGTTGTCTTTACGATGATAACGACTTAGCATGATCTTGATCCTCGTTACGTCACCCAGTGCACATGCGCAATAGAGACAAGAACGACGACCTGAAATGACCTTCCCTGGAGCAATTTCTATTTGTCTCTAATCGATTATAGACACTGGGTCATTTTTGGTCTTAGAAACTCGACCATCTGTGTCCCGGCACGTCTGCACAATATTGCGAGGAGGAGTGGTGTTCCATAATCAGTAATTACTCAAAGATAAGTCGGCAATGAAGTGGGCATATCCATGGCACGATGCTCTATATTATTGTCAAGAACAAAATGGGAAGAATGAGAGATAATTGGATTACTGCCGCCTCCAGCATTTTCTCTCATTGTTGGATGCTGTGGCTAAAAACGGGAGGGAGAATATAAGGATGATTTTGCAGGTAGTTTGTGACGATTCCTAATTACTCTCGACATTCAGATTAGGCGCTCCTCGCCTGGCTGAGCGGTCAAAGCGAGATAAAACAGGAAAATAAAGCTAGCATTTTTATGACGTATAATTACTTACCGCAGAAGGGTCAAGGAGAATGTGCAATAAAAACACTTCACATGTCAACAAAGAGAATTCCTTTTTCCTTCTTTTCGAAATTCTATACATCTTAGGTCACAACAAGATTACTATCAGTGTTTGTTCAATTAGAAATTATTTGATAAGTTTTTGAGAGAGTTCAAGTACAAGTTGATGGTATTACGAACCTTGGATTGTTTTGAGGTGATTATTGTTTGGAGTTATCTGAATGGACTCTTTGAACTAGATTAGACGATAGATGTGAGTAATGGACGCCAGACCGAAAATGAAAAAGAGAGAATATGTTTGGCCTTGCTACGAAATTAGGTCAGAGAAGGACAAAGACAGGCGAAGAGAAGAAAAACAAACACAAATAGTAGCTTTGTATACTTCTCACAACTCGTCTGGAACACAATATTGAGCAACATAACAAGCTAGAGATCAGACACGTATTTTTACATGTCAAGGACATGGAGTCATTCGTTCAACCCTGATTATTCTAGCTTCTTTTTCTATCTATCTGTCTACCTATGAATTATATGTATGTATTTATTCACCTTTCTAATATTTATTTATATATCTATCTATCTATTTATCTATCTACTTATCTATCCATCTGTCTGTCTTTGTATCTTTTAGGCAATTCTACCTGTTTTAAAATCTTTTATCTATCTATAGTACCTATCTATCTATTTATCTATGTAGGTCATGGAGTCATACATTCCATCCAGATCGTCCTATCTTGTATCTAACTTCGAGTGCAAAAGGAATTCTAGTTTTCATAATTCAGAAATGATGATACTGTTTTCGCAAGAATATCATACAATGATCGCTCTGTAATCATTGAAATTTTGAAATTTCACATAATATTCGGTGTCGACTGTTATCCGTCTCTGACAAATATACCGTGTTATTGCATTTGCTTCAAAAAATATTCACAGATTATAGCCTGACTTCATTTTGATAGCTGTAAATTGGATCGCAAACAAACGAGATATTTTAATTCCCCAAGGAGAACATTATATTTAGAGAAAAAGCAGATTTGTCCTGCTGGACAGAAAACCCGACACAACTGTGTTCTTTTTATTTTGTAAAGCTCATTATTATACGATATATTTAGATACCATTGATATATATATATATATATATATATATATATATATGAGAGAGAGAGAGAGAGAGAGAGAGAGAGAGAGAGAGAGAGAGAGAGAGAGAGATATATATATATATAGAGAGAGAGAGAGAGGGTGGGGAGGGAGAGAGAGATGGAGGAGAGAGCGAGCGAGAGGGGGGGGGGGGGGGGGGGGAGCAAGAGAGAAACTTCTCGTATCTATCCTATCCATGTAAGCGATGTAGATCATTACGATGATGATGATGATGAGAGAGAGAGATTTAAAGAGAAGAAAGAAATGAAGACGGTAAAACGCTGGATGTGCCATCTGTATTTATCATCTCGTATCAGAAGTATAGATGGAACCATCTTCCGTTTTCATTTCCAGTATTGCGTCTTAATTTCCACCCCAAGGGAATCTTATAGAAATGAGTTCCAAAATGATCAAGGACAATAATTATAACCTTTTGATTTGCAGAAGCCGGTGAGAGGTCAAAGAATCATATTTTGCCAGTCAAGATGATTCATTAACCTTGATAAAATATGATTGTATTCATTTGTTTTTGTGATACCTCTTCAATTGTTCTTTAGTCGAAGTTTAAACCACTTATTAATTTTGAACTTGTGCAAGTAAGTGTTCATATTCAGAAACATTCGGACATGAATCTCTCCACATCGTCAAGTTTAGTCTTTTCTCAAGAATTGTTGTTTATGAGAAAGAGGTAAATATAGATATATTATAGAAGGGTGAATATTAAGAAATATGAACAGGTACATAACATTGGTGCCGCAAAGGCATGGGAGCGGACGGATTGATAGAGCGAAAAGATCGTTATACACACCCCCATAAAGATTGATTGATCTCGACAATATGATTATCAATAGTCCTGGACGAAAAACTTGTAAATCAAGATTGCGCGTCTACTTGGATAATAGAGATGCAATCGCGGAAAACCAATTTATTTGGTTGCCAGGCTCATGGTCAGAGGAACAAAGTAAATTGGACAACGCTTATTGTCTGACGAACCACAAGGGTATTCGCCTATAGGTTATGATTTGTGAATTATGCACGTTCAAGTACAAATATCGGTGTGTAATTATCCAAGGAATTAAGTTAGTTTTTGTTTACGGCTGGGTTATGAGTCGCATGGTTGAGGATAAGGGAGGTTTGGGAGGATTGATGAGGTAAGAGAGGGGAAGAGAGCGTATAGGAATCGTAAGAGCAAGGACGCACAGACGCGGATATTGCACTTGTGAAGGCCAATTATATGCCGGATTGTTACTTTGATATTCTCTCTCTCTCTCTCTCTCTCTCTTTCTCTCTCTCTCTCTCTCTCTCTCTCGTCCTTGTTTACTCTGAAGAAACATGTTTTATTTGGCTTTCTTTTCCTACCCCTCTCTCTCTCTCTATCTCTCGCTCTTAATATTGTAAAATAAATTTCCAGATACTTCTCTTACCCTGCCGTAACTGCATCCTCTTTCCTTTACACTTACTACCCCAACCACCCCCCCCCCCCTCTCTCTCTCTCTCTCTCTCTCTCTCTCTCTCTCATCAAATCTTATCGCATTTCCCTTTTTATCACTCTCTCTTTCCGTCCTTTTTTTCTCATTATTTCTGACTTGTTTCCAGCCCGTACACCCTTTCTTTATCATGTCCACCACCTCTCTCTCTCTCTCTCTCTCTCTCTCTCTCTCTCTCTCTCTCTATCTCTCTCTCTCTTCCTCTCTCTGTCTCCCTCTCCACTCTGTTGTTGAATTTCTAGCTGTTTTTTTTTTTTTTTTTAACTTTTCAAGTGATCTCCTTCTTCCTTTTTAGTTTTCTGTCTTTCCCAAGGTTTTTGCTGATAGACCTTGATGCTAAATCTGTACATTTGGAAGTAGATTTTTCATTCAAGGAAAACATATATACATATTTGATGGATATTTGAAAATTAACAAATTAAACAGGAAAAACTTAAATATATTTATATATAAACGCCTAGCTAAATAAATAAAGCTACATTTAAGTGCCACGGAATTCGGAGGTCCCAAGTTTAAATTCCATCATTATTGGCAAAACTGTTTCAAATTACCGTTTTGTTTTGCTGAAATTGAAGGAAATTGAAGGATGATAAGGGGGATGGACGTTAATATATGATATATAAAAAAATATAAGACTACTTTAATTCAAGACTGAAATATTTTGTGTTATCGATCTTTCGTATGAGTTCCGTATGTTTTTATTTTCCTCTGTGTAATAGGTTGATGAATTGAGTAATTCTCCCGGGTCTGATAGATCATGAAACTATCTCAGCTTACCTCTGCGTATTGTACCTCAAGTCGTTGATCATTCCCTCGCAAGGGGTTTCTCAAAGTTGTAAAATATTTTTGTTGGCTTTTTCTGTTTGATTTTTTCTTCTTTTTATAAACGAAAATAATACAACTCTTTCAAAATGCGTAGAATAATAAAGAAAAGATATTTGAAAGGGAGATAAATTTCCTGCTGATACCTGCTGTTTTCTCCTCTTCCACTTCTAACCAATACCGCCCCCCCCCCCCCCATTTCATCAAAATGTACTGAAAATGTGTAACAATGACAGTGCAATGTGTTTATGACCTACTAAGTAAAAACAAATAGAATTACTTACTACAGAGTATAGTTATACAAAGGGCTAAAAGTTGTAATTCAGAAAGCTATGCTCACACCGACATTATCTTTCTATAAAAAGTAATTTCTTCCAATATTATGAGGGTATAAAATCTCGACTGTGTCATGTACCATTTAAAAAAAAAAGAAGAATCAGACAATATAACACAAATATTTGTTAATGTTCACGTAAGACAAGCAAACAAAATTTACATTCTAGGCCGTACTCAGCAGAATAGAAACTAAACATTTTAGACTTAACTTGGATCTTAATTATGATTCTGGTCAATGTTGGTACTGATGTCGAATTTATTTTTTACTTTGTTATTTTTATTTTATTTTATCATTATATTGATTTGTTAAATAGTGGTCTAAAGTGAAGTCAGTATTGAAGTTGTTAATATTTTACCATCTCACACAAATAATTGCTTCTTCTTACAGTACTAATATGCCATGAATTCATTCTCACTTCTGATTCTTGTTAAAATTATGTGCACAGTATCAGTATTGCTACACAAAATTAACTTAAAAAATAATAACCCATTGTGAAATTAAATCTTATTGTGAATTAAATAGTAAAGTAACAATGTAACACCACTTAAGTCAAGATAAGATACTAGACATGCATAATGGAGGGAAAGAGCGCCAACAAAAAAAAAATGCTCCGGGAAGGGGGTTTAAAATGAATAACCAACAAGAAAGGTTTTTGAAGGAATGCATGATGTAGGTTAAAGTCCAAGAGAATATATAAATAAATTGTGTTTGTTTATTTGGTAGATCTTTCATGCAAGCCCTCGTATTTTCTCAAGATAATTTGAGATATTACCTCAGTCAAGTTTGGAGACATCCAGTTCGACACCTTATTAATTCCACACTAATAATTCATGGCGTAATCTAACACCGTCAGCCCCTTCGGTAATAGACGGCCTTCTGTTGTGTGTTCTGAAATAATAATGATGATGATTCTTCGGAATGATAATGATAGCGATGTTTCGAAGCGGACCGTCTATGATTTATCCATGTTTGGAGAGGCAATGTCACAACCATAACTATGCTTGAATATTAAAGCCCAAAAGCATATCTGCGGTGTACTTACTGGTTAGCCTTAAGCGTTTTGTTGCCAGCTTACCACCAATATGCTCACATGTCCAAAGATTATCAGAGCTTAATATTCTTCACTTAGGGATTTAGCTCCCAATATCTCACATTGTGTTTGGATATTATTATGAATATAATTGCGAATTTGAAGGAAAAAAATAATTTAAGATTTTTCTATCCTGTTTATAAAACATGCTCGCCTGATAGAATAGGCTTTCAAACAATAATTCATAGGCTTATTGATAATTTATAATCGATGGGAAATATACAAAAAAAAACAAAGTTTATGAAGAAAAAACAGGTATATATAATATCATGAGGGAGAGAGAGAAAAAAAACATGAAAGGGAGAAAGAGTGATAACAAGATAGAGAGAGGTATAGTGATGGAGAGGGAGAAAGGCAGATAATGATGAAGAGAGGGAAAGAGAAAGGGAGAGAGAAAGAGAGATTTGGAGAGAGAGAGAGAGAGAGAGAGAAAGAAAAAAAGCAGAGTTATAGATAGATAGAGAAGGATGAGATATTGTAATGATGAGCAATGTGATGGATTATTGTGGCTAAGACGCCTGCCGAGTGTTAAACGGATCATGAGGTTCATAACCTGCCACTGGGTGATCAGCATATAGATATCCATTTAGTATTATGAATACAGATATCTACTCAAAACAACTGAATTGCTTCGGAGATGATTATGTAGACAACTTTTTTTTGGCCACATTAGAGGATTTATTTTACATTCAAATCTTATAAATCAAATAACACTAATGACACAAAAAGTAACAACATCTACGCTAAACTTAATCATATCAGTCAAAAATTCAAAAAGTCCTTTAATAACATTCCGTATAGTGGCCCCAAAGTCCAACTGCCGGGCCTTCCTTTTTTTAGAGATGCTGAAGAGACACATACATAAATAAATTGTTTCTAGGGTAACGTAAATTTTGAACAAAGTACGTCATAACATTGAACAACATTGGCAGGTGTCATATCTATAGAAGATATAAACCTATCGGACATTGAGTAGGTCACGTTTTATGGCTTCCTATCTTGATTATCAAAAAACTAGAACAGCATCTCTAACATTTTCCATCCTATGATATACGATGGCTAACTCCTTGTAAAACTGTCACACTTCTTTAGCATTCATACCGCCTTCCTCAGCCCGCCGCATAGCCCCCCCCCCTTCCCCCCTAGAGCGACCCTCCGCCCGATGATCTAACTCGGTGTCACTTTGAGCAGACGATATCGCAATAATTATGACGCCAGAAACCCCGACTGGAAATTTATCATTTTGGAAGCGCGCGTAAAATAGTCATCTTCCTTAACCACAACTGCAAATTGATATGCAGAGGCGTTGTGTGAGCAAGGAGTTAAATTGCTCTTATAGAATGGAAGAATAACGATCATTATCGTGTCAGTATACAAAATTACTAGAAAAGACGGAAATATGTTGCTCTCTATTGTACTAAACAATACAGAGCAAAAGAGAAAGTTAAAATAACTGCATTCCTCAAACTCTATATAGAAAACATTATTATCATGTTATAGGGAATCGAGAAAATTAAGTCAGGTACACAATGTTATGAAAAGTGATACTCTGTAGATATAATTAAATTTTGTCTCATCTATTAAAAAAGTAAATTAAAAATTAAAGAATGGGAGAGATGATGGAGGGATGACAGATTGGGGAAGAAAATATGAAAAAGAAGAGGAAGAAAAAGCAGGTGGAAGAGGACAAGAACAAACAAATACAGTAAAATATGGATAAGATGATATTAAGAGGAAGAAGAGAAAGTAGAAGACGAATACAATTTGAATTGAAAGAAGAAGAAAGAGAAAAAGAAATAGACAGATAATGGAAAGAGCTGCAAAAACATTTCTCTCGTAGCCCCCCACCCCATTTTTTTTTAGATGCCCCCAAATTACTTTAGTTTGATGAGAAGGTCGAGTTCTCACATTTCTACACCACGCGTGAGTGAATGATGAGGTATTCATTGGGCTTCCACGCCTGTATCAATTCCAATACGTCATGATTTGCGCTCTGTGCTTGAGTAAGAAATGAATGCATCTCAACTCTTGCCAGTCGTCTGAAGAGAATAACTCTCTTTTTCTTCGACAGATCTGAGAGACTAGATAAGAGATGGGAAATAATATATCCTAAGCTTAAAGGAAAAGAGCTTAAGAGCTTAAGCTGCCCGTTATATTGCTTATATATTTTTTGCTCGCATGATGTCTTCCTTAAAGGTACTATGTCCCTTTTGTAGCCAACCTCAAATTCTGTATGAACTTTGCAGGAATTATGAATATGTCATGTATGTCCTATCTGTGAAATTTAAACGTTAGCAGTGTCCTAATATTCAAATCATGCAAGGAAACCCGTTTACTTGCTAAACTTCACTGTCAGACACTATTGAGTGACTGACTGGCTTTTTTTCTTCTTTGGTAATAACATACATAAAATGAGCTGTAAAGGGTACATGAGCATTTGTCTACATCAATAACCCACTTCTTGTGATGGCCAAAATTAAACTGATTGAATCTTTGAGCAGCATAAAACGTATGACCATTCGATACAATGGTCTGAAAATCAAGACTATTACTTATTGGCTCTATAGCTCCTAAGTCGATTTGACAACTAATAGTCGTTATTTTCCCACTTGAAGACAATTTCAAGCCCCACCTTTTTAGGGAAGTTCTAAATTATTATTATCTTTCAAATGCTGTTGGAATTTAACCTTTTCATTTTTGGGTCTGCAAATGGAACATAGTACCTTTAACCTAAAAGTAGTAACTATGATGGGACTTCACTTCACTGACAGTGGAAAGCACTGTATTATTATCATGATTATTGTTACTCTCATTATTTGTTACCATACATAATTCTTTTTGCTTGCATGATATATATAATGGGTAATGAGAATGATCAACATTAATGACTGAAATGACACAATATCCGTCGAAGATGTATTACATGGCAAGATAATGGTAACAAAATAATGGTACAAAATAATGGGAGGTACCTGGCCGATTTGCTTAAGTTTAGGAACGTGCTATATTATCTATTCTTTAATAACCATATGCATCTAGTCCCATGCAGAAAGACTGGGCTACATTCGCTGACAGTTGGTCTGAGAGGCTGTATGTTTGGGATTGTATCACGTGTATCCTTATATCATTCCTTCCACCCCAGTAAAAGCCGAGTTCGACGGAGACGGTGTTGGCAAACTTTGCAGTTACATGTAAAGCATTTAGCTTTTGTTTAGTGTAAATCAGCAGGCAAGCGCGTAGCCAGGATTTCATTTTAGGGGGGGGTAATGAGCACGCGAAGCGTGCGAATCACTTACAGAGCGCGCGAAGCGCGGAAGCTTTGAAAGAAGACGATTCGTTGTACCTTTCTCGACTCATAATCATTGTCTGAATTCGGCCCCCCCCCCCCCCTCGTGCGAAGTTTTGACGCTTCATTAAATTATAAGAGAAAGAAGACGATTCGTTGTAACTTTCGTTGTCACGTTGTTCCCGACCCTTAATCCTAAATTTGAACTCAGTTCCCCCCTTACCGCGCGAAGCGCGGAAGCTTTGATGATTCGTTGAACCGTTCTCGACTCCTTTTTCCTTTTTCTTCCTACGTCCTCTTTTTTTTTCTCCTCTTTCTCTCTCTTTTTTTTTGGCCGGCGTTTTTTTTTTTTTGGGGGGGGGGCGACCGCCCCCACCGCCCCCCTGGCTACGCGCCTGTCAGCAGGGGTAGTACTAGTAAGGTCTTTTGAACTGTAAGGCACATTGGTAAGATAATAAAAAAAATTGTTTAAAGAACAGGTCACTTTTAGTTTAAACATGTGCATGTATATAGCACTCACTGTCACTGACATGCTAGCTTCAATCATACATGTTTTTAAATACACGAAAGATACCATCATGTATAGTTCAAAATTTATTTGAAATAAGCATTTTGTCTTTTTGCTAGGAAAAAGAAATAATAGCTTCAGAATGACTTTTATTTCTTAATCTCTCAAATGGGATTCTAATTAACCCCAATTATGTTCTTCAGGATGATCTATCACTCTGTTTAAGATCTAGTATGATAGGTTCGGAAAACCCATAAAATTTCACTTGTAGCTGCATCAGCGGCTACTAGAACCATGGCCCAGCGTTGTCATGAAATAAGCACGCCGTGAGCAATTAGGGAACAAAGCAAAGAACGGCGGGCGGAAGGCATACAGCTTGAGTCGCCTGTCATTTTTCATCAGGTGAAATTCGCGCCAAATTCGAGACGCGAGTGCAGACGACCTACGACATGACTTAAAAGGAAAACGCGCGCGTAACCAATGGCCTTATACAATGAAATAACGTAACGTAATTGACACAATAACCCTTATCACCAAGATAACTGTCTATCTCTTAAAGTGAGTGGTTTGGAATACATTTTCTGATATCTCAATAAAGCATACACGAATAATATGAAATTCCAACTTTACGATATAGTTGTATACTTATGGAGGCCTTTAACAAAAATCAGTACATGACCTGTTACACAAGCATGTTCGGGGGGGGGGGGGGAGCTTTTGGGGCTGACTGAGCCCCCTCACTGCTGGATGCTTTCAATATATCCGAATTAGAAAGATCTTTTGTATTCTCTCATGAAAATTGTATGTTTGACAAGTAATTTAAAAGGTAAAATATCATTTAAAAACTGACAAGATGGAACATTAATCTATTGAGAAGAAAAAAGGGAAATGCTCCCCGCCGTAGCTAGCTGCAGGCACGTAGCCAAAGTTCGATGTTTTTTTTATTTTTTTATTATTTTTTTTTTTTTGGGGGGGGGGGCACCTACATGTAATCGATCGAGGTAAAAAAAAAAGGGGTTTAAAAAAGTTCAACCGATCTTGGAAATTTTAGGGGGGCACGTGCCCCCCCCCCCCCCGTGCCGCCCCCCCCCCCCCCCCCCCGTGGCTACGTGTCTGGCTAGCTGTGGTACCCCTCCATTTGTTTTTACCATCACTGCCTTCCCCAAACTCCCACAATAGACGTGAGCTAGGACCCATCCCAAACTTTGCACCCCCAGGACCCAATTTCCATTCTTTTCAAACGTTGTGCCTGACTTGAGATGTTGCTGACTTTTCTGTGCACCAAATTAATTTTCTTTATTAATATAATTTCAAGTTTCGAGTTAGGGGACCATGATTTTATTAACCATATGAATTCCCCCTGTAAACGCGTTTCCTGGTAACAAACGAAGCGAAAGGCAGGTTTTTCTCACTTTCGCTCATAACTTTATAACCCCACGACAACGGGGTAGAATAGTTTAAAAATATATATATGTTAAGGTCAACCGTCAAGCTACTGGTGGTACATGTAGTTGTTTGCATATGTTCATTATTAAAAAATCACTGTAATTTTGTATTCGAATAATGCACCTGGACCCCACGATGTTAGACGCTACGCCCGCTGTGCACACTTCGCTCTTCGGGACCCAGAACATTCTGTTTCAGCAACCCCCCCCCCCCCCCCCCCCCCCCCCTCATCACAGAATCCTACACACGCCAATGTGTAAAGTGTCTTTGATATTTTTCTCATCCCATCAAATCTCCCTCCAAAGCGAAGGATAAGAGCTATTTCGTTATGGTTCGATTGCAATGGCCTGGATATGCGTATACAATTTCACGGAGGCGCCCCTATCATATTATTATGTCTATAACACACCAAGGCCCGTCGGTTTATGCCACGGTGCAGAAGGTGGATATGATATCACATTATAGAATCGAGATTGATATGATAAAGCCTTTAATCTGCAACGTTTTAAGAAATATGAAGAATTACGCAAAGCACCATTTATATTGAATATCATTATAACAGCAGCTGTTTATGTCGTCAAACTTAGCGTGTTATATACCGTCCATATCATACTACCTTTTTACCATATAAAGGGAAACTGTCTTTAAAGAACGCTGTGAAATCTGCAATAAAGTTAATGCTTTATAATTATTTTTTTCGACCTCATAAACAAAGGTTTAACAATCATCGATACACGAGTATATATTCATTTTATGATTTCCAATAATCCAACGGAAAACCCTCACAGGAAAGGCTATAAATCGGGCTCGAAGCAATATCTAGTAAAAAACGCGAGTAAGATGACGTATCACAACGACCTCAAGTTACCCCGTTCAGACATGGATCTGATCATCTGTCGTTTTACGTCACAGTGTTATTATCCTGGCATCTCATCCATTCACATGTTACAGATTGTTCAACGTAAAGATAGGAACAGTAACGATGGTACTGGTCGTAAACAAAATAATAAATTGCTAAAATGTGATTATAAAGATTTTACATTCAATTATTTCGTTTGCTTGTTTCTGTTGCAAATTGTTATCATTTGTTTGTAGACTGTACACATCCGACCTTAATTTAAAGGGACTTGGTAACATTGTAAAGATGAGAGAAAATGGTGCTAAGGTAGTGACTTCAATGCTAGATGTACAATTAAAGATAATATGAAAGTTTAAGGGAAAACAGACCATTATTAACGATAAAAAATTTAGAAAACATGTCTGATGGGTACCTGAATTCCCCAACTACATTATTACAATTTAATTACATTTTTGGTGAATATAAATCGACACAAAGCAAAGAATTGGCTCTATATACCATTCCAGAAATATAAGTGTTGACAGATTTTTAAAATCCCGTCTTTTGTCTTATTTTCATGGAAAAGCTGTTTGGAAAATTCAAAAATGGTTGGATAAATTCAAAAATGGTTGGGAAAATTTACTGTTAATCACTGTTAGAGGGTATTGCACAGTAACGCCTTCCTAGAATACCATTAATATCTTTGTGGTTTGAGAATTTGTTCAGGATTTTTTGCATGTTAGAGGGATAGTTACAGCAGAAGGAAGATAATAAGTAACGTTTCATACAAAAATTACGCATTTTTTTAATCAACCTTCAACAATGTTACTTTAAGCTGATCATGGAATATGAAAGAAAAAGAAAAAAAAAACTCACATCCTTAAACCAGGCATAAATTTGCATAAGTTTTGTTTGCGTATTTCTTGTCAACAATAATTAAGTGTAAATAAACGTTTTCAATCATATATGCAAGTCATAGGTCATAGCTAAACTCAAATCGCAGTCAAGATTCTATCGAAGAATTTCACAAATTATATATAAGTTTTCACATATAAAAAACAAAAAACGAGCAAAACCTAACAACAAGAAGTAAAGGAGCATGAGTAAATTATGCAACAATTCATCCAACATTGTGCAGAAAATGAGAAGGGAGAAAAGGAAATAAGATATCAAGATTTTGGCATGCAAGGAAAGTAAATTTAAAATAAATCGGGGTAGCAATAATTATAAGGATTTTGCTCGATCTTTATTCATCTTCAGTGTGAAGTATTATGATAATATCTAATCTAATTACGTGCATTTATTAGCGCTTAAAAAGGGTCTTTTTTTAATTTTTGAAAAAGCAATTAAACTCTACTTGATATGGGAACAAAATTATGTAAAGAAGTAGGCAATACACTAGGAAAATCCGACGTCAAATTCAGTACCAGATTTGAAGATTGTAGTTTGAGCTTAGGTGTCAATGAACTTGCCGTTAAATAGAGCAGCTATGATGCGACTCACGTGATGTTATCAATGATATATATGGGATGCACCTGTGTGTTACGCACTATTGTGTTGACTTAAGTCGGTCAATGGTATGTCTTGTTGCAAAATCATTGAAAGAGCACACATAATCTCATTACGAGTGGTATTTCCCTGGTTTGTGTGTATCGCCGTAAGCTAAACACCAGTCACTCCTCGTCAAACATTGTCAAATCCTGCTTCATTTCTCATTTTGATCGAGTGTGGGTATTCTTCTTGATTCATAATCCCTATTCAGACGAACATGTTATCATCTATCTTGAAATATAATATGGTATTTAAACTTTACAACATATGCTGGTAGTAAAATCGTGTACACTGTATATAGTTCAGTCATTTTACAAAATGACCTCCTACTTATTGCAACAGACAATTTTCCAACTGTTTTAGTATCATAAAAATGCACTTAATAACATACAAATAGTCCTAAGGAATCCAAGTGGTGGAAAAGGGTGATAACAATACATGAAAATAAAGGCTAATTATCACCAGAGCAGATTATACACCTAGACAGGCCAACTCGGTTTCAATTGTGTGCTAGTCTAACAAAGTAACATGCGCCGTGGTCCAACTTATACAATATGTATTGAGGGCTCTGAGCAATGACTTACACGGACGTCCTCTAATGAAAGGAAATAAATTACAATTCAAAATAATTATATTAAGTTCAAGTTCAAGATTCATTTTAATATGTAGACTAAATAATGACATAAATTACAAACGACATTTTACAAAGTATCCAATAGTAATTATACAAAAGATTTTTTTAATATAATTCATAATTTATTAATTACACGTTAATCTAAATCAAGAAAAAAGAAAAAGAAAATAAACGTTGCTGTATATTTATATGTCAAGTAAAAATGGAGGGATCTACTAAAAGCATATAGCCTGTATAGTGTGGACTCCTCAACAAATAATGTTATAAAAAGTTAACACAATAATTAAAAAAACAACTATATATATATAAACAAAATTAAAAAAGTGTTGTGTCTACGGAGACTGCTGAAGAGAACAGGTACCGATCATAATACGCAGAATGGAAGCACAAGGATAGAATTATGAACTAGATGGACAAAATTATACAAAAGAAAAGGAGTGAGTAGGTGTGGACCGCATGAATGAAGGACAGTGTATATGAAAAATAGGAAGTACGTAGGAATTAATAGCATGATGAGAGAGGCTGAGCGTGCAATTGTAATAAGCACCAATTGGGATTAATCTTGCGATGAACTTTGTGTCAATATAAAAATCACTAAATTAACTATTCTCGTAACGTTGCAATAAAAATAATTTAAGTTTTCTGTTAAAAGAATTGGGTGAAATTGAAAACTGTGGTTATATGCTTTTAAAAACATATAAATTTGAAATGCCGTTTCAGTTCAGATCTTTTATTTAACACGTTCATAAAAACCAAGGACTTTGAGTACAACTTGTATAGAGGGACTTATTATTTTCTGCCGCCAGTAAAGCAAAAATGTTTACAATATTCTTACATTGTCTTTTTATCAAAATCAATTAACTCCTGATAATTTGAACTCGCTTTCTTTTTTTTTTTTTGGGGGGGGGGGAATTGAATGTTATTTAAAAGTTGAATTTCGTTAATTTCTACTGACAGAATAATCCTTAGACACCTACATATTTAGACTAATACTCAATTGCTTGATTGATACATTGAATTAAATTGAGTTGAATTGAATTCATTAAATCATATACACTGTCGCTCATATAGTTGGAATATTTTTGTTTTACCCCAATTTATGGATGGCCATGTATTATGGCTCAAGGCATGGGCACACAGATGATTTTTTTTTTAAATGTTGGGAACCGGGGTAAAATGCAATAAATTAATGAAAAATTATTGCATTTTCTGTTTTTTTTTAAATATTTATGGAAACTGCTCCCTACCTTAGCCCCCGCTGCGTACAGTCATGGTTCAGTGACAAAGCAATGGCCTCGTAACTGTGAGGCCCCAGGATCAAAACCGTGTCGATGTGCTATTAGTGCCCTTTTGTGGGGCATTAATCCTCATTACTGTCATTTATGACTGAAGGGCGTAGGTCCCCTATTTGATAAGCATAGAAGCATACACATGCTTTAGCAGTCACGCAAAACACACATTTGCAAATTATTATTCAATAAAATCTGAAAATGTATACTTTTATCTAGATCTATTATTTTTAAATTATTTTTAAAATAATTCCATAAATTGGGGTAAAACAAAAATATTCCACCTATATGAGCGACAGTGTAGATGTAAAAGAAAAACATACAATAGAAATTAGAAAACATACAAAATACAAAGCAAATATATGGTCAGGACCACAAAGAAGCAAATTGCATTTAAATAGGGCCCCAAATTAAACAAGTTGAATTAAATATGATTTATTTACTTTAGCTACAATAATACTAATGATAAACACAATATTTTTTTTCCTTTCCTTATTGATATTATACGATTTCGAAAGTATGATGTACCAGTCCATTTCTAATAATAGTAATGAGATCTATAATAGTACTAATAATCATCATTATCATCATCATCATTATCATCATTATCATCATCATCAACAACAACACCGACAACACTAACAATATCATGGATCTGTATAGCACGTTGTACATGATTTCTCTCAGTGCTTTTCAATAACATTGGACGGACAACAAACAACAAGATTACCTTCCACATATTTAAACTTCATGTTAAAAAGTGCATTCTGTATTTAAGAGAACTAAAATATAATCTCTATTACAGACATATCTTCATATCAGTATTGTTACTATATATACTTGTGTTGCATAATAAGAATGACGTACTTTCTTCTTATCTTTCTTCGTTCGTTTATTTCAAAACACATTTTAGTTGGGAAGCCCAGATCTAATGTGAAATGTTGAACTAATTGTGATAGCTCATAGCAGCCCATAGAAGCCTGTTCTTCGATGAGTGCTAACATTTAAAAACAAAAACAAATATAATCTGAACATGCAATATAGATGATGTAGACAATGATATGATCGAAACACGCAAGGATTGATTTCTAAGTACCTTTTCATATTGTTTATAATTCAAATTGTGAAAACGTATAATGTTATAGACGTCTCTCAGATTGCATTTCATGTTTCATTCAAAATGTATTATTCTAGTAATATATATTCCATCATTGTTAAGGGGATCAGATGTGACAAAAATCAAACTGTTTATGATTGCGCGCCGTCACTGTGTGTCACAAAATGGTATTTCCTTAATGTCAACCCTGGAAATGGAATTTCTGCTTATAAAACTCAACCTAGTCATTGACTTGAGCCGTTTAGAAAATTAAGTTATTCAGTGGCGGATCCAGGGGGGGGGGGGGGCCGGGCCCCCCCCCCCTTGAGAAAAAAATCATGTAAAATCACCTTTTTTGGGGGTTGGGCCCCCCCCCCCTGGCGCTCAAGGGGGGGGGGGGGTGCAAATTGAAATTTTTTTGAGGACAAAAAAAAAAAAAGGGCTCACTACCCCCCCCCCCCCCCCCCCCCACACTGAGCGAATTTTCGGCCGGCGCGTTTTTCAAATTTTCGGGAGCAAAAAAAAAAAAAAAAGTTGGGCCCCCTCCCCTAAGAAATCCTGGATCCGCGCCTGGAGTTATTGCACAATCCCACATCTACACCATCTAAGAAATATGGCAATCCCTTGAGAAACGTTGTCAAAAGGCCATCGCTCTCCCTCCAATCGAACACCGGCTAAGGTCCAGGAGCCATTGACCTTTAGTGAAGTGCATGTCCAAGGGGTCAATGTGCTGAGAGCGTAATATTGGTTGGCCGAAGCTTGTTGGATGACCACTGTTATTGTTGGCGGCTTGTTAGGCTGGCGAGATTTGATAGTAGCTCATTTACTCGCCGGCCGTTTCTCTCAAACACTATACCTCCAGCTCATCCATTTATTCATTAATGGGCGGTTCGAGGAGCGAGAGCTCAAGGTGTCCGGTGTCAACTGTGACCATCTAAAAGGTGCATCGTTACCCTTGTCTTCAATACCAAGTGCTTCAGATGCCCAGTGATGCTATCATCATAAATATGCAGCATCAGCCTTATTAAAAGAAAACAAAAAATATGAATACTGAATCGTCAAAGTTCATTCATCTTTCGATTTTCATGGTCATGGCGTCTTCATCTCCTCCTTATAATTAGGGAGCGACAAAAAGAAAGGTCGAATAGTTCGGCCATCACGTGAAAATAATGATGGAAATTCAAAGAATTCATATGTACGGCGGTCGACCGCATTATTATGTGAACAAGCCTCCCATTTACCCTTTCCCAATACTAAGTCTTTATGGTTTCAGGCAAAAGTATGTATAAAACGTAACCTAAATTAATTTGCCAATGAAATATGTATTTCAGTTTATATTAATGTCAATAATTTTTCCATATTTTGACATTGGGGAGAGTAAATAAATATTATGGTAGGAGCTAGAAAAGGGTTAACACATATCATTTTACATAGCGTAATGCCATCCTGTCACTCAAAGTACACATTAATTTTTAATTTCACGTAAAACTCATGACATGTATGGAAGATATCGCCAAGTGCATAATTAAAACTTAGTGCTTGATGATTTTGTGTTGTTGTTTTTTCACTCTAGAAGAGGTATTTTGCACAAAACGTACGTCAAATCATTTTTTGTTTTTTTATTAATACGACCATTATGTCTTGACTTTCGTGTAACCATGTCAATACATGAGATGAATATCAACAGATGTGATAAATATTTGTCAAACTCATAGGCCCGAATTCACAAAGGAGGTTTGTCGACAAACCTTGGTTTTCGTACGTCATATGACGCGTTTTACGCGTTTTTTACAAACCTGGTTTGTAAAGAACAAAAGGAGGTTTGGCGAAACAAAAAGAGGTTTGAGCTCAAACCTTGCTTTGTGAATTCGGGCCATAAATTGTTAAATTTTCAAAGATTTCAAAGTGGTTTATTATAATCAATTAATAAATGAGCTACTTCAAAAAACATCCTCGTGCACGTATTTGCAATAAATTTGTTTACAGCTTGTATTTGAATAGCCCTTAAAAGGTCTTGTAGGTATATATTTTTTCCATCATTATGTAATGTTACATGGTGTTCTATATCGTGTCTATTTCGGGGGGGGGGGGGGGCGCAACTCATCGATTGGAAGTACAATTTTTGTATAACACATAGTTCATCACATAACGTAATTGAGTGGGTGAAAACCACTCTAATGAACCCAATGATAAAAGTTAGATCTAGTACGATCGTTACACTGATTATTATTGCTCTTAAAATACCAAGCAGACAATGGTCGTAAAAAGCTATTTCAATCTCATTCGCAAATTCCTATTATAGGCATTATTCACTGTTAAGTTTGTTGTACTGATATTGGACAGAAATGGCATTTTATAATTGAGAGTTATGTCATTTTTAATTGTTTTCAGAGTATTTGGGAAACATATCTAAAATATCAATAGGGAAAAAGTGAAAACGAAGCAAGTTGATCCAAAATGTTGGTCTATTCATTCACTAAACATCCTACCTCAAAGTAAGTCCTTACTCTCTCTCTCATCAGAATTACTGATAACTTATTTAAGATTACAAGTAGAATCAAAGTTCTTATTTCCCATGAAAATAGTTAAAACAGATGAGATTCTAAAGCTACTTAGTAGCCGTTACTAGTTTAGTTATGGTTTTGATTTAAGTGTGTTTTTCATGGTGCATCTATAGTTCGGTAACATTTTTTCGTCTTCTGAATTACCATTTTAATTGTAAGAGTACAACTGGGTTGGGTTTGATCTCGGACTACCCGCGGAAAACCATCCTGTAATGGGACAATACTGGGCTTCAAGACAACACCTCATTTAAATTACGTTAGCCTTTTCCGATTCTCTACCAAAATCTCTCGCCTTTGAATAAATCAATTATCAATTAGGCCTACCCATGCAACGAATTGAAAAAATATGATATAAAACAAACGGAGATCACATTTCGAAGTTTTATGAACTTTTGTCATTCTAGCCCTTTGTATCATCCATGGCAACTATTGATGATGGGCCTTCCCTATGATGAGCCTTCGCATTTTCCATCTAAGGCCACTCGATCCCTTAAATAATATTAGATAGTTCATCATCTCCACAAAAAAGCATTCTCGATGCGTTTGCTTGCATCATAAATCCTAGTGTAACAGGTCATGTTATTATTATCGTTGTGGTGAAGATGTCGATAATAGTTAGACATACAGAAAATCTAGACGCAATTACACGTATGTAGGTAAAGTGTAAGGGCATTGGCATTTATAATTAATTCCCTATCTATCTACATAAAAACTAGTATATCCCTGAATGGCTTGACAGCACAAGAATGTGCACTGGATATGAAAAGTCTCATTTTTTCTCTACGGGAAAAAAAATCATTCGCTGACGCTTTACATTTCTGTTAATCAATCATACTGGAATTATAACTTCTTGAATTATTGTACAAATAAAAAAAGACATTACTTAATTGATTAAAAAATACAGATACATTCATCGATGCGACAAGCCATTCGTGTGTATAGGGTTTCACCATGGACCTTGGTGATCTTGAACGACCTTTGAGTCAGTTTGACGCCCCCCCCCCCTCTCCTCCCCCAATTAGACTATGGTTTCCTGCTTTGTGGAAGATGTATCTCGAAAACTTCTCCAACTAACATAATTCTCACCCATTTCTGCCTGACATTCTTCTCCGCCATTGCTAAAATAGTAACATCAGTGTGTCATATTAATCGAAGGATGGTATAAATGACATTGACATGATATATGTTGATGAGTCATTATTATTGGTATTCATACTCAGCTTCAATTAAAACAGCTGACACAGAACTCGTTACTTATCCATTCTACTCTGAAATGAACTGAAATTTCTTGATAATTAGAGATGGTTCGAAATGATCAAGTATAGACAGCTGGTTACTACCCGATTACCACCAAACACAGAGGCCAAGAATCTGTATCTACAATTTTCTTCAAGTAGACATTTATAATGGTTTTAGTATAATCTCTTCCTTAACTTGGTTTATTTCAATTATCCTTTAAGATTTTTGTGTCGATTCAGCCTTTTTTGGCAAGTGCATCTTTCTCCCGAAACCGACAAGTAATCAAAAGTCAATCAAGTGACGGCTACAAGAAATTATCATCAGCAGTTCAAAATCTTTGTCCGAGCAAAACGACTTGTAGAGTGTTAGTTCAATTACTTTACAGAAGTCGCACACACCAGAAGAAAGCTAATTTTTGGACTCCAAGACGATAGTAATAATAACAAAACGAAACATCTAGAAAAAGAAACGCAAACGAAAGGGCACTGGAAACTAATTATTGACAGAAGGTCGTTTCAATTTCATCATGTCTTCATCATTTGCCGATACAAAAGCAACGTTGGGTGTATGGTCTGCCTAAGTCATTGCCAAGCAGGCTTGGCGGCAAACCCTTTCTTCCTATCAATCTTGCTGTATTGAATTATCTCAAATCAAACTTAACGACAGCCTTACGGTTGTTAAATTGACCCAAACCTTAACCTTGTATCTCGTCTTCGAATGATTGTAGCGAAGATTATTTTTGGGTAATCCTGCTTATTCCATTTTCATCTCAATACTCTTTACCAAAAGTCCTTACCAAGTACGTTTGGGAAGGGGCACGTACGACCCCCAATACACACACTTTCTTGTTCTTTTTTTACTCGTTCGTGCCCTTTTTCATGTTCTCGTTGTTCTTGTTCTTGTTCTCCCTTCTCCCCCTCCCTCCCCCTCTTCGATATCTTCTTAATACTTAAGCATTCTATTTCAATGAGGTCTCATAGGTCTGAAGCTCTTAAATAGAACTTTGGAGTAAAAAAATTGAATATTTCGTCTTTGTATTCATATAAATTGCTTCATCTGCAGTGTATATACTATTTCTCTAAACAATCATTACTATCATAATGTTGAAATAAAAATGATTTAAAAAAAACACATGTTCAATGAAAGATTGCATGCAGCATTACAGATCGATTGCATGATCTGCGTGTAGAATGAAAATTTTACAAATTTGGCATAATTCAAATCGGAGGGAGGGGGGATAATAAAATGTTATGCGTGGGAGGGCGGCAGGGGAGGGGGCAGAGGTTGAGAGGTTGGTTGAATTACATTCCCTCTTTTCAATTTCTTGCTTGTACACCCTTTTAATAGCTATGGGTAGGTGGCCCTGGCTAATCCACTCAAGTTTGAATGGCCCACACGATATTATTGTCATGTATTTTCGGCAAATGAATATCATATTCTGGAAATAAATTGCTTATTGAATCCAGGGCCTAACCTACGAAAAGAAAGAAAAACGTTCCTTTAACAAAAAAAAGTCTTTGGTTGCCCCTCCAGGGATCTCTCCTTGACATCTCGATATTAAAAGCTCAACACTTTCACCTGTTTGCTAACGTGATGACACTACCGTGCTTGGTGATGTTAAGAATGATCTGCCAGAGTAATCTGCCTAATATTAAGAGACAGACCTTAAAAACCATCAAAAGTTTAGATGAATACCAGACCGCCGTTCGCTGTTATTCACACAATAAAAGAGCCTTTTTCAGCTGTTAACAGTCAGCGATGATAATGGTATTATGAAGGGGGTTAAAGAAAAGGAGAGGCAGGGTGAGATGTAGAGCGGCACGTGGCCACAAAGCACCGGTCACGATTTGACCAGGGATGGTTTTTCATTCATGATTTGAGATCCAGTGATCAGAAGACAGCTAGTTTAGAGTTGATCTGACAGGCGAGCCACGCGCCAAGTGCCCTTACTTAACCTTCGACGCGTGGTCGTAATTGGGCAGACATGATACCCCCCCCCCCCCTTCCTCCCCTTTCTCTCTCTTCTTCTTCTTCTCTCTCTCTCTCTTTCTCTTTCTCTCTTCTTATTTCATATCCGTCCACCTCGGGTTATTTTAATCCTGATATTGTTAACTCTTCTTTTATCTGTCTGATTTCAAAATTAGTATTTTAATGAAGGCATTAGTGAATTTTTTTACCCTTTTACATAAATAGTTTCTGTACATCATTCAAGGACCGTTCGACATTTAAAGTGATTAAAAAACTAGTGAGTGGCTTCATGCGCACTATACCTTGAGAACCCTCTCACGACAGAAAATAATCATAATGATTATAAAAAGAACGTGACACCTGAACAAAAATGAAAGTAAAAATGTATTAAGATATAACCAATTTTCTACTGTATTTCATCATCTTAAAGGTAAAGACCAGTATTGGAAACGCCCCAATTTCAAAAAATGAAATGGAAGCTCTCATTACCAATCATGTGAAAGAATATGTTTTGACTAATACATGATGATAAAAAATTTGCCGGGAAACCGCCTACTAATTCATATATTTGGTAAATTTGTTTCTCTCATGGTCTGTGAGAGATATAGGGTAGTCCCATATACATCTTTCTGTGTATAGTGCTTGTAACTTTACGAAGAATGGGCCAAATTTCTTATCATTTTGAATATTCCAGAACCTTGCAGATGCTAGATGCTAGATGATCAACCTTTTCTGATCGATTCCACAACGTTTTTTTCACAATGCAATCGCATGACCATAACTGGTCTTTACCTTTAAAAATATATATCTCATGCTATTAACTCCGGCTGCGCATGATGTATCAATTAAAATGCGTCAAATCTATGAGATTCGGTACATTAATGCACGGCCATGTACAGACACAGACGCAAAGGCCCACGCTGGGCCTGGTAGTAGGTTTCAGATTCGCCATTCGAAAAAGATGCTGACGGTATACTTTCAAAGAAAATCTACACAAGGCAATGCTTTTTTTAACGAATCAAATATGATATCATGCCTCTGTCGGCTCCTCGCGAGGCGTCAAAGGCATTGCGTCAATTACAGACGTAGGTTTGATAACGCCTAATGCACATGAGGCGCAGCATTGCTGACGTAGGGGACATGATTGTGATGCGAGAAAAAATATCGCACACAAAGCGCTTGCAAAAGAACAGATGCAAAATTTCAACTGATTAACTCAGTCCGTTAACCCTAAAAAGGCCGGGCTATTTGAGGTCTTAGTATGGCCGGGGGGGGGGGGCCATTATGGGCCCCCCCCCCCAAGATCTCGGCCGCGAAGCGGCCGATCGACGCGAAAATTTGCACGCATGTCAAGTGAAGTGTATAGAATAATATGATAATTTCAATTTTTTGAAAAATTCACTCATTTGCATATTTATGGTAATTTATGCAAATACAGTCATAAAAATCAAATTTTTACCCATAAATCATATATTATTCATATTTAAGCATTCTTTTTCACAACATATATTCACTAGACCATTCTGAATAATAATACAACAAGAAAATTTGGAAGAGCCAGCTTATTCCTTATGTTATCCCTTGTTTTGATAATTTCTTATGTATTTCATTGTTTTTTTAACTTATGTATTTCATTGTTTTTGTTGTTTTATTTCATTTCTTACTACAATTCAACTATTATGACTCCCAAAACAACCACCTAAACTTTAAACAAGACCCAATAACCTATGTTTGATCTGTTTTTAGGAAAAATGACTTTTCCATATGTTTTGTACACAAATCACGAAAATGAGCGATTTTCGGGCTGATATGCTAAGACAAAAGGTCACGTGACTTTGTAACCGTAGGTCCGATTTTCAAAAAAATTATTTTAAAAGTTGTGCAAGACTCGAAAGAAAAAAGTCAGCGAGCGGCGGGGCGTCATCCATATGCGTTCCCGAGCAATCGGAAAAATCGTGGAGGGGGGGGGGGGGGCATAATGCCCCCCCGGCTTTATTAGAGTTAATCATGAGGCGTCATTTGTTGGTTGAGATCTGCGTCAGTGACTGTCGGTAGCCTTTGACACGCCATTCAAAAACTGAAAGCAAGATGAATAGTGCAAACATTGCATGTGTTAATAGCACTGACTAAGTTCAAAATTAGCGTATTGAACGCAATCGATATCATGCCTTGTGTGCGACAGACAGTATTCATAATAAACGGAGTCTATAAGCATAGACGCCCCTTCATGACACAGTGTGTGTGGGCCTAGCGCATGGTGTGAGATCTTATCAAAGATTGACGTTGGTGGAACATTAGCGTAGCTAGTTTATGGCAAACCAATGAATGTATAGCACATTGGATTGACTTTGTGAATGAATCAGTGACGCTTTCTGTCCAATCTGCATAACAATGCTAACGATAATCATAACTTAATACAAAATACTATACTATTACGCTTATTACAAAGTATACCTTCGCTTTAGCTGAGTCGCCACGATAGGCGCTAAAGCGTTCAGGGAATTTCTTCCTACGGAGTACCCATTTATTTCACCTGGGGCGGAGGGACTCGAACCACGAACCATTGTGATCTATATATTCCGATGATTTGTCCACAAGACCACAACACCTCTACATGTCGTGTCCAGACGTATAGGAATGACGCAGACCTCCGTCATCAAAATGACGCTTCATTTGCAACGGGCAATTACCGCTAGATATATCCATAATTATGTTTGGCCTGTACAGTGGGGCATGAATTCTATTGAGCGGAAGGGATCGTTCATTGATTGGCGCATTGCTTTTACGCCTCGCGTGCGTACACAAGCATATGCGACATATTACGTGGTTTTAATTACATGTAATTATTATAAGTTCATTGAGGAAAAGAACGTGATCGACTTGACCCCAATGCAGCGATTACGCGAGTATGGCTTCTTATATGTGATATCCTCATTATAAAGTATGTAACGATGAAACCCTGCATAAACGAATATAAAATTTGTAACTTATCCTTGTTGACGATTTAAAAAGTTAATTCCAATATAATGGCTGACGTCATTAATGTGATGTTATATAGATTCATATCAATATGAATTTAAAAAGTAAAATACAGGTACATGTATTAATAACATATCGCAAGAATACATACGTATACTATTCTATATTATTCCAAAGAGTTAGAAAGATGGTACTTTGTTTGATCACAAAATCAATTAAAACTAACATTTAACATTTGAGGGGTCCACAATACAGGCATTGCTTTTTAGTTGACCACTCTCTTTCCAATATGTATTCCTTGATTGTTGTAAATGATTATAATTGATTTGTAATGTTTTGTTGGAAACAGAAATAAAATTGAAAAGAATTGAATTGAAGAAAACGCACATCGACAGATGCCATAGTTATAGCAATATATTGCTTCATTATCTGTCTTTTTGATTAAATTGAGCTTCGATCTTTTACAAAATTGATTACAGTAAAGATGCAACATGTTTAATCGAATACACGTCACCAATTTCGGAAAGAATTAAAAATTGTTTGCGATGTTTTTAAATCGGAATCTATTTGAAAATACAGAAAATAAAGAAATATTACAAAATCAAATCATCTGTATAAGAATTTAGAAGTCGACTTGTTGGCGCGTCTTTTATGATTGGTTATTTTTCAAGGTAATACAATTAAATCTTTTTTTAAATGTAACTGTGCCTCTTACCTCATCTAATGATTTGGTATAAACTTTGTATATTCAATCTACTGGCTGTGATATACAAGGTTATCTTATCAATTAATCTAACTTAATTGGAGTGAAATTAGGTAGGTCTGAAAGTGATCTCACAAAACTCTAGGCACGAGACAAGTTTCAAGTGCAAGCGACAAGTGTTAGCTAGACAGTGACTATTCATATTCTGTAATCTGAACAGAATAACTTTTGAACGCGAGCTATAATTGGACTATGAAATCAAATGAACAGATAGCAAAATAATTTCTGCAGGCTTTGCATGTGCACTTAATTTCAAATTGATTTTGTATCTTTTTTTTTCATATTTTATTTCAAATAATACTGTATTGTAATCTTAACTGTAGTTGTAAGTAAATTCTCTTGTGTGACTGTTGATAGTGTGTGATTGTTGATGATGTGTGATTTTCAATTTCCCTTCTCCTCTCTTTCTAACTTAGACCTTAACAATCTGTTCAATACATTTACTACTAACCCTGTTGACTACCGTAACTTACCTAACCAAATATCCCATGATGATCTTGTTTTCGATGACAGTGATGATATTATTAATGATATTGATCCCGACAGGAACTCTAATCTATTTGATATTTGTAATAAATACTGGTTGCCAAATGATTTTAATGCAAACTCTGAGTTTCAACATGGCGATATGTTTAATTTGCTTCATTTTAATTCGCGTAGTTTATATAAGAACTTTGATTCTATACATGATTTTATTTGCCAATTAGACCAAAAATTCTCTGTATATGGATTTAGTGAAACATGGATCCACAACAATACTCCAGTTTCATTATTCAATCTCAGTGGGTATACTTTTTTTCATAATGATAGGGAAAAATGTAGAGGCGGTGGTGTTGCAATGCTTGTGCAAAATTCTCTGAATGTGGTTGTAAGACAGGATTTATGTTTGTTAAATGCAATTTGTGAATCACTCTTTCTTGAAATTTATGTGCAAAACAAAAGAAATATTGTCATTGCTGTTGTATATAGAGATCCCCATACTAATGTTGAAGAATTTAATTGTGAAATTGATGCTTGTTTACAGAAACTAGAAAAAGAAAATAAAGATGTCTACATTATGGGTGATTTTAATATTAACTTGCTGCATTGTTCTACTGTAAATCATGTCAATGACTTTGTAAATATTTTGTATAATAAATCATATCGTCCATTGATCGATAAGCCTACACGTATTTGTAAATCATCGACAACACTTATAGATAATATATTTACGAATGTCTGCAGTAAAGATATAAGTTCTGGTATATTTTATAACGATATAACAGACCACTTGCCAATTTTTTCTATTACTCAAAATAATCTCAAAGAAAATACTAATGCTAATAAATCTAGAAGATGTCTTACATGTAACTCTACTACTGTTGATTCCATAGGAAAAGAATTAGTTAATCTTGATTGGTCTGATATTTTCCAGTTTGATAATGTTGAACTCGCATATGATTGTTTTTTTAATAAGTTTAATGATGTTGTTAGTAATAAATGCTCGAAAGGTAATCATAAAAAGAATTCTTCACCAAGAAAATCATGGATTACTTTTTCTTTATTAAGATGTATCAATAAAAAAAACAGGCTTTATAAAGAATTTTGTAAAACACGCAATGATACATCTCATAATAAATTTAAAAGGTACCGAAATATATTGAATCGTGAGTTGAAAACTGCTCGTGAAAAATACTATTATGACTTACTACAAGTTAATAAAAATAATCTTTCAAAAGTTTGGCAAATTATCAATGAGCTAATTGGGAAAAGTAAGCAAGATAAACTCCCAACTTTTTTTATGAAAAATGATGTTAAAATAGAAAATGATGATATTGCTGAAGAATTCAATAATTATTTTTCAAACATTGCTTCTCTTGCTCAATCTAAGTTAAATCAATCACCGAAAACTCACTTTAGTTCTTATCTTAGCCATTCTTGCAATAAATCGATTTATTTGTACCCAACATGTGAAACAGAAATAATTAATGTTGTTAAAAAAATGAAAAATTCTAAGAGTGCAGGGTTTGATGACATTAACATGCATCTTATTAAGAAAGTCATTCATTCAATTGCTGTTCCCTTGGTTCATATTGTTAATTTATCTATGTGCACGGGCTCTGTCCCAAATAAAATGAAAATTGGTAGAATAGTTCCAGTGTATAAAAAAGGTGATAGACATTTATTTTCTAACTATAGACCCATTACCTTATTACCCTGCTTCTCAAAGATCTTAGAGAAAATCATGTATAACCGTATAGCTAATCATATAAATAAGAACTCTTTATTAACTAATGCCCAATATGGTTTCAGATCAAATCATTCTTGTGAACATGCACTGATTGATCTACATGATGTACTATTAAATAATATTCATAATAATTTTCATTCACTTGGTATTTTCCTTGACCTATCAAAGGCATTCGATCTGATTGACCATAATATTCTTTTGTATAAGTTACCTTTTTTTGGAATTCGTGGTGTAGCGTTAGAATGGTTTAATAGTTATTTACTGAATAGGTCCCAATATACAAGGTATAATAATTTTGATTCATCTCTTTCCAAGGTCGAATGCGGAATTCCGCAGGGATCCATACTCGGTCCCTTGTTATTTTTGTTGTACATTAATGATTTGTGTAATGTTACTTCATTTTTTCATTTCGTTTTATTTGCTGATGATACCAATATCATTTCCTCACATAAAGACTTTAATACGCTCCTACATAAGACTAACGAAGAGTTAGGCAAAATAGTTGACTGGTTTGATTCCAATAAGTTAGTAATTAATCATGACAAAACATGTATTTTGTATTTCTCTAAACCTAATATTAAGTTTCCTCCTCATACAATCAAAGTGAAAATTAATGATATATACTTGAATGTTTCTGACTCCGTGAAATTTCTTGGAGTTTTATTGGACAATCAACTTACTTTTCAAAACCATCGTATGTACATACTAAAAAAGATATCTAAAAATATCGGAATTAT
Organism: Strongylocentrotus purpuratus; assembly: GCF_000002235.5. Taxonomy (NCBI): domain Eukaryota; kingdom Metazoa; phylum Echinodermata; class Echinoidea; order Camarodonta; family Strongylocentrotidae; genus Strongylocentrotus; species Strongylocentrotus purpuratus. The sequence continues at coordinate 39,636,669 of NW_022145611.1, forward strand.
TTGTAAATTGCGTTCTATTTTACCCAAAAAACATTTATTCATGCTATATAATTCACTTATACTTCCTTTTATCCATTATTGTAACATTACCTGGGCCAAAGTTGGGAAAAGCAAATTAGAACAATTTCATAAACTGCAGAAAAAAGCCTTACGCATTTGTACAAAGTCATCTTATTTAGCGCCATCTCGCCCCCTCTTTTTTGAATTAAAAACACTTAATATTTATCATATATATGAATTTAAAGTCGCAGTACTGATGTATTATGTCAAGCATAAAATGGCCCCAGCCAATATAATTAATTTGTTTAACTTTAATAATGATTTTCATCAATATTACACACGTTCAGCTTCCCAATTTCACCTTCCATTAACTTCTAATAAGCAAATGTATAATTCTTTTAAACATGTAGGACCGAAGATTTTTAATAATTTAAATACAATCATTCGTCCATGTTCAACAGCCTCCTCCTTCAAAGCCTTACTTAAAAGTCACTTTATTCATAAATATACTTCTTGATTTCCATATATCTTTTTCATAAGTTTACCTCATATATGTACACTGTACATGTAATCTCTCTTTCTCCTTCCCTTCTCTTGGGTGAGTGTGTGTGTTTGTGTGTGTGTGTGTGTTGGACGTGTCTGCTTGTGATTATTATTAATGTTTTATTTATAATTTGTTAATTTTGTCAAAGGGGCACCAGTCCACAAGATCCTGATCTTTTTTGGCTGCCCCTAACGATATGTTAATTTTACACATGTATATGATTATGTCAATATGTTTTATTGCATTGTACTATTTTCTTTTATATCGTTGAATAAAGATGAAAAATTGAATTGAAAAATTGAATTGAATTGAATTGAATTGAATTGTTGAGGCCGCATCTTGTACTCCTACTGAATATTGATTGATTGATTGATTGACTGTCTTGATTACAACCCTTTTCTATGATTTTCGAAGAAAGCTGTGGTATCAGGTGAAACTCGAATGTTGGAATCTGTTTCTCAACACGAATCAGTCAATGTGAGACGTCAAAACAGCCACCCCAATCATCACCCATCAACTCATGCCAAGAACCGGTCCCTCAATAACCATAATTCCTTTATTGAGTTTGATGAAGTTAATCTGTATGTTTACCTTGGTAAGATTGCGAACTGGGTGACCATTCAGCGCTCGATGACCGCTGATAATGGTCAACTTCAGATGGCATTGACCCCGTCGTGTTCTGAGAGCTTGACCCAATCTCTTGCGGTCTGCGGCCAGAACCTTCGGAGCGCTGCTTGATTTACGTGGCTTTGTGCAGCATCGTCTTATCGTCTGCTCCGAGACGCTCGAAGCAGAGAGACCAATCCTCGAAAGAATACTCTCCTAGCTAGGTGTGAAGCTTTTGAAAGCAATACCTGGAAAGTCGTGAATGACGACAAGGACACCATCTTCTTTCTTTCCATTTTAAAGTTTTTAGCAGTCAAGTTCATTCACAGGTTGTCGTATGTTTTTTTTTAATTTCCGTCATGATAAAAAGAAAATAATGATATTCAAAAGAAAATATTTATTAAAACAAAAATAATGAACATAATATACATTTGATATAAGCAAAATAATCATTTGGCATTGAATTCAACAACACAATTTAGAACGAAAGAATGTACAACGTAATAAACAAAAACAGAAAAACAGACGACCGGATAGCACATTTTGGAAAGGGAAAGATTATTGTACCGTAGCTGATAAGATTATGTTTTCAGTAAAATAATTTAGTGTCATGTAATATATTATTGAGGCTTTATTTGCAGAATAGTTCTTCCTGCTCTATTTTGTAGCTTTTGTAATATTATATTGATTGATATATTTTTCATAGGAAGACTGCCATATCATATCTGCATAATCTAGATGATGTAGAATAGATTAACATTTTGGTATAGTTTTTTATATTATTGCATTTTCCTAAACGACGGAGAAATGAAATCATGCTACCAACTTTTTTTTTAATGCACACACCCAAATATTCTAAGAATTTCACTTGATTGATTATATGGCCATTGATACTTATGTCAAGTCTGTTATATTTTTTGAGCATGTGTCTGTTTCCAAATGAATTTTGCAATTATACATTGTTTTTAATTTGGTGATTCTTAATTCAAATGAGAAGACCAGCTTTTCCTCGTGAGATGATGATTTATACCCCTTACATTCTTTTCTTAACGAATTCCTTAAAAAAAATATTCACTACATAATGAACTCACCTGGCGGGGATAATGCTGGCCCTCAATTGGTTACACCAGTTAGATACTTTATATGTAGGATCAGTTATATTCAGCGACTCATTAAGTGCCTTAGTAGCAATAAAGAACAAAAAAGAAGAGAATTTTATTTCAGAAATACTTGTAAGCTTATCCCACCTTAAATTAAAAAATATAAATGTTAGCTTTGAATGGATTCCCTCCCACTGTGGAATAACGGGAAATGAATGTGCGGATTTTCATGCTAAGGCAGCCCTCAGCAAACACATTGAAATAACAAACAGCCTTAATATCTCAGAAGTGAACAGCATTTTAGAGAGGCATTTTACCGAGCTGTGGCAATTAAGATGGCAGGTTTCTCCAAATACACATTACAAAACAATCCAAAAATCGGTTGCACAAACCTTCAATTGCAAACTAGAGCGAGCAAAAGAAAAGATAATACGTCGTTTACGACTTGGACACATTGGTCTTAACGCGGATCTAGGCCGAATGGGAATACATCCAACTGGACACTGTAACTCGTGTCGAGAAGTAGAAACCACTGAACACTTTATAGCAAAGTGCCCGAAATATTTAATTGAAAGATCCATGCTACTCGCTGAAACAGATTGTATAAATCCCGACGATATTTTAAGGCTCTTAAATTCATCAGAAGCTAACATTCAAAACGCTTTATACCGTTTCGTTCTAAGAACGAAACGTTTCAACTAACCCAAAATAATCGAGCATTTTTTTTTTTTTTTTTTTTTTTTTTTTGCACCACCACTCACAAAAGCCCACATTTTGTTTGTTTCCCCTAAAAAGTTTAATTATCCAATGCAACATGTATTATAAACACCACTCTATCACAAAATTGTTTTTCTTTTGATCGAAGATTCATTAAAGTCTGCGAGGTCGCTCAAAGCCAATTTCCCCGGAAAAGTACCCTCTTGATTTTATAATTGTTGATCAATTCCTTTCTTCTTTCGAGTTTCCAGATTATTTATGTATCCCAAAGGGAGCCCCCTGTCTACACCCGAGAGACAGGACGGTGTCTGGACGGTGTCTTAGAACGGACAGGACTACGCGGTAACCTACAGGATACAAAAATCTACATTTTGTCGTATTTTTATTTATTTATTTATTTATTTATATATTTTTTTTTCTTCATCTATTTTCTCTTTCATTTCATTTTAAGGGGGAAAAAAAAGAAAAAAAAAAAAAGAGAGAAGCCTATATTTAAATTATATTTTTGATACTCTTATTTTTAAAAAAAAGAGAAAGAAAGAAATTAATATTAAAAAGAAAGGCGTTGGTGATAATAGTCAGGTTTTGACTGATTGCCATTACAACAAAAAACAACAACAACAACACCCTCCCCCAGTCATCATGTGTTTAGTACGCCACGACGTGAAAGGGGGCAGCACGTGGTATGCGTACACCCTAGGGGGGTGTTTGGGCTTTTACCAAATCTCTCATAACACGGTCTCTTATCGTGCGCTCTTTGCCCCCTAGGTATGCTATTTATGGATGCAAAAGGTCGAGTTCTCGATGACCAAAGATGACCACTGATGTCATTTATTTTCAAGAGAGAGAGAGAGAGAGAGAGAGAGAGAGAGGGGGGGGGGGACGAGGATATTGAGGAAGGGGGTTCGAAGGATATAATTTCGTGTCGCAATGCCCCCACTTTGAAATATGCGAATGAAAAAGGTTAGAGAAGCGGCCCAGGCGAGGGGTTTTCTGTCACTTGATATACCTAAGAAAATAGGAGAACTAATTTAAACTAATTATGAATCTAAGAGCGGTGGCCAAGGAAGATGGTTGAATCGGTCTCGTGTGTACCACCAATACACGATAACTCAATTAAAACAAGAAGTAGAGGCTAAAAGACTCGTGCCCCGACCCGAATGGTAATGACTTAACGTCGATATCGTTAGTTAAAGCATGTGAGTGGCATTATGAATACTGGAATTGGATCGGGGAATTACTCCCTTGCTGCACTATGTGTTTAAATGGAGTTGGTGGTTTCGAATTTATGCATTTTAAGTGATTGCCCCCGAGCAATATACTTTCCTTTTCTCTTTCCCTTTATTTCATTCATCATGTATAAACTTTGTGCACGCAACACATCCTAACTAAAAATGGGAAATACTATCCAAATTCGTATACGTATAGGCTAACTTAGGAAACTATCAATAAATCTAGCATTAATTTATAGCTCTCTATTAAGTGCAATTTGTAGAAATCATGTTGTGTTTTTATCCGCGTGTTTGACGAATCCAATCCCTGGTAATATTTTCAAAACGTTTGAAATAAAATCATGCACTGAAGAATATCTTAAAATACATGATATTCTATTTATTGCGTTATAACTTGTGCAGGATGAGGAAATCGGAGTTTATGCGTGTCATTCTATCCCGGACAACTATGCTCGGACAATTATCATCTTCCTACACATTACTGCTGGATTATGTATGTCCAAGGGCTAGTTGTCCAGGCCAAGCCATGGAGTCCAGTGGGTGTTTCATAAAGCTGTGCGTAAAGTTACGCATGGGATTCTCATATTCTTTTAATAGGCTAAAGTTGAAATATGCAGATGTAGATTAACCTTATCATTATTAACAAACCATTTTAATGCAAAGCGTATTTTCTTACTGTATTTTAATTGAGATCATGGGAAATATACAGTCACACTTTGTTACAATATCAGGAAAAACTTTGGGTATCCCAATTGGCTTTTCATATTCAAATCATTTCTAAGGTCATTCGTAACTTTACGCACAGCTTTATGAAACATCCCCTCCCCGGGGTATAATCAGAGGCAGTGCTCATAATACAACCCTCTCTCTTTTTGTCCCCTTCTATCTGTCTGTCCCCCTGCCCCCTCCTTCTCCTTAATCCCCCCTCTCTCTCTCTTGAATTTATATAGTTATATTTTCTATATTCAGAAACAAATAACAGAAACAAAAATAGAATCGTAAATCTATAAATGGTACCATAATCAGCCATACCTTCTTCGTGTCAAAAGCAAGGCATCAAACTGACCGCTCCAGACTGTTTTCCCATTCTCTCCCGAAAACTGAAGAAAAAAAGACAGACAGAGCTAGCGTCTGGAGCAATCAGCTTCCTAAATTGACCATCGGCAAAGTTTAAAGCCTTCCTGAATTTAGCCGTCGCCTTGGTCAAGCCTCTGATCAAGATGAGAATAATTCCTGAGGCAGTTACACCAAGATTGACGTCCGATGCTGTGTTTTTTCTTCCTCTCTTTCCCTTCATAATGGAAATTATTATTTTACGTGACCATGACAATCTTACAGATGGTCAATTCATATACCTCTTGTTATTCCCCATCACTACCATCCAAAATATTCAAATCATAATGAAATGTCTGTCTCACAATGTGTTTACCAAATGAGATTTGATATAATTATGATGCTTAGTGTAATTGTTTATTGAACCCCATCATTTGCGGTCATTTAGCCGCAATGAAATATCAATAGGCCTATAACTAGCAAAACATTATAAAATATTTCACACAATCAAAAGCATAAGAATCAAAACAACACGTAAAATAGCACATTGCAAACCAATTCCTAAAATTGATCAAGTTACAGTTTAATTTATGTACGTGTGAATATTAATAAGCTATCATAAAATGTTAAAATTTAAATTACAAAACCAAGTCGGATATGAATAATTTAATGTAACTCATTAACTACATAAATATAAGAACAAGTGAGATAATTTGATTGAGTATAAGAGAAATTTTATTTCTTTTTCAAGGATATAAGAATAGTTCCAAAAAAAATTAAAAAATGCATGAGAATAGAAATTCTTTGGACAAATATGTACATCTAGGTAATAATAATAATAATCTGGATCTATATAGCGCTGAATAAGGAATATCGTCTCTTAGTGCTTTACATTCATTATTACCCCGGTCATGGGATTCAGTCACGCACAATGTGCACTATCTCCACCCCCTGAGGAGTATATACATACCATATGGTCACCGTGAGGGTATATGACAATTATTAAACAAAAACGTTTTCGTCATCCTACCGGGTCCCTATTTCTCTCTTGGTTATGGAGTGGCAAATGTAGATCGATGTCTTGTCAAAGGACATTAGTGCCGTGTCGGGGATCGAACCCACGAGTTTTGAATTTCAAGTTGAGTGCTTTAACCACTCGACTACGACACTTTTATATGGGACATTGATAAAAATGTATGATTACAAACAAAAATAAAAAGAGAATGAGATAATATACCATTAAAATACAGCCCTAACTTTAAGAAACTGACATTAGTTTTGTTAATATAATGAAGAGAAAGAAAGAAGAGAGAGAGAGAGAGAGAGAGAGAGAGAGGGGGGAGAGAGAGAGAGAGAGAGAGAGAGAGGGAGGAAGATAGGGAGAGAGAGAGAGAGAGAGAGTTCCCGTCAACCAAATCAGACCTGAAGATAACATTTCCCACCACTAGGCTATTCAATGCCTGATTTCCGCAATGAATATGATGTCGTCTGCATGCTTCTGATTCACGATTTCAGCACAAACTATTATTATTTTTTCCCCGACGACAACTTCTGCCTCAGGTCTGACACCAACCAATTACATCTCCAATATGATTTTGAAGAAATGCCTCTAGCAAAGGCAGATTTTACCCCCTTCATCGTTGCCTTTTCTCATATCACTTATTGAAACAACTTCTACCAATATTGTTTATTTAGTGCAAAGAGCATTTTGGGCGCTGTGCCTTGCTGATTGGTCAGTGTTAAGTGTAGTTACATCGATCTCATCAGTGTTTGTCGTCTGGGTTTGTTTTTAATTAACACGCTCAAGGGATGCAACTCCTTACTAATCTTAGCCACAAAACTACAATTTAGTCTACAGGGTGTCTCGAAAGCAGACATTCAGTATTTTGATACTATTGTTAGTTCGAATAATGCGTTATGTTTTGTCTGTATATCACATGCAAGCAGTATTGTTTGTGAGAAAAATACATATTTTCTTGGTTATTTGACTACCAATATACGAATTTCATTGTATGACAAAGTTTATAATCTGATGATGATAATAATAATAATAATAATAATAATAATAATAATAATAATAATAATAATAATAATAATAATAATAATAATAATAATAATAATACTAATAGTGATGATGATAATATTAATTTTAGTGGATGCTTGAATTCATGGAACCTTGCCACTCTTGGCGCTGTATTACCCTGGCTTTATAGCAAGGTTGCCATTACAGTGCTCGAGCATTAATTTTAAAGGAATTAATGCCTGCCAGGTACCCATTTACTTCACCTGGGTGGAGTCTGACAAATGTAGATTAATGTACTACCAATGTTAGAAATTTTATGGATAAATGACTAATTTTAATCCAATAGGACCCACTCCCATCCGTTTTCTCTCTTGTCACACCCTGAACAAGTCTGCACTTTAGTTGATTATTGCGACAAATGTCACGCTTCCTGCGACACTTTACTGCAGTCACTCTTTCTCTATCTTTGTTCCTTAAGGTCAATAAAGTGACCTTGCACAAAGAGTGCTATGGGCGCCACAAAGAGCAATCACGTACAATATTATTAAAATAGAGATCAGACTTTATATTTCTTTTCTTCTAATTTTCTCTTCAATAATATAGAGTAGTTTTGTAGTTCTTTCTTGCATTTCCCTCGATTGTAATGCATATTGATCTGTTATGCCCTTAGAATTTAGGGTGCTTATCATATAAGGTTACGGGCATTTACAAGTGAAATGCTAATATTGCAAATATGATTATAAACATCGTATCAACTTGATTTGTCCAAATTCAGATATTTTGTTACGTGTCTAGACATTTGCTACAAAATATTCGTTTACAGTTTTATATAAAATTTAAGTTTTAGATGCTGGAACAAAAAGGAGTACCTTTATAACTATTCAAACCTTGAAACTGAATTGTTTTATTGGAAATTAAATAAAATTAATATTTTTAATTACATTGACATAAATTATTTCTTGACAAAATAAGATTTTAGATAAAGTTACACCATGTTCACAAAGTTAGGAACTATCATATAGTTGTACATGTAATTAGAAGAAGAAGAACAAGCCATGATACAGTAATGTACTTGGATAGTTGTCCAGCATTCAAAATTTCAATCTAGAAGATTACAGGGGCAAGATCGATTCCTTGGGGAACGCATATAAGCGAGCGCTACATTTTAACTTCAGGAAAGTACCCCAAACATTTGTTTCAAAGTAGCTTTATAATGAATGTTCTCTTAATTTGTTTCCATGTTTCCCTTTTCTTCTTTTTGTCAAGTCATTGTTTGCTTACTGTTACATGAACAATTGCATGCATTTTCTCAATTGTGTCTGGGATTTTGAAAGGGAAAAAGGGAGCAGTCCGACTAGATTAATTCGTTTGAGGAACTCTGGTGAATTACTATAATATCATTTAAGATGTTAAAGAAAACCCAATATGGTTCTTAGAAAAGTCATTCTTGAAAGAAAATAATTCTTCCCAGATCATAGATACCAACTGAGAGAAAGATACTTGTAATAGATGTATAGATGTTAAAAGCGCCACAGGCCTAGTTAGTTTCCGACTCATGACCCAGATGTATTGAGTTCAGAACAAGTTGGCATTTAATGCATTTGGGCATTTGCCTACATCCAATCCACTTGAGCCTAAAAGATGATTATGGAATTTGCGTCCCCTATTAAAGAACTGCCACACAACCTGCTATCACTCTCAACAAAAGAATTGATATGGTAATTTGTGTTCTACTAATAATTCATCACCTTTGAAATTAGCTCAGGTGTCATGACATTGTGCTAGCGGCGATAAAGTGAAGTAGATATGTTTGAAAATGAGTTTCTGGCGGCAACGGGAAGGTTCGTGCCCTGTAATCTCTCTCTGTCTTACATGCTGGACGGTGATCGACAACACTAGAATCATCAACGAGACGGAAGAGGGGAGGAATGAAGAGGGGGAGGGGTTGGGAAAGGGAGGGAGGGATGGGATAAAGGGGGTTGGATTAAGATTAAAAATAAAGTGGGTGGAGGTGTTTGGGATATTATGGAGGTATGGGGTAGTAGTGAAGGATTTGGGAGAGGGGTAGAAGAGGGAAGGATCGGGAGAGGGAGGGGTTTGAGAGAAAAGATTAGAGAGAGGGGGTTGGAAAAAGGAAAGGGATGGAAGGAAAGGGATGGAAAGAAAGAGAGATGAAATGGATGAGGCAGGAAAGGGAATAAGAAGAGTGGGGGAGATGGAGAAGGGGACACCAAAGGATGAAATCAGAATTAATGGCGTGAGAATTTGCTAAAAGTGAAAGGGGTGTGGCAGTGTCCGTTCACAGTATAAGAAAAGAGCAATAAAAGAAAACAGTCATAAATAATTATGTAGACATGTAGACCATACGTTAATGGATGATTTTTGACACTTATAATTTCCATTCTTTTGACACTTATAATTTCCAGTCGTAGCCTTATCCAAAAATTAGAATATAACAAGTTATCTGATAAAATCTAAATTATATAAAATACAGCGATGAAAACAGAAGTGTCTTCAGACCTAACTTAAGTGGTCACATCAACGGGCACCCAACGTACGTTCCTTTAAATATTCATCAGCTAACAGAGTATCATACAAAAATACAAAATACGAATGAAAAATACATCATCTTTATAGAAAATGCACTATACTGACCATCATTAATTTTGTAAACCCTATGTACGTTTGACATAGTACAGTGGCGTCATTGTTTGTCCTGCGTGTTTATGTTGCTCAAGAATGACGTTAATGTGACACTATGGAATAATATTAAGTCGTCTTAAAAAAAATATCTTTGTTGTTTTATTCTTCTGAAAAAGTTATGACTATTATTTTATCCCTTGTATCACGAAAACCGTCTTTATTTTGAAATTTTAACAAGTTTGGTAACTCCCTCGACATCTCGTGCCGATATTGGAGCGACACCTCGTCGACATGCCCGCCGGCGATGCAGGGGGAAATTCGAACGGATGATCGATGGACCGCACAGGGCTGCATCATGACAAGAATTCAATGTTATGCAGCACGCGTGTATGCACAACAGCTCAAACTTATAATGCTATGAAACTATATGAGGAGAAAAAATGATACAGATAGATAGGGAGAGAGAGAGAGAGAGAGAGAGAGAGAGAGAGAGGGGTAGACAGAGAAAGAGAGAGAGAAAGAGAGAGGGTGGGTGGAGAGATGGAGATAGAGAGAGAGAGAGAGAGAGAGAGATAGAGAGGGGTAGACAGACAAAGAGAGAGAGAGAAAGAGAGAGGGTGGGTGGAGAGATAGAGAGAGAGAGAGAGAGAGAGAGAGAGAGACTGAGGGAAAGAAGGAGGGAGAGAGGGAGGGAGAAAGTGAAAGAAAGAGAGAGAGAGAGAGAGATATATATAAAGATCTATATGAGAGCGAATTCAAAAGCTATAGAAGCCTATACTTTCTAGGCCTCGTAGTGTATGGCTTTGATAATTACAGGTACATATATAATATTTTTGATGAATATTGTTTGAATCGCTAGAAAATAATGATTTACTTTTATTAAAAACTTCACTTTCATTATTGTCTCTAGACATACATATTCGGTTTATTCTCAAGTAATTTCGATCACGTACTGACTACTGAACGCTTTGAATAATCATTTGCATTGTCTGATATAATTATGTTGCAATTTATTGTTTAATATTTGGTGACTTAGATTCTTGGTTCAAACATTTGCAAATTTCACCCCTTTTTTAAAGTAGGAAGCCAACCAAGTTAAAATGAAACTGAATGTTCCGTCATGCATATTCTCATATACTCTCCATCAGTAACATGGTTCTCTTATACTGTATATTATTTAATAGCTAAGTTATGCTTTAAAACAAGAGGAGAAAATCGGGTGGTATAATTTGTCTGGGTCGATGAAAAGGCTATTATACTTTTTCGTCATGCCTTCCTCCCCGTCTGTTATTTTCTTCTTCTCTCTTCGTCATTCCAGTCAGTCCTCTTTCTTCATTTATTCTTTCTTCCAATTTCTTTCTCTCTGTGCCTATCGATTAATTATTCTCATTCCCTCCTCATCACAATAGTAATGATGATGACAATAATGACAATACAAATAATAAGAATAATATTATTCTTAATAATATTCACAATAATAATTATAATATACAACGTCGTCGTCATCGTCATCATCATTATTATAGTGGTCGTCATCATCATTATCATTATAGGGGTCGTCATCTAAATTATTATAGTGGTCGTCATCATCATTATTCCTCCCACAGGGTCGCAACTACAATATAGTATTTCGTGTATAGGTATGTATTTGTGTGTGTTGTGTGTGAATGTGTAGGTATGGTGACTGAATAATATTTAAATTGATTTGTTTTTTGTGAGGGCCCTATTTATATGCAATTTGTTTCTTTGTGGTCCTAATCATAATTATTTGCTTTGTGCTTTGTATGTTTTATGTATTATATTTCATGTTGTATGTTTTGCTCTAATATGTATGTACGGTTAATAAATTTAAATTCAAATTTAAACTGCTTTTTGAATTGGATAAAATCGACCTCGTGCGTAACCTATTGAAATGTTTGTATTACGTAACCTGAACATGATTTCTAAGGGGGCATACAAATACAATTAACCTTGAGTTGATTTTTCGGAAATAGATGCGATCATGTTTTTCTTCTTTCTCATCAGCTTTTGTTCTCTATTCTTGGATACGTTTGACTATATTTTGAGTATTCTTGCTTCCCGTTAGGATTTGTTATAATGCATGCTTCCGATTAAAGAGAGAGAATGGGGGAGGGCACAAGGCTTAAATGTAGGTGAAGTAGTTCACTTGTCTTGTTTGGCCCTGTCCTTGGGTTTATCTACAAGTTTTGACCCAGTTTTTTTTCCTCTCCTGTATACGTTATACAGCTTCATAGAAATGGATGGCAATTTATTTTTAATGTATTCAACAGCTATCTGAAACTATCTGAAGGCCAATATTCGGTGGCAGGAAAAATCTTTCCGGAAAATAAAAATAAAATACCGATTTCTTTTTCTTTCTTACGAGATATCACCGTTTTATATTTTATATAAAAGGGGATATAAGGTGTATATTCATCCCGCGGAAGTGCACATTTCTATCCTTTTTTTCTTCTTCATTTTTTGTTTTCCTTCATTCAAATCAATCAAGATCAACTTTGCCGCTAATCAATTCAATATTGAAAATGACATAAGAAAAATTGACGAAGTTTACTGAATACTAAAACTTAAAAGTGTGAACCATATAGTAAAAATAAGTGTTAATGACTTAGTATATTGAAGTAAAACAATATCAAACATGAATGATGAAGGAAGGTGAAATTAATAAATGTATCAAATCATACAGCGTGAGAATACGCAACTAAAAAGAAAGAAAAATATAGAATATGATCAAAAAATTGATAAAACGGATGTGTGCAGAATTGACGATGGATTACCAAAAAGGCCAGAAAGAGAAAAGTAACCCAAAAAGAGAGAAAGACAGGTAGAGATCAAAAAGAGAGTGGGGGAAAGAGAGAGAAAAAGAGAGAGGAAGAAAGAGAGAGAGAGAGAGAGAGAGAGAGAGAGAGGGGAAGATAAAAAAAAGGGGGGGGGGGGGTTGAGAGAACGATCCTTACATGGTTGTCACTACACAGTCTACAGATGATTTACAACCTCCTACACGACTCTATCCATCTGGGATAAGGAAAATTGGGAATTACAGGCGCGAGAAAATGCAGCGGAGAAGAAAATATACAAGCCCTTCGTACCACGAGATAAATATTGGAAGAGAGTTATGACACAGTTGCTTGCGTATACTTTTTTTAAGTACAAGTGCTGAATTTTAAAATCATATCCATCTTTCGTAATTTTTCAGCGTTGTTATCTTTGTTGTTCTTTTCACTTTTCTTCAAAGCGTAATAAACCGCCGTTAAAAGAAGAAGAAAAAAAAAAAACGCATTTATTTCGCGCTTTTTTTTCTTTCTCGTTTCACATCTTGTAATACAGAGATCGCTGAATACGCGCAAATCCTTTGTTGCGCGCAGTTTCCAATTCATTCCACACCCTTTTTTGTTGGTTATTTTATATATAAATGTAATATCTAAATAAGCCTTTATAGGGGTGGGAGTGTTGGAAATAGAGAAAAGAAAGTGACGTACGTGGACTGGTCCCTGCAAAACAGCAAAAGACAAACTCGTAAGATTAGGCTCGTTCGCTTGAAAAAAGGAGAAAAAGACGACGACGACGAAGAAGAAGAAGAAGAAGAACAAGAATTAGAATTAGAATTAGAGGTAGGAGAAAAAGGAGAAAAAGGAGGGGGAGATTGAGGAGAAGATGAGTATTTTTCGAATTGTGGCGTTGAAAACTTGGAGGTTCATTTCGCAGACGCTCGTTATCAGATCTTATTGATAGGCTTCTATAAAAACAAACACACATACACATACACACACAGGCGCGTACGCAGGATTTTTTCAAGGGGGGGGGGGGGGGTTTAACATTTTCAAATCGGGCCGAAAATTTCGCACTCGACCTAGCCAGCCGCTGAATAAGCGGGGGGGGGGGGGGGGTCACCTAAAAATCGCAAGGACTCAGCCGGGCGCTGAATAAGCGGGGGGGGGGGGGGGGGGGTAAGATGACACTTTTTTTTTTTTTTTGTCTCGAAATTTGGAAATTTGACATTTTGCTCCGTTGGGGGGGGGGGGTAAGGTCACCTTTTTTAGGTCATTCATGGGAATAATTTTTTAGGGGGTTTATACACATAAAAATACCAAAGGGGGGGGGGGGGGTTAACCCCCCAAACACCCTCCTGCGTACGCGCCTGTACACACAACAACAACATACCCACACCCCGCACCTCGTCTTAAATGTCTTCATTTCGGGCCCGGGTATCATAAAGAGTTGCGATTGATTCAAATCAATCGCATCTTGAAATTATTCGCATGTGAGATAGGAGTTTAAAATAATTTTAAGTTGCGAATGATTTATATCGCTTGCAACTTTTTTGCCCTTGTTTCATATCCTATTCTTAAAACATCATTTACTCTAACGGCAATATCCTCGGGTAGGACATAGACCTAGTATGATACCGGATACCCATTTTTTAACATTTACTACACCTAAATGACAAGTGGCAAATGTAGGTTGATGTGTTGCCAGAGGACATTGGTGCCACGGCGGGACTCGACCAGTGTACCACTTGGTTTCCAGTTGATTGATTGATGAAAAAGATAAGCTATGCTTGAAATACAGCTACAAACTCTGCTTGAAATACAGTGACAAACTCTGCTTAAAATACAGTGACAAAATCTGCTTGAAATACAGTGACAAACTCTGTTTGAAATACAGTGACAACTCTGCTTGAAATACAGTGACAAAATCTGCTTAAAATACAGTGACAAAATCTGCTTGAAAGATGGTGACGTACAGTACTCTGCTGACAGAATCATCTTTATTAAAGGCCCACTGCGCTACTTGTAGCTACTTGCGCCCTCTGTATAACAAAAAATACCTAATCGGTGACCATTGGTCCCCCGTGATCCTCTTTTTCTTATGTTAACTGAGAGCTGAGTTGATGAGATAACCACCTGTCCAGTGACCTTGCAGGGCAGTCTAATCCCTCCTGTAAACTACGGCAGATAAGCTTTAAAGACATATGATGCACACAATACCACCAACCCTCCTTCTCCTCCTCCTCCCTTAACTATTGTTATTGAAATTAACAATAATAATATTTATCAAAATAATCATGTTACTGATAATGACCATGCCCGATAAAGAGTTTAATGGAAAATGTAATGGAACACAGGTATTCTACGAGCGTGTAACTTTATTTCCCTTTATTTAAGACATTCAGATGCTTGGTTTTCCATGTTCCGAATCCTAAGATGTCAGAGTTTCTGAGGCACGCCCTCTCTGGACCACACCTGAATCTATTTTTCTATGTTTTGAATATAAAGGGAGCAATGATTTTCTCCTTAAATACTTCAATATTGAACGCGTCCTGGAAGTACTCGCTCGTGAATTGTGCTATGTTAAATACTCACTCCTAGATCCTAAACTAAATAATTGTCGAATGCAGTCGCGTGTGATTCATTTATTAAGAGTTCAACAGGTTTTTATTAATAACAAAACTACTACTACTATACTACTACTACTACTACTACTACTACTACTACTACTACTACTCATCTTCATTATTATTACAATGATAACATAATAATGATATTAATAATAACAATAAATAACCAATTTTTCAAATTTTCAAATTAAATGCCACGTTTATGGTCCATACAATAGAACATTTCAGACATAACAATGGGTTAGTCTCATTCTAAGCTAGATTTTTTCTTGCTGTAAATAAGTCTTCCGTTGCCAGGAATGTATTCCGTGTATTAAAAATCTCAATCCTTCTTTTGATGTCTGCCTCGCATTCGGGAATCATCAAGTAACATTTTGTCCTACTGTAGATGTTGTTGTTGACCTGCTCTATGACTTGTTTTTCTTCACGTTCATAATAAGCAAAACTCTTCACTTTTACTTTTACTTTTGTTTACTTGATTATAGTAATGGAATTATTTAGTGTTCTCAATGACTTTAAAAGTAACGCATGGCAGAATTATTGTTACCCTCGCTACAGTTTTACGCCATAATTAGACCTCCCATACACATACATCAACAAGCATGCAACGAGCATGATCATATAATATAAGCACTAAGAAACAGAAACTGCTTCTATATTTGTTTGGGAAAAGAATAAAGAGAGGGCGATCGACCAGTAGGTCCATGATATAACCGAGAGAGAAAACATGCTCAGCAGAGTGTATGCGCCTATCAGACTGCGCAGCCGCAGAAGTTATCGTCGCACGCACGCTCTCTTCCCATTCACAAACTATTATGAGATCATCATCAACACCAAACAAACCGGATTATAAGAACCTGCCCGCAGACCAAATATCGTCTGCGCCGCGCAAGCTGAGGAACGTCCGTCCGTTTGTTCATTCGTCACATGTTATATGGTCGTGAGCGAGTGACCGATGTATTTTGGTGCGAGGTCGCGAGCCGTGCGACGTCACCGCGTTCGTCCCTGGTAGGTCACAAGGGCAGGGTGACTACTACTCACCAAGTGATAAAAAGTCGCGCTTCAACCCTTCTTCATAACATTTACCAACAACTCGCTCATCCAGACAACTACCAAGTTCTTGCTCAATTGTTCAACCATAGCTCGGATAGTCACTATCCTTTATTTCTCTATTTGTTGAGGTGAACTTGGTGACACAAATTCAGTTTTTGTCTGGAATTGAAATAAGTGTTCTTTCTGTCAAGGAAAGGAACATAAACTACCGAAGCTGACATCTATTTTAAAGCATATTCACCAAATTTGACAAGAAAAAAATCTTCAGAAGGTAAGTAGATCAAGATATTACTTTGTAATTAATATTGCACTTACCCTCCGAGGGTCTGAAATTTCAATTTTCCAAATTCAAAACTCGTTTACTCAATTCTTTGTGTATCGTCTGAATCTTATTTAAAAGGTAAATCTTTTTTTATTCGAATAGTGAGCGCTATCATCTCGAGTTTCATCTGTGCATTTTCATTAACCTTTTTCGTTTTAAAGTCGATGATCTTCAACTTTAAACCGAGTTTTTAAATCTTGTCATCCATGTAAATATTTACTTCGAATCTCTGATCACTTACATTGGGTAATGTAAGAGAATATTTATTTTAATTTCAGTTTCATTGTGATCAGTAATATGAAGTTGCTCATGATATGATATAATAACTGTTTGAAACCATTTTTTAAAATCTGTTTTTGGTTGTTGAAAATGAACGAATGTAGATGTACTCCAGTGTGATTATTGTGTTTATTCAAACAAATAAGTATTTCTTCTTTTTTATCTGCCTTTACAGATTATTGCTCGAAAAGTGATGGAATCTAAGGAGGTCATCGAAGTTAAAATGACAAAGCCAGAGAAATCCGACTCATTTGAAGTCATCACTCCAGTTAAACCAGAGAAGATGAAGAAATCAGCTCTAGACGTTTCTAACATGGTCGGCCCATCTCGGCCTAAGAGCGCAAAGACAAGCGATGCTAGCCACCCCGAGGCGGGAGGCAAGCCGCTCGATCTCACCTACTCCGCCATCGTGAGCGCTTCTCAGTTGAAAAGCGTGTATCCTTACTCGGCGATGCTTCCCGCTGCCGCCGCCGCCGCCGCCGTAACGGGTTACTCATACACCGAGCCGACACTGGCTGCGTCAGCCATGGCATCGTACGCAGGCTACCCTGCCCTAATGAACTACCCCGTCGCTGAAAACTCTGGCTCGACGCAGTCGCTCTCCAGTCTCCGACTTTCGGCGCTGCTCGCATCTCGTCGACGTCGAGCTGGACACGTCGTGGACCTGCAGCCCGAAGAGCCATCGAGAAAGAAAGTCAAACCCGTTCCAGATGAAAAGAAAGACATCGCGTACTGGGAGAGAAGGAGGAAGAACAACGATGCAGCGAAGAGATCAAGAGATGCGAGGAGAATGAAGGAGGAAGAGATCGCAATCAGAGCAGTTTATCTTGAACAGGACAACATGAAACTTCGAGCAGAGGTCTCTATCCTCAAGAGTGAACTTGCCAGGTTGCATTACATGGTATACAACTGCTGATGATTTGTACAGAGGACAAAATAGAGACTAGAGAAAGAGCCGGTTGTTTGAAACAACCCTGCTCATGAGTTGAAGCATGTACAGAAATATTCAACTAAATGAGCAAACAACTAATGATATTAGAAAAAAATGCTGCCTGTTGTCGAAAAGTTGACATTGTTAACTGATTGCTGAGTATTACAACTAACTGTCTCGGAGAGACTTTATTTAAGTACTTGTCGGTCATTCTTTGCGCTGAAATAACGGATCTGGGTGTCCTGTCGACTTGCCATCTTCATTATTTAATCTTCATTCCTCGGAAGCACCAAAATGACCAACGGAAGATAATCTGAAACAAGAACCATGCCTCAATTTAACTCAAATTATGTTATTTCATTCAAACGATTAGCTTTTAATTATTATTTTACGATTTTCGTCAGTCTGGGATGAACTCCTGTTGAGACAAATCAAAGTCAATATACATTTCAAATGTATACATTAATTTTGTGAGGTTATTCTTTCTTGTGAGCTTTTTAAAAAAATGCACATCGTTCACAATCTCTATCTATTGTATGCCATGTAAGCTTGAACGGAATTGTATGATCGTACGGGGTAAGTTTGAAATAAGTTATCAAGCCTTTCTTCTATTTCTACTTCTACAGGGTCAGTACTGCCAGTGCTTATATTTTTTTCACATGCACTTTCATTTCTAAACCTAAATGCACATCTCGAGCTCTATTTCACCCATATCTTATATATGTTTACGCAAAAGATGTTCTTACCTCATAAATACTAAAATCCTTAATTGTATGTGGGAATACGTACTCAGGGAACCAAATTACTATCAATGTCAAATAGACTGGAATCTATTCACATATTTCACGAACGCTACCACAAGTGAACAATAAATGACATGAATTTGAATTGTATTTAGTCAACGCTGTGAGCAATGCCTTTTTAAATAAATCTTTGACACGGCGACTCTTTGGTTTAGGAATCTTCACCGAAGTCTACGCGTTCTCACTATGTGAAAGCAGTAGAAAATTTAAAAGTCTTAATGATTAAGGTCGAACATATGCTATTTCATTTTTAATTTGTTTGTAACATCTCCAGAAAACCAGGTTTTATTCCAATGTGCCGCCCGTAAGTGTTGTAAGAAAGTCTAAAAATGAAGATTTCAAATTTTAGTGAAAATTCCTACCATTATACAAAATAAGCCATACATTATGAGTGGAAGTTGATTGAATACTTGTCATTTGGTTAGCAATTCCTACCTTTAACTCAACTTTGTGACGAAATAAAAAACAATATAGGACGTCACATTCACGTGAAGCCATGCAGTAAAGATATTTCAATTGGTTACCTTCCGAAGATTCTAGTACAGGTTTTGTGTAGAAATATGATTTTTTTTTTCCCTTCCCCATGGACTGAATCGTTCGTCGCAAGTATATGACTTGCTTTTCATGAATTTCCCTAAATGTTATGTTAATCATTCTTTTGGTTAAATTGAAGTATACGGGGTTGCGTGAATATTTCACTTATTCCAATTTCTATGTCAATGATAATATAATTTTCGAATAATTTACACTGTTCATTGTCTAAAAGCTGGTCTCGCACAAAAAGTTGTAAAGAAAGGGGAAGGAGGAGGTGTGTGTGTGAGAGAGAGAGAGAGAGAGAGAGAGAGGGGGGGGGGGGTTAATGGGAGGCATCCATGCATGATCTCTTTGACTGTAAGGTGGTTTAAAAACAAATTTTTGACCTAATTCAATTTTTTTTATTTGTTAGCGAAATATTTCGGTGTAAAAATTACTCGTCACTCGGTAGCGAATATGATGAATTCTTGATTCTTGCATATTTAACACCCACATTTGTATTGAAATGTTAATGCTCTGACAAGTATTTTAATCATGATGACAATGATACGCGTGATCGTAATGATGAAATTGCTGGCTGATGAAAAGTTTTAGCCAAAAGTTCAGGCACAATTTACAAATCGTCGCATTGATTGTGATTTTCCATCTCAGTGGTATGATTATACAGGGTTTTAAAGAAGTACTGTAAACATGGTAAAGTCCCTTTTGTGTTATCTATAATACATCTCCAATTTGCAATATGTAATATTTCTTCTAACTTAAAGTGTAAACCATGCTATGTATTGTAATATTTATGATAACATGTTTTGCACGAGATAGTAAGACTAATTATCGTGTGTGTGTATGTACGTCGTTGTACGATGGCAATATAAGATTCGTGTTCGCGTATTAAAATAATACTGACGAAATATTTCATTTTGCACAAACCTGTTTAATTTTCTCCTGTGGAACTGAAAGAGTGCTTTTATGATTATATAATAGGAACATATGGAAAAAAATATGAACAGTGACATAATGAATGATCATGTTCCCTAGTGAAGATTATGATGACGGTGATAATGATGGTAATGATGATGATGATTGTGATGATGATTATGATGATGGTGCAGTTTATTACCATGGTAGCGATTGTGATGATGATGTTGTTAATAATGATAATGATTATGATAATGATGATGACTTTTGTTGAACGATGATGACGATGGTGATTATGATAATTGTTTTGATGACTTATTATTCGAATAAAAATGTTGATGATGATGAATATGCTGATGATGCTGAAGTTGCGGATGATGATGCTGATGCTGATGCTGCTTGAAGATGATGAAAATAATTATAATGATGGTGATGATGACGTTTATTATTATTAT
Organism: Strongylocentrotus purpuratus; assembly: GCF_000002235.5. Lineage (NCBI taxonomy): Eukaryota > Metazoa > Echinodermata > Echinoidea > Camarodonta > Strongylocentrotidae > Strongylocentrotus > Strongylocentrotus purpuratus. The sequence continues at coordinate 39,657,295 of NW_022145611.1, forward strand.
TATTATTATCATTATGATAATGATGATAATGATGATGAAAATGATTTTGTTGATGATGAGGATGATGATGAGGATGATGATGATGATGATGATGATGGTAGTTTTATACATGTTGGTCGAAACGGCAATGATGTTGGTGATTGTGATAATGTTAATACTGGTTATGGTGGTCACGTACTGATGTTAGAATAGTGAAGGATTCCTTACCCGTATGAATAAAGTCGATGGATTATAATTCTAGGATTATGGTTGTTGAATGGCTGCATGCATTGCTTATCGGAAATGACGAACGAGTTTGATCATGGCGATGGCGATGGTTTGAAAAAGTACTTGTGGTTCTGATGATTAAAACTAGGATTTGGAGATTCATATATCGTGATTCATAATTTTGGTGATGACGATGATGATGATGAACATTTTTGTAGCGGCCAAGATGATTTCGGTAATCTGAAATGTGATTTCGGCGAAAGCAGGAGAGACACCGATATTTGAATGATAACTAGGCATATAATAATATGCTCGGTTTGTGAATAAAGCAACGACACGTATGTATTTTACCCTTGATTTTGGGGAAGGGGGGGATACAAATTAGAAACACGGAAAAGCGATACAAACCCTTGGTTTGTTTAAAGGACTATTAACATAATTTTGGTATGGATACATGATGTATGACCTCTAGTTTACAGACCAATATAGATGCGGCAGAAACGCCATTGGATGCCGATGTCATGTACGCAAAAACTGCAATGACTTATGAACAAACTGGTTTCTGCGGGTAGTATGATGGTGAGTGGTGCATTGTCGGGCAAGCACAAAAGAAAGACATATGCACCATACCGCCGCACATAGTAAATGGGTTAGCTGAACACCTAGTCATGGCTCTGGCACTGATGTGGTAAGTGCGCCCCCAATCTCTATTATGTCGAACGAAAACCATCCCATGACTAACTTACTTATCATTCATATCAGAAATCGAATGTCACCTTTCAAATGAATACAAGTACATTCTACACAAGCCTAGAAAAATGTTCAACAGTCGAAAGAAATCATCATAATCATCGTAAATTAAAAAAAAGGAAAAAAAAGAAGATATTTAAAGAGATTTCTTTATCATTTCAGCTAATAATGTGAGAAATATTTCAGACTCTTTCCATTCCCGCCATTATGTAACTAGGATGGAGGAGGGTGTGACGGAGGTTGGTGAAATTTAATTAAATTACGACCAGTTTTTTAAAAAAAAGGGGGGGAGGAGATAGCTTTTTAATGTGCGCGCGCGCGTGTGTGTGTGTGTGTGTGTGTGTGTGGTGTGTGTGTGTGTGTGGTGTGTGTGTGGGTGTGTGTGTGTGTGTAAGAGAGGGATAGAGAGAGAGAAAGAAAAAAAGAGTGAAGGCAGCTGGAAAATCAAACAAGACACGACACCTTTCTACACTCCAGCTAACTGCCACATTCTCTCATAAATGTTAATTTTCCCAGAATTATTGAAAACTATCCATCTTCGTAATCCAAACAATTCTCATATACTTCACATTGATTTAACCCGATACGAAAAAAAATAAACTCCTGGGTCAAATATTACCATATTTTTGTGTTCATTAAGTTTTTTGCTATCGAGTAAGTAGTAAAAACTTATTGTGTTTTTAATCGATATTCATAAAGTATGAAAGTGATATGATAATAGACGGAATGGTGAACTCAACTGTCTCCTTATCTGCCCTCCTGATGACCCTATATTGACTTGTTGTTTGATAAATTGCTTCATGACGATGATTTAATGCCCCTTCTTTATACTTCTCGGCTCTTCCTATGACCGCAGAACCCCGTAATACAGTCATGACTAACTGGTGCTAATGCACCCTACATTCACCTATGTGTTCACGTTTTAGTAACCGGGGCAATAGGCTACCCAATTTAGTAAATCTCGATTTATCTTGTACGTTTCCTTACCAACCGTGTTCTTCTTGCAGTGATATGCGTAAGACTGTCTGGGGTCTTAACCCGTCTGGGAATTTGTTCTAATAGAGCTAGACAGTCCCATGCGCCACGCCCGTCGTGATTAGACGCTCATAATACCCTGTTATCTTCGTTACGTGACTACCTATCTATTCCATATCCTTCTTTTGTACAACACATTCTAGTTTTCGTGTTCTTATAATTAACTTATTTACATGAATTACCTGATCGTCAGGGCCAGAGCAGGAGCTTAGGAACTTACCGCCATATGATATTACAGCATCGGCGATACAAAAGTCACCTAAATACCCTTTTAACTGTCGTCAAAAAAATGATAATCATTTTGTTCATACCATCCCAATATAAAGAGCGAGGGGAGGGAGAGAGAGAGAGAGAGGGAGGGGGAGGGGGGGGGAGGGAGGGGGACGGAGGGAAGGAGTGGGCTAGTAACTCCATGGGGAGTAGAGAGGGTAAGAGAGAAAGAAACAAAGCCAAAAAGGGCTATGCAGGGTGACACATAATCGAGTGGTAGAAAAGGGATCAAATGGTATTTGCACCAGACAAAACCTAAGAAAGTATGAGCATACATCAAATTCATAACCGTCAAGATAAAAATACACTATCTGATAACACATGCATGCATTAGACGACTTTGTATCCCCCACGAAAATATAGGCTAATACACCGTCTCGGGTATTGAAGATTCCATAGATGTTCAATATCCATTTCTGCCACTATGTAGACTGGATTTATCTGATGCGTTCAGTGTTTATGATAATCGTAATAATCTAAATGCAAAATGATCATTCTGATGTAACGAGGCAGGCCGCGCAATTATACTTCACGCTTGATGAAGTCACTGATGAATCGGCAGTCGGTTCAGGACCACTTTTATGGTGGGGGTGAGTGACTATGAGAGAGAGAGAGAGAGAGAGAGAGAGAGAGAGAGAGAGAGGGGAGAGAGAGGGGGAGGGGAGAGGGTGGGGTGGGTGACATCCGTCTTTTACCCTATAATATATCTACTTTCCCGTTCGTAATTTTGTCGGCGTTGCACAGTGTAGGCCTTTCCATTTATATCAGCTCACTGCCCTAAAATTGACTTATATGCCAAATTAACTTTATTTTCGAAATTCTAAAGGGGGGGGGGGTGCTGCCTTTAACTTCCACTCCGCTTGCCCATCGACAAGATGTATGAAGATACACTACAGAGACATCGATAGAAAGGGCAGATACAAGCAGAGAGAGAGAGGGAGGGGGGGGGGGGGCTAATTAATAAATTGAGAAAGGGAACAAGAACATGGACAATAAAGAGAGACCGAATTTAAGATGCATAGAAAAGGGAGGGGTACAGACACAATGAGGAAGAGCGCTTAAGTGAGAAAGAAAGAAAGAGAGAGAGAGAGAGAGAGAGAGAGAGGAGGGAGTGAACAATCAAAAATTTGAAAGAAAAAAATATTGCTAGATATGACATCCTTTTGTATCGTACTTAAAAAAATTGAAGTGAATCAATTAACAACGTCATTTACACGGTGGTAGCACTCGTGTCCTTCGATTTACCCACAACTATTTCAAATGAAGCTAGACCAATTAAAAATATTCCCTTTATAATGACGACACATGAAACATATAGAGTTTAACAATTGAACTGCTTAACAGCTAAAAGATGATTTAATTTTCTCCGTTTTGTTGAAATTGACATTCATTCCATACATTGCGGTAATCGGGTAATGAATTTGTTATAAGTCACTCAACAATCATAATATGATAGCATACTCGCATCATTCTTTTTAGCCATACCGAAATTGGTTTTCTGATGACTGTGTTTTCAGACATAATCGTTTTCTATTGACATAATGCGAACTTGATCAGATGCATATTAATTGTTTTAAATTAATAAGGAGATCGATTAATTTCAAGTTAATTCCCAGGGCAGTGTTTGTCCTCTGAACATCTAACACAATGATCCTAATAATTTCATTATTGATTGGGTTCCACTTTGATCATAGCCTCATACACGCAATCCTCTTTCCTGTAATTATGTAACTCCCCAAACGGCATTAATAAGGTACAGTTAATATTATATAGTTGGCATAAAATTCATTACTTCAAAGTGTGATCTCTATAGATACATACTGTCGAACAGAAGTAAAATATTGAGCTAACAACTTGCCATTCATTATGCTTGCTATTTTGTCATAAATTAGTGGCGCCACAAATTGCATTACGTCATAATTATTGTCCTCGTTTCATCTAAAAGCTAAGTCTTATGCCACCTAAATGATGGGGATTTACAATGTCTTCAGCTTTCCTATTTCTTCTCATGAGAACCCTTTTCCAATCACTCATGAAGGGGAACCAAACAGAAACCTGATTCTGTATAAAGTCTTATGTGCCGTACAAAATACTGAACAAATTAATACCGCCTTGTATTTATAAATGATTTAAGAAGAGTAAGTAATCAAATTAGTATTTCCTTTTCCACAGCCATGGTTTATCTGAACTATCTTTCATGTGAACTTCATTATTTTATTGCTACAATAATACAATATTTATACCGTGGTCTTTAAAGCATAACCTTAAATAAAGCCCCAGATATCATTTCGCTATTTCTGAAATCTATTCAAGTCTACCTATTTCATTCCATCATTGTTATTATAGTCTCCGTTTTAATCGTATAAGTAAAATGAAGAAAATGTGTTGCTTTGAAACGCCGTTGTAACAATAGAGTTCAAGAGAAGTTGAAACAATTGGCGGCAAGAGTTGAAAGACTTCCTGCATACGAAAAAAGATTTTAGGTCAGTAGAGAATGACGGAACTGGGTTGAGAGCATAGAGTCAAATTATCGTAATCATGATGAAATCGTCATACCACACTCATAAAAACAGAAAGCTGATGGAATATAGAACGAAAACAAAGGAGGGTGAAAAACTAATTCATTAACTAGAGCTTTTTATGACATTCTAGATAATTTACCAAGTGCATTGGTAACTTTGGTTGACGATGCGTGCCCGGGGATTCATTATTAGTATCGCCCAATGCCATATATACCGAATGTAGCTTTGTTTTAATTTTCATTAAGCTAAAAAAATATAGAGACATGAATGGTACAAAGATAATTATAGAGAAAATAATGGGAGGGAGTGATGATTGGTGGACGGGTTAAAGTGACAACAATATCATTTTTGTTTGGAGTACGTCTATAAAATATAGATAAGCAGTCAATATTTGTTTAATAAACTTGAAAATCTTGAAAACATACTGCCAAGTAGTACTTGCGGTATATAACAATAACTCAGTTTATAACCATGATGATATTTTGCCAATAAATAATTGACTTGTACTGTTTAAATTCGAGAATAAACCAACGAATATGCTTTAGTTAATTACCCCCCCCCCCCCGAAGAGCAAGTACTATACTGGTATCGACAAAATTGTTTAATCTAAAGGATTTCCCCTTTAATCATATGATTCTACCATGAGAATGTCGTTGTTAATAAAAGAAGGAAAACATTCTAAAAGTACTCTCCGAAAATATTACATGTGTCAGCAAAGATTCACAGATGAAAATTCATGGGTTCTATGTATGCTTTATGTTACTAAATTCTCATTACGGAATAAACGGTGCGTGAAAAATTCAGTAAATATTTTGGTGTTGGCAATACCAGCTCTTCATTACAAAATGAAAGTGATAGCAGACCTGTTTTTATGCGTAATATTCGCAGAACTTTGCCTTAAATCCCCTACCTCCAATACGAAGTAGGTTAGTGTCTGTACCGCTTGGCCGACCAAACGAACGAACGACGAACGAAATGGCGAGATGAGCCGACTGATCGTAAGCATACGCCTTATTGGTCTCACAGTGTTATTATTGGTTTTATCTGGATCGCGGTGCCACAAAAAACAAATTCATTGATTACCCATCTTTTTGCCACCTTTACAGTAGATATTATGAGAAACTAAAGTGAATTCAATCTGTTTCATATCCACGCTTAATATATCCAGCAACTCTTGCGTATCTGTGCAAATGGACTGATCTTTTCAATTAGATAATGGGTATAATCTGTTAATGGAACAGGGAAAGTGTGTTTTATTTTGCCTTTTGATAATTAGGTGTGAGAAAAGATAAAAATGTGGGCTGATGATTATCATTATACACAAAATAGGGTACTTTTATTACCTACAATTGCGGCATGTTTATAATTATGAATAGTGGTGTGTCATGATGATTATAATTTTTGTTTAACCGTTTTAATCATTCCATTCGTCCTCTCGAACCATAGATATTAAACCTCTTAGTTATGTGTGAAGCTTGAGTGAAGCCGGGAATCTTAATCCTTCTGACATTTTCATATTTTAAAGAAATGTTACTCATATAAAATGTATAATGTCGCTGATAAAAAAAAGAGTCCCCTTGGAATTCATTTCCGGAAGTAGTACCAGTGTTCTTTCACAATTTTGGTAGGCATCGAGGAAAACTTTATTTACATTCGAAATACGTGGACCCCCAGCAGTCATCGGGCCGGGCTGTGATTTGAACCCTCGACCCTTGATTGTGAGTCAAGTGAATGAACCACTGTACCATGACACCTTCTATTATACAGATATTCACAGGTAGGGTGTGTAATATCATGCAAATATTTACTGCTTTGGGTGACACGGCTAAAACTATTGCCCAAAGTGATATAAAAACTGTCCTGTGCCCATCGACTTCGTCTCGGGGCACAGTGCAGTCTCGAGATTACCAAGGAATTATACTTTTAACCGTGACCCGAAAATAAGCAGTCAATATTAGTTTTGTTTTATATACTGCATCTCCGTGCAAATTCTCAAAAAAAGATATGTGGGGGGGGGGGGGGTAGTAGTGAGCACTTTTTCGTGAGGAAATATTTAGCAGCGAATAAGCGGGGGAGGGGGGAGGGGGTTCGCGAACCCCATGTTTGTACGTGGGTGTTTTAGACAGCTTAAAGTCATCTTTAACTATATACTGGTACTATTCTATACATGAATATTTAATTAACATTTCTCTATTCGCTATACAATCTCAGACAATATGAACTGGTGAACTGAATTCTTTTATTTCCCCTAAGTTCCAATGTGAATATAAAATGTTATTTGTAAGATTTTTCTGAAATAAGTACTGATATTTTTATTGACTGTATATAGGGCACATTGAGATTCTTCAACGATGACATTTTCTGTGTAAAAAGTATAATTTTATTATCATCATTATCATGATAATTATTATTTATTGTTATAACTATTATTATCATTATTATTAAACGAATACCTTTGATGATTAAAATCTGAATCATCATGTTTATTTCATGACTTTTTTTATGCAGGTTTTCAATTTGTCAGTAATTGTTACCTATTTATCGTGATATTATATATAATTTATACTGAATAACACCTTATTTGGCACGCATACATTTTCTACATCCTTTGCAACAGAGTGTGTTTACTTTTACTTACCCGCTTTCTTGCAGGTGAATATGCTTTAAAATTCTTTTCATCTCCAAAGTACCTAACGCAAAAGATGATAAATTAGATATAAGATTGCGTAATGAATGCACTCGGTCAAATTCCTGGAAATTATGCATAATCGTAGACACTTTCTGTCCAAAATCATTTTATGTAGCCTAAGTAAGGCAGTCTAAGTAAATATCCATTATGACATCATACCCCTGTTTGATAATACCGCCACCACATGTGATTTAGTTAGTGTAGACATTATACTGTCGCAAAGCCAACATGACCATAGCTTGACCGCATCAACGGATGTACGTTATACCATATACTCATCTGAAAGTAGAAGTAGCTAGACTTACATTATAATTTTTGAAAGATCAACGTGATATTTCCTGGCAGGTCGTTTAAGAAAAAACTTACCCTTTTCTTACAAAATAAAAGTAAACAAATAAGCATTACTATAAATGCTCATTTATATATTTTCTCTACCCTTTACCTGTTTGCAGTGACGAAAACCCAGGTAAAATGATAAGTATTTCCATGATATCATGATATAAGCATATACGAGGGCAATATAACGTATCGATGATCTGAAGAAAATGAACGGTGTCATTTAAATAGTGTTGATTTCTTATAAGTAGCTAGTAATCTATCCAATTTTTTCTTCTTTAAAAAAGCTCACTTATACTCTAGATCTATATCATTCCCTATAAATATAATCTAAAATGTCAATGAACATCAAGGTTATTTTTTTTCTTTGTTTATTCATAAATTCATTAAAAAAAAAATACTGAAAATACTGCAAAACAGTGCCCATTTATCAATGTAGGGATCGAACAATTTTAAAAATAGTGTTTAACAAAAACTACTCAATTTCTTTATTCTTAAAGAAGGTTGTTTCCTAGGGATATGAACTAAAGGACTATATGATAAGAAATGATATGACGAAAACAGGAATCTTTCTTTTTCTGACTTTAAGGAGTATACTGTTAGTTTCTGATAAAGATGAGCAATCAGAACACTGAACATTTTAATTAATTTTTCTGTGAGAATGGATATGAAAGTCATTTTCATATACTTGTTAGGGGAAAGAAATGAATTGAGCCCCAGTAGCACATTGTAAATCAATCAATGCATTACTCACTGAATCTCATTAATATCGCTATATTCATAACTTTAATCACATGCGTAAATAGTTCTTACCATCGCAAAACTATTCACGGGTAATTAGCTGGAAAGATATAAATAACACTGTGATTACAACTTGGATGATGATAAGTAGAAGCCATTGGCCTTCCCTTCATTGATGATGCCTCATCTTCTGTTCTTCTGTGTCTTGAGAAGGTAGTGATCCTGAACAATCAGCATTATCACAATGACAATATCTGATACATTCTCCTCTTACACTCTCATTACATTGCCTCATTAAACTCTGCCTATACATTCAATCATCCGAGCCAAACTCAAATTGGATGGGCGTGGCAAGGTTTGAAGAAACCCGTCAAGAAGTAGAGATTGCAAGGCTTCATCAAGTTGACACTCTAGAAAAAAATGTTGTAAATTATAATGTTTTCTAGCGGAGCTTTTAATATTTTTCATGATTCTAGAGGGATTAATTTCACCGTCGGCTTTCCTCAATATAGATGCACGTCAAAGAATTAATGAAGAAATTAAGTCAATGAGTATTCACTTTTATTTTTATGAAATAAGAAACAGGGCATATTTATCATTATACATGTATATGACAAGTCCCCCCCCCCCCCCGCCCCCCACCGCCAAGACATCAGCATACAAACACATCTAGGCCCTCATTTATTGACGTGATGTATTTAATTCTATTTTCACTTATTAACTTATTGTTTAAAAAAAGCATCCCCAAAATATTGGGTTCATAAAATAACCACTAAGCCACTAAGAATAATTATGCATTGTTATTAGAACCTTACTTGCATACAATTACAATCTTTTATGTGTCTTATTATTACGTGTTCAATTTTGCATCCAGTCAATGTTGTCAAATTGAAGGAGGAGTTTTTGTTATGAAGAAAAATGTATACTGCTGTATTATTTAATAAAACGCCCTACTGTGGGGAAAAATACAAATTAAAAAATAACCAAAAAGTGGTCCATTGTATGGTTATTTTTAGGACCACTGTGCAATTTAAAAACAAAAAGATAAAAACTCCTAAGTCCTTTTTTTAATTGAACGAATCAGAGTGTTAAAAACATTTTTGTTAAGAAGAAGAACATGGGTGTCTACATGGTAAGTATGTAAACATGTTTACGACCCGTGTATCTCATCAGTACCTTCTTATCTTTTCTCATCTCATTCAAGTGGATAGCATACAGCAGACACAGGGGAACGTATCCATAATCGAATGGCGAAAATAAAATAAAATTGAAGGTAGCATGAAATGCGTATATTAGGAGATCCTTCTTACTTCACTATCTCACTCGATTGCCTTGTTCGTTTGCATTTAAACCGATGTTCCCCCTATATGACACCAATACACCTTCAACATCCTGGACTCACACTATACCTCTATCTCCACCCTTTCCTTCCTCCTCTTCATCCTCCTCCTCCTTCTCCTCCTCCACATCTCTCCCATTACTCTCCATCCTCCTATCACTCTCCAGTCTCTCTTGTTATTCAAACACCGTTCCGGAAACATTGTTCTGATTTCGTTCATATTATCCAATACCTTTGCAGGGCGGAGTGGGTAAAGATGATTGACGAATACACAATCAGACATGGATATTCCATTAGAAATACAAAAAATAACGCCTGTGTTTATGATTAATGCTGTTAGACAATGCCTTAACAGATGGAAAACTAATCGGGTACAGAGACTATATAGAAGCTGGGGTAGGAGTTTAGGTTATTAGATGAGACCAGGTCAGTCTGGTTTTAACATGACCTGGATTATACTAAACAAGGTGGTTGATGTTCTGCTTCGATCATGATGATGTTAACCAAGGTGATTGACCTCTCTTTTCCCCCTGCCTCCTTTCTCTCTCTCTCTCTCTCTCTCTCCCCCTCACCCTTACCCCTCCCCTTCTCTCTTCACTTCCCTGTATCTATCTCCGTTTCTTTCTCTATCTCTCTCTTTTCTTTATCATTTCGTTCTCTCTTCCCCCATCTCTCTCTCTATATAACCTTGTTCTCTCTTTTCTCTATCTGGTCATCACTATCCTTGCGTTTCGATCTGCCGTTTATTTTCCATAAAGTGGAAACTCTTTCATACGGACTTGGAACAACAAATTTGGATAAAATGTATTAATTCACATGTAGACATGAAAGAGTAAAAGCATTCAGTGAAAGTGGGTACTTATTATAATTCATGAGAAGAGAATGCCAGTGAAATAATAATTAAAAGGTTAAAAGTGTTTAAAATGATGTATTTTCTGTATCATGATGGTACAAAGTGGTGAGGTTCAAATTTAATGAAAGAGTACAACATTAACAGAAACGCTTAACAAAATGCCCATGCAGAAAAAAATTATAGAATATTCAGATATAGGAGAGATAGAGAGGGAGAGGCTCCAGAGTGAGAGATTAAGGGGAAAAGATGGATAACATATCAAATGGATGAGAAAGTGACAAGCTATGATGCGCCGGTTGTTTTAATATCCCTCGCTTTAGTTTCATTTATTCATGACCACTGTAATGAGCCGTGTTGGCGCCTCGCTCCCCCATGGAAGCTCCAAGTTGCGAAACAGAGCGCCTGCGGCTAATTACCCGATCACGCAAACCTTACACGCCTGGTTCGCAACGCTTCTTTGTCGGGCCATCCATAGCCGGTCACTCCTTGCAGCCTTCTGCAAGAGTTTCCCGTGAAGAGACCGCAGGCTGTCGATAGCTCACATGAGTCAAAAGTAACATGCATTTCCATAGCTATTAAATGTAACCTGATTTTTCTCTTGTCACTCTATTCATCTGCGTTCCTCTGTTGGTGTCAAACAACACTACGACGGGGTTTCTTCAACAGGGCAATTCAAATTAGTTTTTTTCTTCTTCTCCTTCATGATAAAGTTCTTTCCCCCATTCTCTACCCATGCGTGAATGCATTGCCTGTTGAAGAGCATAAGCTTACCTTTGAATTTTTCTGATTAATTTTAATGAAATAATGAAATCTTAAATGCATATAAAATGGATACTCAATGCACGGACGACCCTATAGAAGGAGGTAACACTGACGATAAAAACCTGCTTTTTAAAAGCCATGAATATGTTACAAGTTATAGGATAGGTGAGTTCTTTGAATAAGAAGAGCAGATTTTTCTTCCTTCCGTTATAAATTCTAAATATCTTAAATGAAAATGGTATAGCACAATTCTGACATCTTTAAGTTATGCATCCATATCAAATTTGTGTCCAGTACTCAATTTAACATTATTTTACATATATTTCGTAATACAGTTTTGAAACAACAGTGGAGTATCCAGGGGCACCATGGAAACGTTTCTCCTTCAAAATACATTAATATTAAATACAAAAGAAGAATGTTCCCCCTTATTTCTCCCTTGCAGCCATTTTATATGTTATTTCCAAAAGGCACTTGTATATCCTTTTTTCTTAAGTGTCGAAGAAGTGGAAGCATGAAAGCAGCTGGAAAAATGTGACAATGTTGAACAATATGTGAGAAGTTATTACATAGCCAATCATTTTCCAGACAAAATTCAAAACTTGTTCGTTCATTTGAAGTGTATTATTGACCATGCTGACCTGGTCATCTTGTTGACCACTAGTGACCTGGGGGTCAAGGGAAACCAGAGACTCCGGACCTGAGAGAGTGATCTGACCTATTCCTTGTACTTGACTTCCCTTCTAGACATCACAAGATTCAATCGTGAGGTTTGACTTTACAACATTTCACTTTTACAACTTCGAAGAAAGGTGATTAAGAAAATACCTCTCCCGATGACTATAGGTAATTCATTCTTGAGACAGATTAGTAGTTTGATTCAATAACTCTATCATTAAACATCTACACAAGTCGTATGACTGTAGTCATACTGCCAAGGCTAACTTTTTTGTCGAAAATGGCTTGTTGACTTTTTTTTAATATATTTAAAAAATATATTTCATTATATGCCTCTAATGTTCTGAATGTACTAGTGCACACCCCTCCTTCAAGTGCTAACATACCCCCCCCCCCCCCCTGTAACTCGTCATGGTGATGCCTTTAAAAGAGGATTATGGAATAAAAAAGATACAAATCTATCATTTTACTTTGAGAGATGAGGATGTGTCCAACACAGCCTAAAGGTTGGTCCGAAGTTCATAAACTTAATTTGTCAGATATATAGGGCTATGGTTTGAAAGTGGTCTCGTTGTGGTAATGGTTTGGGTTAGGTGTAGGGTTATTTTTTTCATTCATTTATATATTTCACATCTTAAAACAAAATTAGCCTGTTTTGTTACAAAGATATAAAATTAGGTTAGGTGGTATATGAAATTGATTGTGGAGTAATTATTGTTGCTAATGTATTTGCCGTGTGAATTATATTTGTCGTAGAACCAATGTATAAATTGCAAGCCGAGTACAGTATCACATACCATAATATTATTTATAACAAAAGGGGACCATCAAATTGTTTGAATTGACATTCAACTAGTACCTAGTCAATCTTGGCCGATCTCTAATCTACAAAGTTGTGGTTATAACCAGATATGTATCTCAATTGCCATTTCCTTCCTATTGAGGTCGAACCTGCCAACTAAATTACCACTGAAAGTGTTTAACACGATGGGTCAAGTGGATGAAACGAAAGGCATAAAATGGTGAGCGTCGCGTAACCCGAGCTTCTGTGTAACACTTGATATTAATTATTGTAAGATGCGTTAAAGCAAACTTTGTGATGGAAATTGTCTGCTTACCTCAGCTCACCTGGTAACAAGAAACGCGTATACTCTCTTGCAGCATGCGGTTTTAAGTTTCGTATACTAAACTCCTGTAGGTACTTTTTTTTCTTAGGATACTAATGATCAAAATGGTGCATCGCTGCGTTTGCTGAGAGCAAGAAGGGAGTTTGGTTTAACAAAGGACTAACTAACACCCTTCTGATTCTCAACAGCCCATGTTTTACATTTGTGACCATTTCTAATTATCTTTCTTTTTCTATCTCTCTTCTCTTTCTTTTTCAATTTCTATTTTATATTTAACTCTTCCTCTTTTTTGTGATCGGTTTTTCTTTCCTATCTTGTAACCTCTTTTTTTTATTTGATCTGATTTGATTTGGTTTAATTTGATGTTGCTCAATCAAAATACATTATCAAAATGCAAGATAAATTATGAAACAAATACAAATTTAAAAAAGAGATTCTACATGCACAACCACGAACTATTTAAGTTGACATGCCCGTTGCCAAGTTAATGGAATAAACATGCGAGGTTCCGTATACATATTTATTTATTGATGCTCTTAATGTGAATTGAGTTATTTGTACACCAGATCTCGTCATCTAACAAGATTAATTTTAGATTGATTTTGATTAATGGTCATCTTAGCGATCAAATTGTCTTATAATGCAGCCAGTCATACAATTTAGATAAATGGGATATACGAGATCAAAGAACCTTAGTGTAATTAAATAAAAAATCACCAGTTGAGAAACATACTTTCGATGATATCGTTTAAGTACTATCAAAACCTTAGAATTTATCGATACCATATCAAACAATATTATTCAACACCGTGTATTATTTAAACAATGCAACTATTTATTTGTACAGATGCAATATTTTTCAAAATATGTGTTATTCTACTTTTAAATCGTTTTTTGTAATATATGTTTTTGACATGATAAAATAAATTGTAATTTTTCTTCACTGATAGGCCTATTAGTCATTAGAAGAATAAACTATTTGGTCATATATTAAAATAAAATAAACATGTTTAGCGTCCTGTTTTTTTGAAAAATGGGAAGGAGGAGGCCCCCTTTTTTTTTTTTTTTGCAATACAAACGCCGTGGCAGAAACAAGGAAAAGGAGAACTTTAGCAACTGACGATGCTATACTTTACCGATACACCTAATTTTATTTATATCAGGATGACCTCATTAGTGCGTGATTAAAAAATATTTTCACAAGGACACCTTGAATTAATGATAGCAATTAAAAATCCGATGCTCTATAGATGTGTTGAATAACATGACTACACATGTACATCAAGAGATGTATGGAATCATGTTAAGTGAGGCATTATGCTGATCACCATGGTAACGATATGATTCAGCGATCAGTATTTCATTAATGTAGATGAGGATTATTTTGTTTTCCTCTTCCAAAGTATGTTAAAATATCCAAATAACTAATAGACACCAATGTATGTTTGTTTGTTTGATTGATTTATTACTGCATTCAAATAAAAAATACAAGGTTATACACTTTTACGTAAGTATTACATACATAGCAAATCATGTCTAATAATATTATACAATAATATTATACAATAACCATAATACAGTATTTAGAAGTAGATTTATGATATTGTGTTTAGTTCATGTTTTCTTGCATGTAATATCATGAGACTAGTGTAATAATTTATAATAGAATACGTTTATCCAAACAAACTAAGCATTCAGTCTTCAGGCTGTGATGCACATTTCCCAACAAAACAGACTATTTACTATCATTGGGCCTATTTGATTTATTCTTATTATCAGTATTATTATTAAAAATATTATCATCATCATCATCATCATCATCATTATCAGAGAGTCCGTTTACCTTAACACTAGCATAGTTATGGCAAGCATACAATAAAAATGGAATAAAGGCCGTTTTCATCTTTTTGATATAAAGATGGTTTTATGTGGTGTTATTCTAATTAAAGAGAAAACTTGTCAATTTATATCTCGGATAGATTTCATGCCTTTACGGGCTCGGTTTCCGAATGATCAACACTCTATGCTCACTTCTTTACTTAATTGAACAGGAAATCTGCAACTAAAATGGTTGTAAGAGCCCACCTATTTTCCAACTATTTATTTTCTATTTTTGAAATGTACAAATTGACTAAAGAAAGAGGACTAACAATACCTCAAGGGGAGTTTTAAGTTCCAGTAGGTAGAGATAGTAGCCCAAAATATGTCTAATTAGGATTCAAACGGAGAAAGTATATTTTGATCAATAAGAAACTAAAATTAAAGGGGTCAACTTATACAAAAATAATTGAAAATAGTAAACTTCATTTCTGTACATTGCTTCTGATATCAAGAATCGTATGATTAACTCAGTGAAAGTGATATGAAACTTAGAAAATAATATCCAAATAAAGATTTGACATTATAACTGCCGTATATGACATTTCACAAGATCTTGAAATTCGAATTTCTTCAATTCGTCTAATTATGAAGGTTTCCTTGGTTCTGAGTGCTAGGATACCTTTTCTCTAATTTCCAGATACGAGTACAGAGGAATGATTACATGCTTTGCGCATAATGCCGATACGTGGTTTGATTTGGAGGAATGGAGCGGGAAAATACCGGTTCCATTTTCTCGCTCCATCTTGAAGCTTTTTTGTGTGTGTTGTTTTGATGAGAGCGACCATCTTAGTGTGTCTTTGAGGTCTCCCGCCAACGGAAATCAGTCAAGGAATAGAAACAGTGCAAGAAGTACAACCTTAATTTGCGCGCTGGCTCGGAGATGACCGAATTATCTCAGTACCGTCTTTAGAAGTGCCTCTTCTCCTACCCACATGGAGGTTAAGAAGAAAGTAGGCATTAATACTGATTAACTTAATTACTATGATTTGACGACATAAGAGTCTGTTAGCTAATCATCGATATACCCGCGTGACATGAGTGGCTACGTCTACTTATTTTACATCATCATCCCGTGCTTTGGTTTGTTAGATCTCGACCTTACCTACTGAATTTGTTTTTAATACACCCCTTGGCGGCTACTTCTTAGCATTCTTAAAGAAGAGTGCAAGGACTCTTGTGTCTTAATGAAATCTTGAGGAACAAGGAAAAATTCCAAGGATCTAATTTTCCGAGCTAAGTAGGGCATAGCCTCGCCAAAAGTGCAATACCGATGCTCGAGTACTTTTATCTATTTAGTGGATAAACATCTTGACATTAGAATAATGTGAATTGTTTTTATCGTCGTCCTTTACCTTCCTAAAGAAATAAAAAGGAGAAAATAATCCACGGGAATGTTACAGTTGGTATATCTCGTCATTAAACTAACTAAATGATTAATCATACATGATTACCATATAGAATTGGAAATTGGAAATTTCTTATGAACTTAGACCCATTTGAATTCATAGTTTATTCTTTTTCCCTCTCCGCCTTCTCTCAAAAAAATTACGGTGTGCTTGTTTTCATTTTCTACTCTGTGCTTGTCTGGTTTTCGCTCGTTCACCGACTCCACATTTTATTTTCTTCTAAATTATTGAACTCTTTTATACCAGTAACGGATTTAGGAGGGCACACCCTGCCTGTGCCCCTCCAAAATACCCCCCCCCCCCCACGAATCCTAGATCCGTCCCTTCCATACCACTTGTTAATAGGTATTCCATTGGATATAAATTATTGCATATTCGGTCCATACCTTACCTTGGATTTACATTGTATATCTTTTTGTCCATTTTATCATCAGAATTTGTCCTCATTTTTAAGCCTGTGCTCTTTATTATGTTTCCATCTCTCTCTCTCTCTCTCTCTCTCTCTGTCTTTTTTTTTCTCTCTCTCTCTCTTTCTATCTCACTATTACCTCCACTTTCTTTATTCATTCACTCACTAGCCGTGTTAAACATCTGCTTGAACTAAATTTAATGAGGTCTCATCTCTCTTTCTCTCTCTCAAAAGATCTCTTTCCAAACTGCAAGAGGGTACTAAAAGTTGCCCACTCACAACCATTATCCAAGCATTTGATGACCAATAACCACTTGAATCTGGACATGACACTTGCTGACGTTCTGTATTTTTAATTTCTCTCTCTCTCTCTCTCTCTCTCTCTCGCTCTCCGTCCAACCTCGAATAATCGAAGTTGGTGACGAGATTTGATGGGCAGAGACAAGGTGGTTTGGTGAATTGATTTTTGTGTCGCAAGAAGATAAATTATTAGCACTGGCCGGTCAACTTGCGAAAATATATTACGAGCTCTTGGGTCAACCAGCCGGACGTTTGAAGGGTCAGTTTTGGACATTTATGCGTGTGAAAGGAGGCCAAGAAGAGATTTAAAGGTAAAGTTCAATGATCAAACTAAGATTACAGCGTGCTGATTTTACTCAATTTCCGTATTTTTCGGTTCTAAACGGTAGCAAACAAACGAGAAGAAAGGCTATTGTTTGTTATGTGTTACTTATCTCAGAAATTCACATTAAAAAGTGTGTGAAAGTGAATAATAATGGAAAGGCGAGTCGGTCTAGACGTCAGCTCTATGTCCAACCTACAAGCCGACACTGAAAGACCCCGATTCGAAACTGAGTTGGATCCTTCGGATGGTGACGTTAAAGGTCGGCCCCAAGACGTAACAGTCATGGTGTGACTGATACACTCTATACCCCACAACATTCTCCTTGAGGAAGATTTGCACCAAACAATTAAACAAAATCACCTCTCAGTTCAGCATCAGAATGTAATCTGTAATTAGTATTCATTTTCTCTCATAGTTTACAATCAAATGAGAAGAAAAGTGTATGGATATAAACGATAGACATATGTTATTATCATTTCGTACACATTACTTCTTCATTTCCGTTGTGATATTACATAATATTATAAATGCGATATTACATGTATAATTATGTAGGCGTATATGTATTTTTGTTGGAATACAATTGAACGGAAGATGGCCGTGGTAGATGTGTTGATATCTCCCTATAACACAATGTTTACAAGGCACTGTTGAACCATTTATTTTCTGTCTCCTATTCTCACCGATGAGAAATCAGTCTAGGCAAGTATAGGTTCTTCATTTCAATGAATTAGTATTGGCAATATTCATCTCTTACTCAACTCGTCATGTTATACGCCTAACGGTGATCTCAAAACGTATATTCAAAGAATTGAGTGATATCGGCCTAGTTTGTGAAACATGTATACACTTTGAATTGATTGTATTAGATACTAGATTACAATATTACGTAAATGCTTCCGGAGCGATGAGTGTGCCGACATATTATGTCTCTCGTTCATTGAGGATAATTATTTACAATTATTCATCTATCACATTTGCAGGGTCAACTTGAGACTCTTCAATGCTCTTCTGAACACCCTTGAAGCAGATCTGAGTCTCCCGACGCTGTCATCCCTCCTCTACGCGTTATAAACCGTTATAACCGATCTTAACCGCATTTCTTCATCTTCGAATAGTTGTTTTGTTAATGATATTTCTTGTTTTACTTCTCCACCATACCTTCAGATCGGAAATTGAAGAGGAAATCTTGAGAATGCCTCTTTAATGGTTTTGATTGGCATCACAGGTGCCGTTACCTAACAGAGACGGTCTTAATAAACACTCCGTCTACAAACTTAGCATTCCAAACACCATGGTCTCCCTGTCAATTTGACAAGAGTGCATGCCGCGTAACAAGCGACCTGGAGCTAGAGGACGAGTCTAGGGTCACTGACCTCATGCCCCGGGACACCCCCTTGAAACCAGAGGGAGAAGGGAGGACAGTATTTCGGGGTGTCCGGGTTTAGTGGCACGCACCGGATAGACGTGATGGTAAGATGCGGAGTAAGGATATGAGATTGATGATGGAGATTTGGTGATGATTGTACTCATCATCATCATCAACGTCATAGCTGTCGTGATGATGACGATGATGATGATGTTGACGGCGAACATTATTTACCATGATGATGAATGAAGGTGATGCTTTTTCTGTCACACGAATATGTCAAAAATTGTGAATATAATCATGATGAAGGCCTATATATGGAGAGAGAGAAAGAAAAAAAAACCTACATCATATTGAACTGTAAAAAGCCCAGTTTCTAATTAATTGCGAATGTATAAAATCAACGATATTCACTGTGATGATGATAATATATAGTACTGACAGGTGAAAAAGATGTGTAACTAATTGTTTAGTAAAAGTAATGTTTTATTAAAGCATACACATCTTATTTTACATTATCAGCTCGCATTCCTTTTCCAATTATTATGATGCCATATTTAAACAGTTTAATTTCCAAGAGGAGAGTAAGTCAACAAAAAGGTTAATAATTTGTATAGCTCATTGCACATTTCCGATATTTTGATGCAATAAACTACAAGTCCAGTCATCAGCATTGAAAGAGAATAAAAATTTCTATCATTTTAAGAGCTGCACAGGCCTGTTAATCTAACTAAAAGAAAAACAGCACTCTTGACTCGGACCAAAAAGAAATATGATAAAGACATAAAAGAAAAAGGAAGGTGATACCATACATTCTCATTTACAACTGAATGATATGAAAAGGGACAGTTTACCAAAGGCGGACTAATTTTCTAGCATCTCCCCCCGACGGCCAGCAAAGATTACTGAAATTACGGACACGCAACTCAGGCGCAATCGTCCCCCTTGCGCCGCTAGATTTTAATGCGCACACCTCGTCATAATTCACGCAAACCCTAACCGCAGTAGACGATTTAATGAAGAGAATAACATGAGATTGACCGCTGAACGTACTGTATTCGCACCCAGTGGTCAAAGCGCGCGGTGACCTGATCGGGTCAAGGCCGCAGCCGTGACCATTCGAGGTATTACTCCGAAAAAATACCGCACGGGGGCAGGGCGTTTGTGGACATTCGGCCGGCTGAGCTCTGGCGGGCGGGCGGTAGATCATCATGAGACGTGCATGCATCAATTTGCCCGAGGCAGTTACTTGTCAGAATTCGAGAAACACATATGGAAAGCCGTTGGTGACTTTATTCACGTGCCCCAGACGTAAGGAACGCGGCACACGTCTGCTAAATTGACCAATCACCGCCTGTTATTTAGCAGGCGCGTGCAAGGTGCGATAGCACACGCCTGTTACTTTATTAGCACACGTGTGCCCTTTTGCAGACGGATGCTGTTTACTGCGCATGCGTCTGGAATTGATCGACCAATCAGATACCTTGTTTGATATGGAGTTTAATGTGTGTGTACGGTGAGTGCATGCAGCGCAGGCAAGCAAAAATGTGCCGGGCACGTGGTGATCGATGCACGTGGTACTCTTACCGTTCTTAAAAGTATTGACTTTGATTTCTATGTCAGAACAGAAGTATACATTGTACGAGTACTTCCATTGAGGTTGAACTTTCTGATGCAAAGAATAGTAACTATGTCAAATTATAAACGAGGTACCGAACTGCTATATGAACGTTTATCCTCCACCTAGTATTGGAGTTTGTAAATACTATAAAGCTAGTCTAGGGTTGATAAAGAAAAGGTAAGTCTAATATCATGAATGGTAGTTCCAGATTTAAAATCTATCATTCAGAACCTACTCTAATTGTAAATTAGGTGATATACTATGCAACAGTGCCATTGTGATAATGTGTATGATCCAGTGTAGATACATAGTGTTGGAACAACAGAGTAGATCTCTCCCCCTCTTCCAACTCTCCCTTATCTATCTTGGGTCAGTCTGTGCAGAGGTCAACCTCACTCGTGGTAGGGGAACACACACACACTCTCTCTTTCTCTCCCTTTCTTCCCCAATATTCTCGTTAATGTTGTGTTGTTGAGCAACACTCTCCATTGGGCAAGGACAGGGGGATTAGTGATAGGAGGCATGTTTGCTTAAGAGCTCAGAATACTGTGAAGAGTTTGCATTTGCTTGGCACAAGGGATTGTCTGACCATTATTATTTGGTAGTTTTCAATCGAATACACCTGCTCATAATTATCCCATAGGCCTAATTGTATTTAAGGGTTGATGTTTGGATGTTTATTGGTTTATAATACAACATGTATTGCTGTATATTGCATAAGTGGAAGTTATCACATTGCTTAGAGACAATCAATATTCTTTAGTCTATATTTCTTGTCTTGTATATAGTTTATGATTATTCCTTTATATTTCTATGTTATATGTCATATGGGTAGTCGAAGCATAATAATAGTGCAATAATTATAGGTGAATCACATGCAGATTGCAGTATTGATTGATAAGCTCGTTTTCCTAAAACGATATTTACACCTGAGATTATGTATGAGTTGTGTGCTGGAGGAATACAACATATTTCTATGTTAGTATTATTATTTCTAAATCTAAGAGGATAATAGATTAGCACGTTTAGATGAGATTGCCTAGGCACAATGAAGGTTTTATTTAGAGTTAGGGTATAACGAATCACCATCAGGGGCGTCGGATCTGCAAAGGGGGGGGGTGGCCGGGGTGCGATACCCCCCCCCCCCCCCACCTGGCAGGATATTGTCGGACAAATTGCGCTGCCGTCGGGAAAAAAGAGAAAAGGGGGAGGGGGAAAAAGAGAGGGAAAGGGAAAGAAAAGAAAAAAAGAAAGGAAAAGAAAAGAAAGAAAGGAAAAGAAAGGAAAGAAAGGAAAAGAAAGGAAAGAAAGGAAAAGAAAGGAAAGAAAGGAAAAGAAAGAAAGAGAAAAAAGAAAAAGAGGGAGGAGGGGAAAGAAAAGAAAAGAAAGAAAATAAAGAAAAGGAAAAAAAGAAGAAAAAAAGAGTAAAAGGGAAAAAAAAGAAACGGGGGATGAAAGAAAGGAGAAAGAGTGGAGGTAAGAGCCTGAGAGAGGAGGAGTGGGAGTAAAAGAGAGAAGGGCTTGTTGGGTGGAGTCGTCTCGTCGAGGGAGCAAGAAAGACATGGGTAAATATGTTGCTGTGTCGGGTCAGCTATAGCTGTGTCGGTATTCTTGCTCGATCCTCGTGTACTATATCAATGCAGAAGTTTGAAGTCGGTGAGATGTATATTGCCGGTCGGCCGTATGGCAAGCCGTTTTATCATTTAAACATATTTCTTGATATAAAGAATTCATTTTTTGATATCAAGAATAGAATTCTTGATATCTAGAAACATGAATAAATGTTAAAACGGCTTGCCATACGGCCGACAAGTTTTTTTCCCTACGAACTGTGACTTTTTATCCGCTGTGACGACTGCGAGAGTGACGACAACTACTATACTTGTATTTTCTCGAAGTTTCAATTTCCTATTAAATCAGCTAAAGAAATTAGAGGTTTGAAATTTTCGGAGAGACTGAATTCAAACAAGGTTTAAGAGTCAACAACGGTACGACGAATCGTTTTCTTTTCTCTATATTGTGATGAAACGCCAAAAATTCCGCCCTTCGCTGGGAAGGGGAAAACTTCATTTAGACGAGACAAGAACGATACAACGAATCGTCTTCTTTCTCTAATATTTTAAAGAATCGTCAAAGCTTCCGCGCTTATAGCGCTAAAGGGGAAACTGAATTCAGACAATTAGGGCCTATTAAGAGTCGAAAACGGTACAACGAATCGTCTTCTTTCTCATAATTTAATGAAACGTCAAAGCTACCTGAGAAACTGAATTCAGACAAGGATTAAGAGTCGAGCACGGTTCAACGAATCGTCTACTTTCTATAATAATTTAATGAAACGCCAAAGCTTCCGCGCGGAAGAAACTGAATTCAGACAAGGATTAACAGTCGAGAACGGTACAGCAAATCGTCTTCTTTTCATAATAATTTGATGAAACGTCAAAGCTTTCGCGCTTCGCGCGGGAGGGGGGGGGGAACTTCATTCAGACAAGGATTAACAGTCGAGAACGGTACAATAAATCGTCTTCTTTTCCTTATAATTTAAGAAAAACGTCTAAGCTTCCGCGCTTCGCGCGGGAGGCCTTTCCCGCCACACCCCCGCGCCCTTTAAGTGATTCATTTGCTCACTACCGCCCCTCCCTAAAATAAGATCCTAGCTCCGTGTCTGCATTAAAATATATAGCTATGAATGCTGACTAAGTTGACGAAATAATTCGTATATTTGTGTCGTCGTGGAAAATGACCATTTGCGCACACGCAAGTACTATAGATAGTCCATAGGAAACACAATTTAGTCTTCGGCCCCGGGTTTATAGGGTTAATTTTGTAGATATTGGAAATTTAATTTTGACGGTAATTGGTGGCTAGTTATATCGTTAATCGTTGGCCTCTACACCCCCCCCCCCCTCTGAAAAAGGTATAGCGACGCCCCTGATCACCATATTAGGTATGAATATGATCTGTATAAGAACGAAACATATATAACATTATCTGTATGTAAGTGTTTATTCGATTTGATAATGAAACTGTTCATATAATAATGTAGATGTTAGTTCAATAGGAACTCTGTAGGACCATGCACTATGGTTCAAGGCATGCCCACATAGAGAATGTTGTTATGTTAGGGGTCGGGGCCAAATGCAATAAATTATTGATAATTTATTGCATTTTCTTTTCTTTTTTTAATTTCTGGGGGCGGCGACGTACCCTAGCCCCGCTGTTTACTCGTACCAAGGAAATACTGTGGGGAGGGTGGACCGAATGGCGCAGCGTGGTCGTAATGATTTTTTTTTTGCGGGGTGGAGGGGCAGGATGATGGGTCGCGTACATTATTGGGGCACGCCTTTTTTCTTTATTTGTTCAGAAATGTACGTTTTCAATAAATGTTTTCTACAAATATTCGGGGCCACGTGGCGATCCCCCCCCCCCCCTTGCGCCTACGCCACAGACGTGGGGTGTTCCTTATCCATTATTTCGCTTTCTTATAATCATTTTGTTTATTGCTAATTTAATTTTCATTTAATTGTTAATGAAAAGCGACCCTCAACCCATGTTATGAATAGCGACCCTTAAACGCGAACCATCATCCCGGGCCAACCCAACCCCCCCCCCCCCATCTGTCTGACCACTTAGTGCAAGTACATATTACCGACAATTTTCGTTTAAGTAGTTCATAGATGGCGTAGCCTGTGTGTGTTTCACGGGGGGGGGGGCGGTTGGGTGTAACAGCGTTGCCATCTAGGAGCTGATGTATCATGCCCCTAACCCACAGCAAAGGAAGGAATCGACAGAGAGGGAGTTGTATGGACTTAAAGGGCAAGTCCACTTCAACTATTAATAACAAACCAATCAAACTAAAAGTTTGAAAAATCGGATAACTAATAAGAAAGTTTTTAATTTTTAACCATAAAAAACTTTGAAAATCACAAGACAAATTGGCAACTCACTCATGAGTCTGTTACGTCATTCAGGCGCGGATCCAGGATTTCTTGGGGGGGGGGGGGCCCAAATTTGAAATTATGCGAGCCAAATATTGGTACGTAATGGTGACCAGCAGTGACGTAATAGGGGGTGGGTACAGGGACGGGCGAGCTTCTCCTCCCTCCTCCACGAAGCGCGGAAGCTTTGAAGTTTCAATAAATTATTAGAGAAAGAAGACGATTCGTTGTACCGTTCTCGTCTCTTAATCCTCGTCTAAATTCAGCCCCCCCCCCCTCCTGCGCGAAGCGCGGAAGCTTTTACGTTTCATTAAATCATTATAGAAAGAAGACGATTCGTTGTACCGTTCTCGACTCTTATTTTAATCCTTCAAAAATTTTCTTTGTCTGCTCCTTTTTCTTCCTACGTCCTCTTCCTTTTCTCTCCTCTCTCTATTTTTTTTGTTTTTGGGGCCAGCGTTTAAGGGAGGACCGCCCCCACTGCCCCACCCCGGCCCCGGAAGCTCAGGGGTTTAAGGCAATAAATCACCGTTAGATGAGCATCTAAGGGCCCGCCTTAGGGCCCTAGGTGGAATCCAGGGGGCAGAGCCCCCGAAAGCTTAGGGGGTTTTATAGGCATTTAATCACGGTCAGATGAACATATTTTCATACCTCATTATTTTGTGCCACTGGCAGTTAACCATTCTTTCTTTCTTGCTCCCTTTCTTTCTATTTCTCTTTAATATACTTTTTTGGTTAAGTGTGTGTGGGGGGGGGGGGAGCTCGAGGCTCCCGATCCCCGCCGTTCCTCGCGCCCTGACATGTAGGCACCTCAAGAAGCTTATTTCTTGCCTGGCTGTAAATTTAGGAATTTGTAATTTTCCAACAAACGCATGTAAAAATATAGGTAATTTACTAAAAAGTAAGGACAAATCTCGGAAAAATTATGTCATTTTAGCATTATTTGTAAACCACCGTTATGGAATTAGAAATAAACCACGTTTCCACCAAGCCGCCCCCGCCCCCTATCAGTACACCAGTGCCCCCGGCCCCCCTCCGTTACACCTTGTTGGCGGGAAAAAATCGCAACTGATCTCCCCTACCTTTCTTCTTTCTCTTTTTTTTGTCTTTCCCTTTCTCTCCTCTTTACCTTTCCCTTCCCTTCCTTTTCTCTCTAATAGGTTGTCCGGGGGGGGGGCTAGGGCCTTTCCGCCCCCATCCCGCTCCGCACGCTGTTGGCGGGATTAGCAGCAACTGATCTCCCCCTTCTTTTCACCCTTTTCTTTTCTTCTTCCTCTTTTTGTTCCCTTTTAGCTCTCCTCTTTCCCTTTTCCTTTCTTCTCTCTCTCTCTCTCTCTCTCTTTTTTTTTTGGGGGGGGGGGAGGGGGAACAGCCTGGGAGGCAAGGCCCTTTCAACCCCGATCTCTTCCTCCCTCTCTTTTTCTTTTCTTCTTCCTCTTCTTTCTTTTCCTTTCTCTCCTCTTTCCCTTCTTTTCATTCTATCTCTCTCTCTCTCTCTCTCTTTTTGCGGGGGGGGGGGGGGGGGGGCAAGGACCGCTCGGCTCCCCTGGATCCGCGCCTGACGTCATTGCCTCGCTTTCCTCTAATTGTTTTCTTTCTATTGGTAATATACATTTCTCACTTTCCCCCTGAGAATCTCATCTTCTAACACCAGCATCCAAGTCATATTGATAATAATATGTTTTTGTGTGGATGCACTAATAATCTAATTTAGAGTAATTGTTTTCAGTTAAATCATGAAAAATGTGAATTCTGAAAATTTATTTATATAAAAGTCAATAATTATGAATATACAATATTCTGAAAATAGTTTCAATTCTTCAAAGTTTATAAAAGATATTGTGAAATGTCATGCCCGCAATACGATACAAATCATATAACCTGGGCAAAGGCATGGGGAAATCAAGTTTTGGGTATAAAGAGGGGAATTAATGGGATAAAAATATATAAAGCAATTGATAAATAGTGAGGCAATGGCGTCACAAACTGATAACCAAATTGGCAATTTGTGTAGTGATTTCCATTGTTCCATAGTTTTTCATATTTAAAAAAAAAATCATAACTTCCTTATTTTTTTTTGCTCTGCTCCTCTTGTTTTTCTGCATCTATTGAAAGCGAATTATTTTAAAGTGGATTTACCCTTTAGGTTATACCACATTCAAGCTTTTCGTAAATATACAATATTGCACGATATATTTTCCAAATAAGTAAGGAATTTAGATTTTCAAGATTTTTAGCTAAATAAGATACGGTTTTGTGACCGGAAGGCATATGTGAACGGAGCTTTTATTAGAACTTATGGATCTACCATCTCCAGGCACCCAGAAACTATACAATAATTTTAGCCAATGAAAATTTTCAAGATTTTCGTTTGTCCATGACACTGGAATTCTCAAAACCTCAGGATACCAGACGGAGCTGACCGGACTACAAGCCTAGTTACTGCTCGGAGAGGGGGGGGGGGCACTTTAAAATTGTGTCTTGTTGGGGGATAGGGAGCTTGGACACTCTCGGGCCTTGAAGGTTTTCGCGTCATGTAGCGTACAACGGGGTAATGCAATCCCAATATGATTTACTGTTTGAGTTCTATAATATTTGAAATAATTGATAGTGTTTATATATTACGTACGCGTAAATATATATTTACATAACTCTACGTGTTTGTTTAACGCTGATTGGAAATAATAACTGATGATGGGGGGGGGGGGTGGATGATAGTATCTTCATTTGTACATTTTGTATCATTTTTTCTACTTTATACTTCTGTTCTTTGTTTTTTTTTAAATATTTGAATGTTTAAGATATGTGTAATAATAACAAAACAATAATAATAATAATAATAATAATACAGTCTTCTTTACCCAGGGTAGCCTCATCAATATTTATGCTGTTCTCCCTGAGGTCCTTGCAATCAAATTATAATAATAAGATGTTGGTTATAAAGGTGGCCTATTTACCCCAGTTTATGGAATGATTTTGACAATGATTTATTCTTAATAGATTTAGATAATAGTATACATTCTCAGATTAAAACAAAAAAATAGTGTTTGTTTTACCTGACTGCATGACTGCTAAAGTGTGTGCTACCAGGCGTCGGAGGGGCGAGGGGCCTCCCCCCCCCCCCACAAAAAAAGAGAGAGATTAAGGAAAATAAGGGAAAGAGGAGAGAAAGGAAAGAAAGAAGAAAAAGAAGATAAGAAAAGAGGTAAAAGAAGGGGATCGGGGGAGGGGGAAAAGGCATTGCCTTCCCCTCCAGCCCTCCTTCGCCCCCAAAAAAGGAAGAGAGGAGGAAGGGAAAGGAAAAGAGGAAAGCGATAAGGGACAGAAAAAAAGAGAAAGAAGAAAAAGAAAAGGGTGAAAAGGAGAGAAGATCACTTGCAATTAATCCAGCCAATGACGTGTTGATCGCGGGGCCGAAATGCCCTTGCCTCCCCTCCCCCCTCAGCAAAAAAAAAGAGAGAGAGGGAGAGAGAGAAGGAAGGTCGGGGAAGGGAAAGAGGAGAGAAAGTGAAATAAAACAAAGAGGAAGAAGAAAAGAAAAGGGGGAAAGATGTGCTTTTGCGCTCTCCCCCCCCCCCCCCCCAAGCGAGACCAAGCGCCATATACGCCACTGGACTCTACTGGCGTACTCCCCCAAATAAGAATAAAACGAGGTTTATTTCTAATTCGATTTCAGTGATTTAAATGACATAACTTTTAGTAAATTATACTGTTTTATGAGTTTGTTGGAAAATGACGAATTCCCAAAGTTACAGTCAGGCGAGAAGTATGCTTATTTAGAGGTCTACATGTCAAGGCTAGCGGCACAGCGGGGCTCGGGGGCATGGGTCCCCTCACTATTTTGAAAAAGTATATTCAAGAGAAGTAGGGAGAAAGTAAGAAAAATAAATTGTTACCTGCCAGTGTCACAAAATAATGAAGTCTCAAAATATGATCAACTGACCGTAATTAAATGAAATTTCAGAGGCTTCACCCTCTTGACCCCACCAAGGGCCCTAAGGTGTGCCCCTGAATGCTTATCTGACCGTTATAAAATGCCTAAAAACCCCTGAGTTTCCGGGGTATCAAAATATGCTCATCTGAACGTAATGAATGCCCCGATAGCCCCTGAGTTTCCTGGGGCTCAGCCCCTGGACCCCACGCCAATTCGTGACCTACCCGTGTCATAATAAGGTATCAAAATATGCTCATCTGAACGTAATAAATGCCCATTGCCCCTGAGCTTCTGGGGGCTCCGCCCCTAAACTCCACACCAATTTATGTTCCGCGAGCCTTGACGTGCAGACCTCAAAATAAACATATATCTCGCCTGACTGTAACTTTCGGAATTCGTCATTTTCCAACAAACTCATAAAACAGTATAATTTACTACAAAATTATGTCATTTTACAACATTTGTAAATCACTGAAATCGAATTAGAAATAAACCATTTAAGGGGGAGGCTGCCCCCTTCGAATTATTACGCCAGTGGTGTCTAGTGGCGTATCTGGTGCTTGGTCTCGTTTGGCGGAGGCGAGATGAGAACGAAACCATATCTTTTCCCCTTTTCTTTTCCTCTTACTCTTTATTTTCTTTCCCTTTCTCTCCTCTTTCCCATTCCCTCCCTCCCTTCTTTATCTCTCTCTCTCTCTCTCTCTTGCTGAGGGGGGAGGGGGAGACAAGGGCCTTTTGCCCCCGATCCACACCTTTATGACGGGAAAAATCGCAACTGATCTCCCCTACCTTTCTTCTTCCTCTTTTTTTTTCTTTCCCTTTCTCATCTCTTTCCCTTCCCCTTCCCTTCCTTCTCTGTTTTTAAAGTTTGCTGGGCGAAAGGCAAAGGCCTTTCACCCCCTACCTGAACCTCATGTTGTTGGCTGGATTAATTGCATCTGACCCCCTCCCTTTCTTTTCACCTGTTTCTTTTTTTTCTTTCCCTTTTTTTTGTTCCCTTTAGCTCTCCTCTTTCCTTTATCCTTCCTACTCTTTTTTTGTCCCCCCCCCCCCTCTTTTTCCCCTCTTTTCTTTCCTCTTCTTTCTTTCCTTTCTCTCCTCTTTCCCCTTCCCTTCTGTTCCTTCTCTCTCTAGCTCTCTCTCTTTTTTGGCGGGTGAGGGGGGAGACCCCTTCGGCCCTCCCCCTGGATCCGTGCCTGGCCGTGGGTGTGTCCCCCATCCAGTACTGACATGAGCAGTTTTGTAATAGCGAACAGGCCCCGTACGTACTGAGCTGAGCAGCTTTGTAACAGCGGACTTGATTGGTTGCCTTAAAATTCAATTTACGAGCGTTCTGCGCATCCGTCTGGCAAAGTAACAGGCGTGTGCTATCGCACCTTGCACGCGCCTGCTAAATAACAGGCGGTGATTGGTCAATTTAGCAGACGTGTGCCGCGTTCCATACGTCTGGGGCACGTGAATAAAGTCACCAACGGCTTTCCATAAACACAGGGTTCGAAGTACGTACGTTGTTCTCTCCCAGGGACTTCTCTCTGCTTGCTGCAAGGCAAAGTTGCGCCTTTACCAGTTGAAAGCGGGTTTAACGGTGTCAACGTTTGGTCCCATGGCCCGCAGAGGGTTACAGCTTATTCCTATCCTAGCATTAATGCCTTTTCATGGTCTCCTCTTGCACCATAGTGGAAGAAAGAGAGCAACAAAATACCATAATTATATCAACATTTTGAAGGCTTTAGATCAAAATGTAGGGAGGGGATGCATGTCTCGGTTTTTGTTATTCTGGAGAAGTAAAGGAGGTGACTTGTATCATCTCCAATCAAAGTTGTTTGTTCAGTCCGAAACACTGAACATAATTCTAGCCGTAATTAATTAGTCAAGTTATTATCTGATACTTTATTTATCTTGATTTATAACTAACATAACCAAGTAAATAAACAGACAAAAGAGAAAGAAAACAAACTTCCACGACTACGTAAATCCCCTCTCCCAAAATTTCACAAGAGCGGATTGCATCACCAGTGACTCATTGTGATCTGTATTCCGAATGCCAGGTTTAACTGTGTGACAATAGTGGTGAAACGTGTCATTGCCATTTTTGTGGTGGCTCCTAAGGGACACGCAAACGCAAAAATTTGACGTATACCTCTTCAACAAATTTTTCGTTTTTTACGTCCAAGACGTGAAAATAAAAAAAAACTGACGTATACCTATGCAACACATTTTTCGTTTAAAAACATCCAAGATGTGAAAAAAATGTTTTTTGGATGTATACGTATGCAAATTGTCTTTTACGTCCAAGACGTGAAAATCAAAAAAATTGACGTAAACCTATGCAATAAATTTATTGTCTTTTACGTCCAAGACGTGAAGAAGAAATATGACGTATACCTTTCCTTGGTAATTTGAAGGGACACGCAGACGTGAAAATCTGCTGGAAAATCTGCGTCCAATATTCACGTCTGCGTCTCCCAAAAATGAAACGCAGACGTGAATATTTGACGTGAATTTCTTTTCAGTAAGCTGAGCACCAGGAAGATAAGCGTATATGGGTTGGTTCTGGTATCTTTATCTTGGCATTAATGTACACCACTTCATTCTATTTTATGGACTAAAATTGATATGTACTATAGAAGGCCTAGATACATTACGCTTCGAAATTTGTAAAACATATTATGCCTGTACCAAACAATATTTGCCCCCCTCCTATCACACCCTTTTATTCTCTCTCTATTTCTTTCCATCTCTCTCTATCTCTCTCCTCTTTCTCCTGATTGTCCCACCACTCTCTCTCTCTCCCCTTCTCTCGATCTTTTCCTCCTATCTTTCTCCCAATCTGTCTCTCCTCTCTCTCTCCCCCTCTCTCTCTCCCCTCTCTCTCCCCTCTCTCCCCTCTTTCTATCACAATCTGTCTGCCCCTCTCTGTTTCTCTATCCCAATGTCCCTTTCTCTCGCTCTCTCCTCTTTCTCGTTTCTCTCTCCAAATCTGTCAATCTGTTTCTCCCCTCTCTCTCTCTCTCTCGAATTTCGAATACACATAGTACAGAGAGAATGGGAAGGGAGGAAGGACAGGAGAGAGAGAGACAGAGGGGAGAAACGGATTGGGAGACAGAAGGGAGAGATAGATTGGGAGAAAGGGGAGAGAGAGAGAGAGAGAGAGAGGGAGTGAAAGGAGAGAGGGAAGAGACAGATTTGGAGAGAGAAACGAGAAAGAGGAGAGAGAGAGAGGGGGAGAAATAGATTGGGAGAGAGAAGGGAGAGACAGATTGGGAGAAAGAAACGAGAAAGAGGAGAGAGAGAGAGAGAAAGGGACATTGGGAGAGAGATAGGAGGAAAAGATCGAGAGAAGGGGAGAGAGAGAGTGGTGGGACATTAGGAGAAAGAGGAGAGAGATAGAGATAAATGGAAAGAAATAGAGAGAGAATAAAAGGGTGTGATAGGAGGGGGGAGCAAATGGCAACAAGATGCACAAAAGATGTAATTACTTGGTACAGGCAAAATATGTTTAAACATTTCAAAGCGTAATGTATCTCGGCCTTCAATAGTAATAGTATATATCAATTTTAGTGCATAAAATACAACGAAGTGGTGTATAATTAATGTTGAGATAAAGCTGTTTAAAACATAGCAGAGCCAACCCACATACGCTTATCTTCCTGGTGCTCAGCTTACTGGAAAAAAAAATCACGCCTGCGTTTCCTTTTTGGGAGACGCAGATTTTCACGTCTGCGTGTCCCTTTTGGGAGACGCTGACGTGAATTTTGGACGCAGATTTTCCAGCAGATTTTCACGTCTGCGTGTCCCTTCAGGGCCATTGAGACCAGAAAAACGAAAAAATTACCAAGCAAAGGTATACGTCAATTTTTTTTGATTTTCACGTCTTGGACGTAAAAGACAAACAAAATGTTGCATATTTATACGTCAATTTGTTTTTATTTTCACGTCTTGGACGCTCCCCTAGGAGCCAACATACATTTTAACTTAGGGTTAACAAAAATTGGTATGCCGATAGCAGGTCTAGTTTAACCAAGGAATATTAGTGTGATACCTTTAAAAGCTCCGTTAGATGGTACTTTCAAACATTCAAACAATGGGCCAAATCTAACAATTCCTGTGATTTCTAACCCTTTAGATGCAACAATCTTTGCTCCAATTGTTTTAAAAATCCGAAAAATGCCGATTCTCCACAAAATTTTGATTGAATAGTCTAAAAATACATTTTTTGTTTTTCTTCAATATTTTATCAAACTGAACAGCTTGATTTAATGGAATTGGTGACTGATAGGTAAAGATTTCAAGATTCTTGTAAGACCTGTCGAGATCGAAGAAAAGAGAAAAAGTAAAGATAGAAAGAGAGGGGGAGGGGGTACTAGCTTAAGACAGGTATAAGAGTAGTGTTGTCGTTTACTTACCTGTAAATCGAAAATTTTCTTCATCAATCAAATTCAATCACGAAATATAGAGAACTATATATAACTTTCATAGTGAACAAGAAAGAATCAGTTACCTATCTTACAATGTTTCTAAACAGAAAATGACTGGAACGTCATTAATTTTCTCTCTCCTTTTCGGAAGCAAGAGAGAAATTTGAGAGAGGGGTAATTGGATTTTGCTTTTTATGGAGAGGAAATGAAATGGATTTAATTTTCAATGATCAATGAAGCTCTTATTTAAATTAAAATTAATGAGGTATTTGTAATGATGATAGGCAATCTTAGCCGAGCTGATTTCTCTTCTCATACTCTCCTTTGATCCGGGGGACTCGGATTCTATTAAGCTGAGCAACCTATATCTTCTTTTATGTCGGTCTCAGAGAATACATAGCATTAGAACCTGCGTTATGTTGATTGCACCCACCCATATTCTCTATATTACACGAGCTATAGGGGGGCAATCATCACAACCTTAAAAAGCCCGCACCGATTACGCTCTTTGCCGTGCTCATCATCCATTCATTACGTTTCGCGATTCACAAAATACTGTCATGTTAGTGCGTAAAAAAAACGTCTCGGCGTGCTGTACTCTACGCCAAAGCCATTCATTTATATTTTGCAGCAGTACAAACCTTCCCTTCCCTTTGATAATACCGCGACAGATACTAATTAATACTCGTATTCCAATTTACGTTCTATAAAGCACATAAAACTGTTCATTTGAATATCTATTGCATTTTGTGATATAGGCTACCTTAGTTGGGATCTACGTAGATTTGTCGGCATATATCTTCAAAGTCTACACTTCTTTTTCTCTTAATCACTTATTTTGCAAGAAATCTAATTTAGTTCGAAACTTTCCCCACTTGTTTTTTAGTTAGTAAGATTTAAGTAGTGTAAAAGATAAGCAGTGCAGCACTAAAAGTGATCTTCATTATTTTGCCACTCTCAACCCAGGTTTAGTATACATGAGTGCTCAGATGATAAGAATAATTCCCCGAACGATGTGAACATGGTGAGCACCTAGATCGTTAGGAAGTCGGGGGATACTATGGGCACCTTTGGCATCATTATGTGGTGGATAAAAAGAGCGATAACTGAAATTATATCCTGCATCAAAAATTTGTTGGCTTTTGATTGGTTGAGAGCTCGTCACATGACCAGAAATATTTGACCTATTTTTAGAAAGTACTATATGAGAGTACTATTTTGGTTTACTATTTGGGAGTTGAAAAAAAAATGTGATTTTTTTTTTTGTTAAATCTTAATTTAATGAAAACAAAATATTTTAAATCATTTTAGATAAAAATTGACATTTTTTTTGTTCTAATTTTTTTTCTCCAAATTTTTTTTTTTTTTAAATATATTTTTATATCTATATATTTATGATTTACCATGACATATTTTGACTTTAATTATCATTGTCATGGGAATAAAAGCAAACAAGCGAACAAACAAAAATAGTTGGATCGTGTTAATAGCACTGAAATGAGATATCCGTCATAATTATTTTCAATATACAGTACTTATGATTCACCTTGTATTTCAACTTGTTTTTATTTTTATTGAAAAAAAAAAAACTCGGAGATCAAAGAAGGTGGGTGCCAAGCTCATCCCAAGGCAACCAAATATAGGGTTTCAAACTCCTATTGTTATGGTGGCTTCACTCTTTCTACATGTAGAATTGTTTCCCGAATAAAAAAATGTTTTCATGTTTTACGTGGAAAACAATGAGTGATTAACACGCAAACATATATAAATAAACATTCAAAGCAACGTTCCGGCTATATAAAATTCAAGGTATGTTAGGCTCATTAATATCTGGTTTCCTAGCAACTTTCTCATTATATCCATCTATGTTTTCGTGTAATCCCTATGATAAAATTATAATCTTCGATACTCAATCTCTTTGTCATGTTTATTGTTAACATAATTGTATGTATATCAACTAAAATCATGCTATTTCACCTCTATCATGTCGATACAAAAATATATTTGTGTTAACCATGCATGGAAATCGTACCGTTCCAATCGAATATTGTCTATTGATCTGGATGGGCAATTATAAATGACTGTCATCAAATAACATTTGTACATTTCAGCCAGATTGGCTAGCTACCTTTTATCAATGTTAAAAGTTAATAGAGATGGTAATAAACAATATAAGGCATAAAACAAAAAGATGTTGTATTTTCCAATAAGGTGCCAAAACATGGGTCGGTCGGTCGGCAATATTTAAAAAGAAAAAAGAATGTATTCTTTTTTTCCCCTTCCTCTTTGGGCTGATATTTTTCAATTGTTAATGCTTTAATATTTTTTTCTCTAAAAAATGGTTTAAAAAAAAAACTTTTTTAAAAAGCAGACAGTAGATTTCAAGATTATTGGGCCGGTCGCATAGGGCAATACATCATATTTTTTTTATTTTAGGCCTTACTGATATTAGAAATTCTGTTTCCCATACTTTTCACCTTTCCTCATTATCTTTTTTTTTTAAGCTGAAAAAGCTGAAAAACGCTCTACCAACATCTACCATCAAGAACAACCAAAGTGTATATCATGAAGCTAGAATGATAATACGAAGAGATGGACTCATATTATTTGATGTCGAATCTTTGAGCAATCAGTAATAGGACGGATTCCGGTCCTTTGTTGGGACTCTTGGGAGTACGGAAGTCGAGTTTGTACAACTGTCAAGAAGAGTTTGGCGCGGTGGGCATTTCATGTGCAGAGCGTCTATTGCTCATCTTCCCAAATAATTTATTACACCTCCCGCTTCCCGCCCTTCTTACTGACCATTCAGCTCTCAGTACAGACGCCCTGTTGGAAGGTCTGGCAATGTGATGGATATAACATATGCTAATATATAAAGATGATATTAATATCAACCTCAAGCTGCGAAATGCGATTGTCGGTATATTTTAAATAATTCATTAATATTATTTTTTATATGTATTAATAATATTATTATTGTTATTATTGTTGTTGTTATTTTTTAAAAATTAGTATTAATAATGATATTATTATCATTGCTGTTGTTGTCATTATTATTATTATCATCAATATTCATTTGTTTACTTATTCCTAATAGAAAACATTCCAGATATTGAAGAAGAAAAAAAGCAATATTAATATGCTCTTTATAAAAGAAAATGAACAAAACTTAACAGGGGAAAAATTTATAAACTAATTCATTTGATCATTTATTCATCTATTTACTTTTATATTCAATTCATTTATCCATTTATTCAGTCATTCGTTTATTCATTTTATTTGTGTCGTGTTGTGTTGTGTCGTGTCATTATTTCCACTATATCATTGCACTTGTGACGTGACATGCATTTAAGTCTTCAGACTGAAGTCTGAAAGAAACGGAAAGTTTCTATTTATTCGATGATGAGCTACCACACCTTTCGAATCATAGTTTTCCAATTCCAAATCAAATTACTCAAGATTTAGGTAAAAGTCTTGGTGAATTTTCATGAGTACACCGTGGTGGAAATTGATTCTTTCCTGCGCCAGATTCGCTATGTCAGAAATCACTTCCCCAAATGTTCCTCGATTTGTCTTTTAACGCAACCATACGGTAGTTGCAGAATCCATAGCTGACGTATGCTCATGGTAAGACAAGCGCTTTATAAAGAAATCGGCTAATCCCTAAGAGCGATGGCAATTGGATTATATTTTATTCATGATCAGTGCTGAGAGGTGAGCTTTGTTTGACTTGCTGATAAACTGGATATCCAACATGAAGCGATATCGAATTATATTACTCCCTGAATAATGATAATATCTTGAGAAACCATTTTTCATATAATGTCATTTGAGTGTATGCTTTTAGCGATTCATGCCGTATAATTTTATGTTTTAAAGAGAATCACTTTTCACTGAGTTCGACGAACAATATTTGCAGTATATATTTATTTCTTTATTTCTAGTTACTAGAATGTAAATAATTTTTCCAATATCGGGATAAAACTGCCAGGTAGATTTAATACAGTGTAGGTCTTTAGTACTTGAACCAGGACCGTCACACACAATGCACTTTAGTATACATGCATACCTAGAGTCTTTTCACCGTTAAGAGAATTAATATCATACAATAACTATTTGTACATGTCACCGGTGTGATATTTCAGTTCATCAGTCAATAAAATGGCACTCCAGACACACACCCACACTAATTTAAAAACCAAATACAGAAAATACTAAAATGCAAACGACATCCTCTTCCCCTTCTATTCTTTCTTTGTATTTCTTAGATGGCAACAATTATTTCTTTGTGACGAATAGTTATCAAGTTGTTGATTCATGAACTGGGCAGGATTTGTAGTCCTTTCCTAATCAGACATCATGAATTATGAGGCTGTTGTCTGAGAGAGATTAGCTCATTAGCCCGGCGCGTTGTAACACCGCCTGTGAAGATGATGGAGGTGAAGAAGCCTTTGATGCCCACTAACACGTTATAGCGAACAAGTGTCGGCTGTGACCTGACGAGCAGAGGTACAGCGAGACGTTATATACCAAAACTAAAAGGAGGGGCAGAAAAAAGAGAGATAGAGATAGAAAGAGAGAGAGAGAGAGAGAGAGAGAGAGAGAGATAAAAGTGTTGACGTGGAGTGTGAATGTTAGGAGTTCGGATCATTAAATTTATCTTGAGAAATCATAAAAAGCAATAACAAAATGAAGAAGTACGAACGCAGATTAGTTAGAGTTATTTAGTAATATATATATTTATTGACGAAACGAATCAAGGTAATTTCTTAAATTGTCTATTACGTTATTCGAAATCTAAATCAAAGAATAAATTAAAGTACATTTATAAGAACATGGCGAAAGAGAACAGTAATCATGAAGAATACATAGTAAGAGGAGGGAGAGAAGGGAGAGGTGGAAAAGAGAGACAGAGAAAGAGAGAGAGAGAGAGAGAGAGAGAGAGAGAGAGAGATAGAGATGGAGAGGGAGAGAGAGAGAGATATATATATAGAGAGAGAGAGAGAGGGAGGGAGAGAGAGGGAGAGATAGATAGAGAGGGAGGGAGAGAGAGAGATAGAGAAAAAGAGAGAGATAGAGAGAGAGAGAGAGAGAGAGGGGGGGGGGGGGAGAGAGAGAGAGGGAGAGAGATATTAAAGAGGCTCAGGTGTATAGTTGTGTTCAATCATCATTCTTATCATCAGTGATCATCGCCTTGCCTGGATGCATGAGTTATAGTCCTGTATCTCTGTACAGTAGTTGTCAAATATTCCATGAACACCAAATGTTTAGCTTCATGGGTATTCGGACAATTATCTCGAATTGTCGCCCCAAAGAAATTAAATAATAATCACTTTCACACTCTGTTACAAAAAATGATGAATTTCGGTTACAAGTGAGATGCCTTGAGTAAATTGGGTAGTTAAAGTCTAAGAAAGCTGTACATTTTCAAGTATGTTAAAGAGTTTTAATTATGGTCGATTCGTTTGGGAGATATTACAGACACACTGTTATAATTGCTGTTATTTGAATAGAAACATACTTTGCTATAAATACATTTCCGATCCGAATTCAGTCTCGAATAAAGGCCAATACATACTTTTCAGACAATAAGTTATACCATACTCACACTATCTGAAGATCGATCAAGCCGAGAGTCTGTTTATTTTTGATTGAGTGTTTCAGACCATGTTTATCTAAATGATATAATAAATCACAAGTTAACCTTGATTGTTAACTTCTTGAAGGAGGGTACCAGTATTTATGTCATTCATATGATATCCAACAACTCTTCCGCAATGATGTTCAGCATAATTGAGCACTCAGGAAGCATGTAATCTATATCGCATGTAGTTAGATCGCAGTAGGTCCATGGTTAGATCATGATAGATACATCCGATATAAGTTTTTGGTGATGTACTATTGTACATAATTACGTCGCATACTAAATGACCGTGCAAAAGCGATTCTTCGTTTCGTATCATAATTATCTCGAATTAAAAAATAAACATATATATATTTCAAAAGACATTATTATGTCCGCTATTTGTGAATCTTTTACCTATCCTTCCCTCTGACTGTTCTTCTTCTGTTCAGGTCTCTTCCCCTTTTCAGAGAGAAATGGGATGATGGTAAGAAAGTCTTATGACATTAGGCAGTGCCTTTGATCTCCTACATCATCTTCCCACTGCAACAAATGTATATGATTGGATATTTGAAGGTG
The DNA here is from genome assembly GCF_000002235.5 of Strongylocentrotus purpuratus. Classification (NCBI taxonomy): domain Eukaryota; kingdom Metazoa; phylum Echinodermata; class Echinoidea; order Camarodonta; family Strongylocentrotidae; genus Strongylocentrotus; species Strongylocentrotus purpuratus. Next base: position 39,696,404 of record NW_022145611.1, read on the forward strand.
TGATCATTGAGGGTAAACTGATAGGTTTCATGATTCATATTCTAATTGATGGCACCAGGAGGCTAGTCCAGCGCAAAGGCGAACAGTTTCACTGTAAGGTGTAACATACTTGGCAAATGAGAGGCACAAACCGTTCATAGAAGTAGTGTACTCAAACCAAGGAAAAGGGCAGGGTGGTATTCGCCGTGATAGATAAATTACCCCTTCCCATTTCATTGTAACTATTTACGCATTCCAAAGACAACAAATTAACCCGAGTTGAGGAGAAAATACATCAACAAAAAGTCAAACCAACCGGCTCATTTTAGCATGTTATACGAGGTATGGTCATCGTCAAGCAGATGGACTGTGCGCCTAGGTAAGAGGTTCGAATCTCTACGACGGCATCTATGCTTTTCTGCCTCACGCGACCAAGGTGAGGTAAATACGTAGCGGTATAAGAAGAAATGCCTCGAATGACCTTAATATGCTGCGGTTTAAGTACCATGACGAAAACCTATGACTATGAATTACTACCCAACATAATTAGCGGCTGCCTTAATGTTTATAGCGTAAACATGATTTATAGGGCTTCTCTTTTATAACAACCATAAATATGATAATTGGGCTAAGCAAGTGATGACAAAAGATGACATCATGATGACATCTTTGCTCGTTAGATTTTATCAAAAATACATTTTCAAAACTTTCAAATGTTGCATTCAATTTGTTTAACGAGACCTGCCAGTTTGCTCCTTTTCAAACATGTCAAAATGACTGATCTGACTGAATTGGTGTGTACTGCAAGATTCTGGATTCATAAAAATGATAAGAAATTTGGCCCATTCTTGTTAAAGTAACAAGCACTGTACACAGAAAGATGTATATAAGACTATACACAAACATGTGGTATAAAAATCAGACCTCATTTTTAAGCTGTTACTTGTCATATTTTGAATATGGATGCATTTGAAGAGCCGTGTTATTCATGGAACAATTTTTCCAAGATGTTCTTCTCACTTACATAATAACAATGATAACGCTGACAAATTATTTTTCACCCCTCCCCAGAACTCAATCTTCTCTTTAAGCAACTGGCCATTAATACGTTTTAAAAGCTACCACACTTAACATTCTAACACTATAATGGTTGGAACAAAACCTTACGAGGACTGACAATGTAGAAGCACAATCATTGCGTTTAGTGAAACTTGATTTAATAAGATCTTTGATAACCTATACATGCCAACCCATAGTGGAGGTATAAGACACGGATACAATTTAATTTAATCTTACTTTAATTGCATGGTAATTTGATCCATACATTTCTTACAGTCTTGGCTATAATTATGTAGGCTAAAAGCAATCCGATGCTAAATTACACTTTTAATTTTTCTCCTATTCTTTGTATTTTGAAATGTTATATATCTTGATGTAAATTTGTTTCTTTTTCATTGTATTACTAGTGATCATCTTGTCGTACCCACATCTCTGTCTTTGTTTGGTTCTTGGAATTGATTTCAATTTCACGATCAAAATTTGATAGAGAGTAGGGATTTTGGAAGGCAGTAATCAATTTATGAGACGCCCGAACTTATACGAGATCTGCAAACAATACATAAGTCAAACCAATAAAATTAAAATACTCTCCCCATTGCATTAATCAAAGAAAGCGACTACCTGAATCCATTTGCGATCTGTCAGCCTCGCTTTCCGCCTCCCATTTAAAATTCAAAATTTAAATCTGTTCTCCTTCTCTTTCTGCGCTTTTTAATTACGTATACATTAAAACTTGATACTCTCAGCAGGTTAAGCTCATTTCATAAATATGTATTGCTTCAATGAATTCTGGAGCTTACTGCGATTTTCAGAGGAAAGTCGGATATAGATTTAAACCACTCTGCTGTTTATTTGTGTTGCAATCTTATTTCATATCGTAGTATCGCCTTAGGATTCTGATTAAAGAAATCCTTATTTGTCAAATTACGTTTCTGTATATCATCATGTGTTCAGGTGCAGCTCTATTATCAAATATTCTCTTCCTCTCACTCACTCTTTACCCCCCCCCCCCTCTCTCTCTCTCTCTCTCTCTCGCTTTCACTTTTTTAAATAATTTCCCTCTCTTGTTTTTCTCTCTCTCTATTTTTCTGCCTTCTTCCTCTTTTTCCGATATAGCTCCTGTTATTCACTGTCGCAGTAATATTTCTCCGTGCAGGCTTAGTTTAAAAGATCTTATACTTTTGTATCCCACCCCCCTCCCCCACTCCTTCTCACTGAAAATAATCATTGATATGGTTTACCTTTCGGCACGTTCTCAATTAAATCTTCTTCCTTAAATCCATTTTCATTTCACCTAGATATGGGTATAAAAACAAAAATAAAGAAATAGAAAAGGATTTGGCTCAGTTTCTCAATCATAATTTTAATCTCCTATACTACTGTTTGATTTATATTATTTTTCATCACTTTCTGTCATCTCTATCTTATCTTCTAAAAGGATTCTTAAATGAGTTTATTTTGACCCAAAATTTAATTATTTCAACAGCTGTTTAAAAAGAAATCATACAAAAGCTGACCACGAAGGCTGCTAGAAAAGCATGACATTGTAAATGTAGACCATTTTCCAGTAAATACCTTTCCTATTTCGGTTTGTTTCATCCGTTTCTTAATTATTCTCATTCCTTTTGAATTTGATGGTGTCTTAATGATATACGCGACAACATTAGTTATCAATAATAACTCTATTTCTCCCAATTTTATTGAACATTTTACATTTGTTCTGATCTTTAGAAAATGTTTTGCTTTCTCATCTTATCATCTCTTGGGGCGTCGCTTGATTATTCTGAATGGGAGAAAATGTGTTGGACCAAATATATGGCGCCGACATTTTAAACAAGGAAAGAAAACGGGGGTCTCAGATAGTTTTTCAATTTAGCGACGCCCCCTTCTTTTCTTCTGTTGTCAAACTCCGACAAGAAGATAAATCATGTATATTTTTATAAAAGTGAATTTTTCAAACTCTTGCCAAGGACATTCACTCTCTTTTCTAAATTAATTAAATATACACCGTTCAAATCCCATGTATTGTATTTTATGAATGTTGATACGATTTCTTGTTATAGAATATCACTTCATCATGACATCTAAAGTTTGACGACGAAGCCTAATCCACTGCATGAACACAATCTGGATTTAGATTTGGATTTAGTACATGCATAATGTTTGCATAATTTGAAACACAAATCAAATTCATAAACACAAGCGCAAGTGGTTCTTGAGTGAGCTTATTATTATTCTTCCTCAAAAAAAATGTCAATTTTCTATGTAGCGTTTTGGTTTGTGTGTATTTTCTGTATAGTATATCCTATACATGCATGCCTGAACAGTGCTAGAAATGAATGAAACAATATAGTGAATAATTATCTGAAAGTGTTTTGCTTTTAGTATAACAGGTACATGTATATACATTTAAAACACATTTAAACTGCATTCATTGTTGTGGAAATAACTGGAAAGGGTAAACAAAACTGTTTCCATAGTTAATCGAATCCAGGTCTGCTCTACCACGGATTTCGTAGAAAATCCTTGCGTCAGACGCACGGATTTGAACGTTTTTTTAAGGCACGTAGAATACTCAAGCGCCAGCAGAAAGTTTTCCAACATGTCCAGTTCCCTCTGCGTATGGCTACTTTTTTTATGAGCGCCCGTGAAACGTGCAGCCAGTCGTTGGTTTTAGTTGTTTGCAAGGGCTGCCTGCGAACATCGCACGGACTACTTGCGGAGCCGCATGGCGTAGTACACAGCAATACGAAACCATAAGACATCGTGCGGCAGCTGCAAGGCACCTGCACGGGGGTATATAGTTCACTCCAATTATTCTTGCAGGTAAAGGGCCTGCTCACAACAACCAATGCACGACACATTTTGCCACGACACGACAGCAAATTTGGGCAAATCGTGGGTCATCGGGGGTCATCGCAAGACAGCACCACGAAATATTGAGCATCGTGGCATCGTCTTGGCATCGTGAGGCAAAATTGGACATGCAACCTTTTTGTTCGACGGTTTTTTTTGTGTGGTATTTATGTCTTGTGGCTGTTGTGAGTCTGTCCTACGTTAGTCTTGCGATAATCTTACGACTATCGCATGATAAATAGGACTTGTTGTGGATACCAGAATAACTTTTGTTTGTCAAAAAACTTTACGACTGTCGCTAGACTGTCCTACGACTGGCCCATGAATGTGATATTTCGTAAGAGGCTCACACAACATTGAAAGTCTGTCGTGCGTTAGTCTTCGGTTAGTCTTCGGTTAGCATCCTCGGTACAAACTTGGATTAAATTAGGGCAGAACTGTTCCCATATATATTATATATATATTTATATAAATATGTAATTATGTCTGTGTATCTGTGTGCATACACATTTCAATTACACGGATTGCATTCACTGTGGAGTAACACATAAGTCACACCTACTAGACTGACACCAGAACGAACAAGAAATAGCCTTATCCCGAATAGTCAAGAATCGGTCGTTTTGAAGATGGACTGAAGTGGAGTCAAAGTGGAGTCGGTTTGGTGTTTTAAAATGTGGCGCCACTACATAAGCTAAAGCAGTAAAACTCAGGTCAAATCTTTCTGAAGGACATAATGGTACGATAATGTTTTTGCACTAGATCATAATCTTATACCCTTGTAATTCGCCATGATATTATCATATTACCTCTTTTACAGGTCAAACTTAACGACAAGTACTGCTTGGGTTGCTGTGAGGGTATTTAAAAGCTAAAGCCAATATATTACATGATGTTGTAGGTATATTTTACTTTTTTAATCTCTCTCTCTCTCTCTCTCTTTCTTTCTCTATCTATCTCTCTCTCTCTCTCTTTAATGATAGGCTTAAATTAATTAATGATTCTAACTTTTTACGTGAATATAAGAATAGACTAAATGAGTATAACGAGTAATTATCATAAATTCAATAATTATGCTAGTTCTCTATTCCTATCAAATCCTTAGGATTTACTCAATAATTTGCCGATAACTCTTCTGATAACTATTGAATACTCAGTATTGTTTCTGATGGCATAACGAGTTTCCTCAGGAAGATAATTATAGTAACATGGGGGGGGGGGGGGTGCAGTGGGACCAACGATTGAGGGGGCACTGGCACCCTAGGGCAGGGTTCCGGGCTTACCACATGAGTGATATGCTATTTAACAAACATATCAGAACAATTACCCCCTGGACAATCACACTGTACAATTATCAGTGGGGCAATTGCCCCGAGGACAATTACTTCATAGTATAGGATGATTATCCCCTCAAGACAAAATTACCCCTTATGACAAGTACCCCAAAGAAAATTACGCCCGATGAGAATTACCCCCCCCCCCCCATTCTCTTAAAAATTAACCCCTGGGATAATTCTCCTAAACAATTACCCTTAGGACTACCCCCCCCCCCCCCCGGGGACAGTTACACCCTGAGGATAACAACCACATAGCAAACTTGCCATCGGACACTTATCATCAAGAAAATCCCCTCTTATCAATAATACCTTATCCCCCGGATTGATGACTACCTATCGTCACAACTACCGCGGACCTGGGTGATAAATAATTACCCTTATTGACTGATAATCTAATTATTTATGCAATCCGATGGAGGCTTTACCACTCCCCCGCAATTTTTCACCGAGTAAAGTAATATATCATTATTTATGCATCCTCTGTAATTTTCCTAATCAGATGATCGTGTAATTGCCTTTGTATGTATAATGGACCCTCATCCATAATCTATTCCAAAATTTAAAATTTCCTTCAAGTTGTGTATAATTTTGTTGTCGTATTGAAATAAAAATATTATTTCTTCTTGTATAATCTACAATACCAGTATGTGTGTATAATATATTTGTGTGTGTGTGTGGGTGTGTGTGGGAGTGTTTTTTTGCGATTGTCCTAGGGATGATTATAGTATAGTTCAGATGGTAATCGCCCTAGGGAATAGTAATAATTGTCCTAAGGGGGTAATTTTCTGGGGATAATTGTCTGGGGGATTTTTGTCACAATGGGAATAATTGTCCTAGTGTTTTATTGTCCAGGGAATTATTGTTCTAAGGAATTATTGTCCTGTTGGTAATTTCCGGGGGGGGGGGTAGTTGTCCATTTGTCCTAGGGGTATTTTCCCGCTGGTAATTGACCGGCGTGATTGTCCAGGGGGTAAATGTCCTAGAACCTTTAACAAGGACTCTAAACAGTAAAACGGCAATCACCTTTTAGAAAACGAGGAATGACAGCGTTTTCAAAATAATAGATTAAGCTTTTGACATGCTGGAGCTCAACACTTATTCTAGCTTGTTTAAAAGTTGATCTCTTCAGCCCTTTATTAGGTGAGGATACTTTCTAGTGTATCAGCGATTGGGGGAAGATGTTGGTGAGGTCTTCTTCGTCTTCATTTTATTCTTTTATTTCCCCCTTTTAAAAAAGATGAGGGGGGGGGGGGGGCATTTCCCCTTCTCGGTCGCCACAGCTAAGCCACTGATAGGAGTAGGGGGGGGCTATGTTATTTATGAGCATTGTAAGCCTAAATAAATAAGTCTAACAGAAGCTTTCATTATCTTCTTCTTCTTCTTCTTCTTCTTCTTCATTTCTGGTAGTAATGAAAAAACAAATACAATTGTTCATCAAGGGTCTTCGGACGTCATTTTTATCTAATTTTCTGCATTGTCCGGTGACCGGGCATACTTGTCGATCGTAAATCATTTGTGGACATTGTAAACGGTCAATCACGATAGCCATGCGTCATCATAACCTGAAATGACCTCATCAAACCGGCGACTGACCAGTCCATGTTGCCTCACCGGACACATGCCATTCCTGGCAGAAATGTCCAGTATGACAACCTTGACCGTTAGATATGTGCACAGTCGTGGTTTTCACTTCCCTAAAGGGAATAAATCTCTTACAACTTGACCCCAGGCACACCTAGTACAACCCATTATCGTACTCTCTCTCTCTCTCTCTCTCTCACTCTCTTTCGGCTTCTCTCTATCTCTCTCTTTCTCTCTCTCTCGCTCTCTCTTTGTTTTTCCTCCCCTCTCTGTCTCTCCCTACCCCTCTCTCTGTATGTATCTTTCCGTCTGTCTTTATTTCTTGTTTCTTTCTCCTTGTTCTCTCTTTAATTATGATAGTCAAACAGTTAGAAACCACATCAATACAACGGCGATTCCTATCCACTACGATAACGGAATGATTTACAAAGTTATCAGAAAATTTAAATAATTATGTGCATAAATGAACACCCCCCCCCCCCTCATCCCGCTTCTTCTTCGTCTTTTTTCAAGTCGGGTCATGCGATATTTTCCACAGCCCCGTCGCTTAAAACTATACCACGTCAATAACGCGCATTTTGATTTATTATGGTCATTAGCGGGTATAGCCTGACAGTATTACTATTATTAGTGACCAGCAACACGCCAGCAATACGCCTTCAACCGACTTGATATTAATTGCCGCCAACAAGGTCGAATTCTCGGAATTTAATTCAAGAAAGCCTTTGGTGCCTTTCAAATGTGCCTACAGCATTCTGAGTCTGAGTTAGGGCCACCTTTAAAAAAAATCCAAGTCGTAACGTTTTTCATATCAAACTCAATTTTTCAGAGTACATTTACCTTGCGATCAGTTCAAGTTGCCCTGATCGGGACACCTGTCATTTACATGGTTTTAATCCATGTTAGATGCCTGGTGGTAAACGTGCAATGGGCGGGAGGGGTGTTGGGAGTTAAGGGAGGGGGCAACCAGAGTCAAAATATGATGGTCACAAATGCTATCTTTTTTTGTAATGAAATGTTTTATTTTTCCAAACAGAAGAAGTACAATTCAAACAAAGTGAATACAAAAAGTTAAATCAGCAACAAGTCAAAAATAAATTCGTAAATTTTCTTTTACAGAAGAAAGATATTCAAAATATATACAAAATTAGCCTTTTTAAAAACAATTTTCATTGATCAAACACTGCTTTGTTCATAAAATAATACTAGTACTAGTAAGATACTACCCTGCAGATAGAGAATTGAAAATCAAAATGAGATGGTGGTGTTGATCGATCTAGATCTCGGAGTATCGAATACTACATACCTGCAAGAATAATAGTTCCACGTAGCTTAATAAATCATGGTGTAAGGATCGTGATGCATTTAGAATGAACTATTCATAGACACTATAAAATGCTCTCTTGTTTTATTTTGAGCTATATAGTGATGTCAGTGGCGGATCCAGGAATTTCTTACCGGGGGCACAAAATCGCATGGGGTGTAATATATGAAAAACGATGGAGCGAGGCGTCAGCGGCGAGGGAGCGGAGAGACCAAGCGAGGTGGGTGTGGGAGGGGGTCAGAACCCCCTCCCTGAGTAGGAAGCATTTGCAGTTTTAGAACCACATTAGGTGCATTTTCAGGCACTTCCTGGAGTAATAATGACGTAAAATTGCTTTCTCCTACCCCCTCATAAGATAGGGATCCAGGGGCGGATGATGGGATCTGGCTTTTTGCTAAGGGGGGGGGGGGGGGGGGGGGGGGGGGGGGGGGGTGGGGGGGGGGGGGGGGGTGGGGGGGGGTTGACCCAATGACGACACGGAGCATCGTCCACGAGCCGCGAAGCGATTTTTTGGGGTGCTATTTTGAACCCCCGTAAGTGATGTTTTCCTGGAATCTATATAGGCCTACTAACACATGGAGACCATAAAAAGCAGTGCATGATAACGTCTTTTTAAATCAAGTAACAGTATGAGGGGGTTCGACCCAATGACGATGCAGTCCGAGCCGCGTAGCAGCGAGGCGATTTTTTTATTGTTGGGGGGAGGGGGTGGGCTATTTTGAACCCCCGTAAGTGATGTTTTCCTGGCATCTACTGACACAATGGAGACCATAAAAGCAGTGCATGATAATTAAGTCTTTTTAAATCAAGTAACAATTTAAGGGGGGTCGACCCAAAGACGATGCAGAGCATTGTCCACGAGCCGCGTAGCGGCGAGGCGATTTTTTGGGGTGCTATTTTGAATCCCCGTCAGTGATTTTTTCCTGGCATCTATATAGGCCTACTAACACAATGGAGACCATAAAAAGCAGTTAAATCAGTAACAGTTTAAGGGGTTCGACCCATGACGATGCAGAGCATCGTCCACGAGCCGCGAAGTCCGAGCCGCGTAGCGGCGAGGCGATTTTTTGTTGTTGTTGGGGGGGGGGGCTATTTTGAACCCCCGTAAGTGATGTTTTCCTGGCATATATATACTAACACAATGGAGACCATAAAAGCAGTTCATGATAACGTCTTTTTAAATCACTTAAGTAACAGTTTAAGGTGGGTTCTATACCCAATGACGATGCGGATACTGTGTGGGTCTGGACACATGATGGCGTTTTTCTATTCACATCACATTTTCACTTGGCAGCCCAAGTGGGGGGGGGGGGGGGGGGGGGGGGGGGTTAAACCCCCTAACCCCTCCCCTATCCCCCACAGATCCGCCACTGGGATCTTTTGCAAACTGGAAGCAATAAGCATTACATGTAGGCGAAACGGATAGAAACTTCGCGGCCACAGGGATGACAGAAAATAATATGACACTGAAACCAGCAACTGTGGCAGGATTAATGGCGGGGACAATCTGCATGCTGAAAGAGCACTTAGAATAGGTTATTCGGAAAATTAATTCGAGACTAAGTTATAAGTTAGAAGTTAGAAGTTATAAAGGAGATAAAATCTTTGGTATTAGTCATGTTCGACTTAAATTGCATGCCCCCCCCCCCCGCCCCTTACCCGTAGAAAAAACACCTTCTTATAATATCATCCCCCTTTCTTTCTTTTCCCTTCTCATTATTCTCCTTTTCCCCTTTTCTCTCCTCCGTCTTTCCGCCTATTTTCTTCTTTTTCCGCCTTTTCTCTCCTCTTTCTTTCCCTTTCCCTTCCTTTTTCTCCTCTCCCCTTTTCTTTCCTCTTTTCTTCTTCTTTCTCTCTTCCCTTTTTTTCTTTTCCCCTCTCCTTTTTCTTTCCCCCTCCTTTTTCTCCTTTTCTTTTTTTGGGCCGGGGGCACGTGCCCCCTGTGCCCCCTGGATCCGCCACTGGATGTGATATGAATTAGGACACAATAACTTTGATGTATTATCCTTTGTTACAAAGTAGTCTCGCTCAACATTAGGTTTAGTTTTTCTCTAATGAAAATATATAAAAGGATATTATAGTAATTACTGAAAAAACATCATGAAGAAATGGGAAATAAGCAGCTAGTGAACTGATTATAGCAGCCAACCAGCAGACTTTACCATCCTGTAATTACAAACCAGTACTTCACAGTCACTTTTAGGTCCATGCTTGTATGTAAGTTCATTTGATTGTGTTCAAGGTAACTTGATACTAACCCTTCATGTTATCTAAATTACATCACTAAACGTGAAATACACGGTTGCACAAGGCCAAGGGCTTTTCAAATGAAATTTAAACCTATACCAAAGTCACAGCGACCATGGTCGGTAGTCTATCATCAAAGACCAGATCTCCTTTGATTTCATTTATCATTTATCCTTTCATGTTTCACTTTTTGCGGTATATCTAATACCGTTACTTCAAACAAATCGGTTTACTATTATAGCCCCTTTTCGTGTCGAAGACGACGTCCACACATAATACGTCTTCGCTTCAGCTCTTAATATTGTTCATTCCTTTTTAATTTCTTACTTATTTTACGGTTTTATTATAACTTTAAAAAAAATCTATCACAGCTTCGACTCTAGTGTTAACAAACTGATTTTTTAACGAAGCATCTGCAAATCGGTTAATTTTTTGTGTCGAAAATAATTACAAAACTTAGACTATTGGTTTAAATCTAAAATTTGCCTATTAGTTATTTTTCTTTGTTGTCCGATCAACTAATCAAAAAGTAATAAGAGAGTGGTAGTTCTATCAAAATTATTTATGCCGATTTTAAAAATGTTTCCCATCCCCATGACATCTTCTGCGAAAATAAAAGATTATAATTTTATGCATAATATTCTGTTTCAGGATTTAACAAACTGTTCTCTAATATTGAGTCTTCCTTGTTATCACCTTAAATTCTCCTCAGAATTGTGTGTGTTTATTTGTTCTGTTTTTTGTATTCATTTCAGTAATTTAATAAAGGTGTTTTCTTTTCTAGACTAGATTTATCACTGGGGAGTGAACCTTAGTTTTGTCCTAATTTCTGCTGGTATATTGCCTGTATAACTGTAAACACACTCATCTTGTTACATAGTTAAAATGAATAGTGTTCTGACTAATCATTTATCGAGATCCTGCCCTCAGTTTTGTAGATTAAAATTTAGAGAAAATAGAAAAGAAATTGTATAGGGCATAATTGGGTCAAATCATGAACCAAGTCAATCAGTTATTGCAAATAATTATATCCTATTGGTTAACAATTATCGAACCCCCCCCCCCCCGAAAAAGAATAGGAGGGTTACAGCATCATGAAATTTAAAGAAAATGTTCGGGAAATGTGAAAGGTTAATGAGCAAAAATAATGGCGCTTGCTTGAGAGCAAGACGACAGATTTAAAGAGTGGTTTGGAAATTCACCCCCCCCCCCTTAACAACTGGAATGTGTATCACACCAGACCCCATCCTAGGAGCAGTGGCAAGGGATTAGCAAATGATGCCATATTTTATCTAACTACAGTTACTTTTTGCATAAGGACTTAGTGTTCGATATGTAAAACGTATATGTTGTATCAGTACGACATCTAAACCAATAAAATTTCTTTGACGGAAATCCAAGTTTAAAAGAAAATTGCTCTGAAGAAAAAACAGAAAAATTAACTTGTCTTTTCAGTCTTCCTAGAGTGTGTTCGTGTGTATGCATAAATAATCTTTATTTCAAGACAAAATGTCATCATTATGAAAATAGGGGGATTGTCATGGTTTTTCAGGGACTTTGGAAATATTTATGTGATGATATACTCCGCTTTAATCTCTAAAAATTAGATGTCATAGTATGCCCTTATTATACTAACTGATTCTTTTGACCATATTTTTATATTATTTATTATTTATTACCTTAATCTGTATCATTGTGCAGTGCACGCAAGAATTAGCAAAATAGCAGTTTTGATAATGTAGGTCGATATTGCACATTAATTAGATCATAAATTAGTTCATTTTCTTTTATCGTTATTTTTGTACTTCATTTTCTTCTTTTCACAAGGTTGCATAATGTTGCATAACGAGTCGTCGCACACGAAACCTTAGAGTACAAATTCCCCCCGCCGAGTCTGTCGTCTGAACTAATCTCGTCTGGTGTATCTGCAGCCGAGATGACGAAGGGGAATCAATGGCGAAATATCAACAGTAGATGACGCTCTTCCTTGTATATCTTTATGAAATTCCTTTATGAGAGCGCAACGCACTCGTAGTTTTCAAATTTGAAATTACCTATCTAGAAGTCCGTTCTCAGATTTTAAAAAATCGTGAAAAATAAATTTGTACTAAAGTTAAATCTTGCATGACGTATAAAATAAGGATATAGAGACTTCCCCCCCCCCTCATACTTATTACGCCACTCATATTGTCTCATTTCCCTTTCGATTTTGTATGAATACAATCTTCAGTCTTTTATCTCTCCAATGGCATATTTGGTGACTACTTGAAATTTGGTGTAGCAACAGGTCGGAAGTTATACTGACGTCATCACTGGCATCTAAACTGGTGGGGAAAAAATAGAAGATGCACTAAACGAAGTACATTGTTGTTAATAATTTGTATAATTATGTGTTTATGTAATTATGTTATAAAAATTATGTATTTTAATGTAAATTTTTCATTATTAGGGCGTAAATCTCATAATGTCATAATGTATTTTCACATCACTGTTATAGGGATGGCATGAAATTAATTTGTGCACTTGCAGTTTACAGTTACTGCTTCAGTTACGAAATTGACCCCATATAATTCTTGTGACAAACACATTCTCTCCCTCTCTCTCTCTCTCTCTCTCTCTCCTTTTCTCTCTCTTTCATTTATGCTCTGTCGCTCTAATCTTTATTTGGTAAACAAGCCCTTTATGTTCATTCACAAAATTGACAAAATTTCGTCATTGTCTGACTTTAAGGTCAATCTTGAACAACTGGCCAATGTCCAGTGGTGACCTATAAGATTAGTGGCCCAGTTCATAAAAAAGTCAGAGAGGGAAAAACAGAAAAACAAAGACGCTGGTATGGAAATTGTTTAATTACGGACTTGATAAAGTAAACCACATCGCATAACTTTATCATAATGGATTACCCAAGGCCTTGACTTGACCGCTAAGATTGAGACGGATAAAATATAGAGGCCATTCTAACCTTCAACTTGCGGAACATCTTGGCCATGGTCATCAAACTGAACTGGACACTTGACCCATCATTAAAATTTATAGTATGACTAAGTCTCCACGTGACATGACACAATCCATATTTTAGCGGAAGGAGGAATTTCAACACGAAAAGAAGATAAAGAGTAAAAGAGAAGAACAGAAAAAATGTTAAAAGTTATTTTAACAAAATCATGATGAACTATATCTTTTCGGACAAATAGGGGTAATTATGAAGAGACCTAAATAGGCACCTGCACTTACAAAAGATCCATCAAAACATACATATAAATATAGCGAGAAAATCAAGAAAAGGCGTTAGACATGTAATAGCTGTATGGTTACAAAACTGTAAATTCAAAAACCATTTTGCGTTGGTTGCGTCCGAGAACGAGATAATTTTCTGAAGAAGAAGGCAGGAAGCGAAAACAAGACAGAACATATAGTAAGGAGAGAGAGAGAAGAGAGAGAGAGAGAGAGATAGAGAGAGCGAGAGATAAAGAAAGAGAGAGAGGGAGGAAGAGAGAATGCAAGAGAAGCAATAACTACCAAAGAATGAAAAAGAGAGAGAGAGAGAGAGAGAGAGAGAGAGAGAGAGAGAGAATAGAGAGAGGGAGGAAGAGAGAATGCAAGAGAGAAAGCAATAACTACCAAAGATGAATAAGAGAGAGAGAGAGAGAGAGATAGAGAGAGAGAGAGAGAGAGAAATAGAGAGAGAGAGGAAGAGAGAAAGCAAGAGAGAAAGCAATAACTAACAAAGAACGATTGAGAGAAAGAGAGAGAAAGAGAGAGGATGATATAACCACAATGCGGTCAACATCGAGGCTGATAAATGTTTCCTCTTGACCCGCTTCTTCATACAGTCAATGATAGTCACGATGACCAGAAACTTTAAGAAAGATAATAAACTCAGGTATTTAATTCACATCCCCCACCCCTTTGCCCAGTCTTTCACTTCTCATATACGGCTTAGATTTCTTTTTCAAAAAAAGATTATTACAAAAAGTATTTGTTTTTAATCTAGATGAACCTCGATAATAAAAGCATTTATTTAAATTAAAAAAGATCGGTTTATTTTGCTGGGACTGGGGAATTGTGTATACATAAATAAATACATTAGCATGTTAAAGGGGTATGTTTGGGGACAGAGGGCTCTAATAACTAATTAGTGCAACAGAAATGACTTTATTGAGTCCAGTTGGAAATAAAAGATACAATTTTTTAATGTAGGCCTACTACTCAACAGATTTGAGTTTTTTTTTTTAAATGTTGGATTGTACAAAAAATCTCTTTCTTTAATGCTTTAGTTTAGGCGAAGTACTATCGTTTCGTGTGTTAGAATATAGGCCTTTATCTAAATAAACTTTAAGTATCTACCAAACGCACTAACGGATTTTAAACAAAGAAAACAAATTAAAAAAAACTAATTATTTGTTTAAAATATATTAATAACTCCCTCACGATCCACCACATAATTCCAGTGATAGATTTATCTAAAAATAAATGCCTTAACATTATTATCCAGAAGGGTTAGCTACGCCTAAAATATTTCAAAAACAGACAGTGACACGAATTCTTTTAAATTCAGAAACTATGGCTTCCATAAGCATGTTAGTGACTAAGTTTTTTTAGATTAATGTTTGGTTTGATCAAACTTTTTCTTAAGTTTCAGAGGCCGAACAGCAAAATGATTTGAGTAATCTTATGAGCACAGTACAAACACAAGACAATAAACAAAACAATGTAATAATTAAACAGCAATCGAAGTCGGCAAAATGATTTACTTAGCTAAGTTACGCAAAAAAAAATCCTTACAAACCAATTACTCGTAAAGTGACCACAAAGAGGACAAAGGGACATTTGACTGTAAGCTGACTAAAGCCTAGCCTTGACCATTCGAAAGTGCCTTCGTACAATTACATCTGGTCATCAGCTTCAATGTGATCTCTAAATGTATGGCATGTTGGAAAGACAATGATGAGATTTTTTTTGTCGGAATTGGGTCTGGAAAAGTGCATTTCTATTGTGATGAATGATGGTCCTAACAACGTTTCAAGGAAAATGTTAATTGATAACCCAGATAATTATAAAGATAACGCCAAAAGCATATTTGAGTAACGATTACATAAGTTTTGAGCGCCACTTTCAATCATGCAAAAAAAAGAGAGTAACCCCTACCTACAGTGAACAAGACCATAATATGAAATACATATGCATAAATGGAAACACTGCATCCTTTTTCCCTTCTTAGCCTTTCTTATATTCAAGTAGATTTGTTCCTTCTTTCTGTTCTATGTTTGAAATCTTTCTGTTGTAACCTGTTTTTATGTATATTCAAATCTCTATGCAGAGGTAGAGTATCACCATGATGCCTTTTCGATAGCGGATCCAGAGGGCGCTTACATGGCTACGGCAAAATCCACCGGCAAAATCTACTATACACAAAAAATGGCCCTGGTTAATGTGCCCCTTCCCTCTCTTTCTTTCTTGTCTTTTTAACATTAATTTGTATCTATTATTGAAGCAGTTCAGTGAAACTCCTTAATTCTCTTTCTCCCCCTCTCTCTCTCTCTCTCTCTCTGTCTCACTCTCTGTCTCTCTGTAATATGTCTGTATGTCTCTCTGTCTGTCTGTCTGTCTGTCCCTCTCTCTGTCCCCCCCTCTCTCTCTCTCTCTCTCCTCTCTCTCTCTCTCTCTCTCTCTATCTCCGGGGACGGTTTTAGACCCAACATGCTTGTCAGATTGTGTCGGACTTGCATCCCTCCCGAGCCCATTGCAAGGGAATCCTGGATCCGCCCCTGCTCATTCAAAGATGATTGTGACCGCTGCCAAAGCAAGACGTGACATTCATACGTACTCACACATATTATGTGTGAGTTCACTGACCTACCATATTACAGTCTACCTTGAGACATACCGACATCCATCTTGACCTCAGGTCATCTCTCATTGGTCAAATATCGGACATGACCCCACAATGCCCTGGACGCGACAACATTTCAGGTACGCCGTGCTCCTGGAGACAGTCACCCCACCAGTGGCGGATCCCTTGAGAAAAAAAAATCATGTAAAATCACGTGATTTTTACCTTTTTGGGGTTGGCCCCCACCCCCCCTGGCGCTCAAGGGGGGGGGGGGGGGCAAATTGAAAAAAAAATATATATGCTCACTACTCCCCCCCCCCCCCCACCCCCCCCCCCCCCCCCCCCCCCCCCCCCCCCCCCCCCCGCTGAGCGAATTATTGGCCGGCGCGTTTTTTCAAATTTTCGGGAGCAAAAAAAAAAAAAAAAAAAAAAAAAAAAAAAAAAATTGTGCTCTGTACCCCCCCCCCCTCCCCCCCCCCCCCCCACTGAGCGACTTTTCGGCCGGCGCGATTTTCAAATTTTCGGGAGCAAAAAAAAAAAAAGTTGGGCCCCCCTCCCCTAAGAAATCCTGGATCCGCGCCTGCACCCCACCCTAAAAATTTGTCCAATTTTGCGGTAATCACTGTATTGGTTGTTGAGTATCTAGATAACTTTGTTAGCGAGGATGGAAAGAGCTAAAAAAAATATCCGTTGGAAGCCCACGTCTTTCTGTAATGTTCATATAAAGTTTTCCGCCTGAACTTTGAATAAAATATATAGGCCTACTAGTAGCCCATCATAGGACATTCATTGCCGCGGCGGACACTTGAAACCTGACCATTATTTTGAACTACTAAGGCTATACTGGCACAATAGGTAATTGTTGAATTAAGTATAGTCATTAAAAGACACAATGATAATCACTTCTGTGATATAACATTGAGAAGTTTCGCAACGGTCATTTGGTCTCAATGAGCACCTCTCACGATGGTTTATTGAGTCATGGGTTCACAAAAGTACAACATCTGTGTAACTTTTCATAGAGTAGTGTCCTTTCATGTTTTTCTTCCCTATTGCAGACCACCTGCAGTCAAGGGCATCGGTCAAATTTAGATGCAATTTTGGGCAATAGTTTTGGCGGGAATTGAGGCGTAAAGTCAGGTCATAAATTACATAGGCCAATCCGGTCGTCCGGTCAGTTGGAAACCATTGTTTAATTGGTTGCGTAAGTATCCTTCGTGCGGAAATTCGCGAGGTGATCCGAACGAGTGAGTGGAACTTTTAGAAGGCTGTCTGAAAATTAATAGGTCACCTTACATAATGGGGAAAATAAGTTTTAGAATGCTTTGAACATTCTCAGAAAGAAAGTACAAGAACCCAAGATTGGGAGGGGAAAATGAAGTCGACCTCAATTAAATGGGAAAAGGCATACGAGTTAACTAACAATAAACGTATCTCGAGTTTAATCAAACAAATCGACCATGAATATCGATGAAAAATCGGAATTATCCTGATGTATGGAACAATAATTAGCTATCTTGAAAATGCCTGTTAATGAGAGCCTGTTAGCCAGAAATGGGAAGGGGTCAAGGGAAGTTTTGGATCGTCACGGAACTTTTTTTTAGGGGGGAGGGGGAGGAGGGGTAATTTTTAGTCTTTAGTTGCTATTGAAGAGGTCTAATTTGTTTCAGTGGGTTTAATGATTTAGCATCCCCCTGCCCCACATTAGTAATAATCTATTTTGTTATCAAAATCATGAGCTGAAGCGTGTTCAGCGAATGGATGTTTTGCTCCATTATTATACAAAAAAATGGAAAACCAGCGACTTTGGTTTATTCATTCGTTTTTATGTTAACCAATCGGAAGAAGTTGAGAAAGGAAATTATAATGGTTTATAAGATGATCATTGTGTGAATGAATAATTCGTTTTTTTTTTAAATGTTATTCTTATTCTTGATCAAACACGACCAACGTGCCAAAATGTCCTTAAGTTCTAGCACAGCATGCTTTGGCCTCAACATTTCTCTTGATAATGTTAACCTGTTATGATGTAGCAATTATTATAAATTATGAATTATTATCTTGATGGAAGTGCACTGCCCTCCAAACTCTTAAAAGTAAATAGCAAGGTTACAAATATAACTTCCCTCCTCTTTTGGGGGAGTGAGGGAGCGAGTCAGCTAGGCGATGAAGAGGTGTGTGGATTTATCCATCTTTACCCCTTGTTTGATGTCCATGAGCGTGTTTCTCTTCTAAGCCATGCGACCTCACTCCTCTATTACACGTGACCTCGTGAATCAAAAGACTCACACAATGCTCTTATTTTCTCCCTTTTGCCCGTTATAGGGACGGTTTATGAAGGGAAAAAAATATTATCGCGATAGAGTTTACTTTGACTTTGAGCGTGACGAGCGCTTTGTTATGAGACGTTACGTAATTCAGGGACGATATTAGGGTCAGACCGCTGTTTAATATACTCCACTGATTACGTGAGGAAGGCCCTTTTCATCTAAATTGATATTAATTTCAGCCAGGTCATGGAGATAAGCCGACTAGAATGGCAAAAAGGATGTCAATGTTAAAGACATTAACCGAATTTGTGGGAGGAAAAAATAGGGGCAAGGAGTGAATGGAAATGATAGGAGAAGAAGAAAGAAAGAAAAAAATGGTCACGTAATATTGTGTATCAGAATTTTATGTCGAGGTTACTTTGATTTGGTTGCCTTGTTTAGTATACTCTCATTTTAAATTATCGTTTCTTTACAATCTCAGAATAGTTTATTAGGTAACAGTGCAAGTATACAATGCACGTGATATAGTAAGTAGTTAGTTAAAATCTTTACTTTGTTTACGATCGGTCAACAAGTAGGTGATGTTGATATACCACACGGTAACCTTTATTTTTTCTTCTTAATTTGATTCACTAATAATAACATTATGTAGTTTCTTTTACTTTAGTGAGCTGAATTTCGTCGTGTGCTTGCTATCATTTTCTTATCTTTAAAATATTGCATACATTTTTTGTAGCCACTTGAAACTATAGAATTATGAATTTATCGTAAAAAAAGTTATTAGGCCTAAGTCTGATACGCCTATTTGCTTGTAATGTCAAATGATTCAAGCGCTATTGTTATGAGCAATTATCTTACGAGGTAAGAATGCAGCCATTCGATCTTGATAAGAATCAGTTAAGATGGCACAACGTGCAGGAAAATGAAGATGATGGTAAATATTTTCGAACACATGGCATTTCCCCATCATTGATAAAAAAAGTTCAGTGTATCATCAGTCAAGAGATGGGATAATTTAAGGAAAGTCTACAGCACTAGTCAAACTTGAAGAGATCAACTTCAGTGATGTTTCAAACATCAGTCAAAGTGTGATAAATCTTACCGAAAACTTTCGGAAAGTTCCAATTTGTTCATTGATTGATTGATATTGATTGATTGATTGATTGATTTTATTTCATTTCATTATTGTTTGCACAAAAAGAACATATTGAATGTCATTTAAAATAAAAAGAAGAAGATGAATATTTTTTGTACCGTTTATTACGGTCTTATCGTTCGTAGGTTTCTAAGATCCATTCAGTCTTTGTAAACATGAGTTTCCACTATCACTCATTTTTTGTCATGGATTAGAATCTGAAAAGCGTAATTTTCGAGGTTACAAAGCTATCGGACATAAAGTCTTCAAGAAAAGTAGCACAAGGCTGGTTATATACATGAGTTTTAAGTTTGATGGTTAGGATAATGCTATAAAAAAACGTCTGCTTCATCTTATTTATTATCATTTCCAATATGGTTACTTCATTCAGGCCAACAAAAGTCAAATGGAATTTAATGAAATGTAAGGGATGAACACATTCGGCATACATTCTTTGAAATATATTATTTTAGAAATGTTAGTGCCCGGCGGTAGAATTGTAATCTCAAAATTTGGAATTATTTTACGATAAGTTTTACAATTCTAAAGATAAAAGGTTTACATAAAAAAGAATTTAATCAACTCAAATACCAGGTTCCACATTTACTCCTTTTTCCAAGAACAGTGAGAGACATGGATCAACTTGCCACTGGAAACAGTGATGTCACCATCACTGCCAGCATTTCATCAGAATCTAATGGAAGGCAACGATGTAGTATTTCATTTGCACCAAAAAGCACCTGTAAAAATTCATGCACACTACACTACCACAGCTGATGCACACATGAAACACTCAAGTTAGTTTTATAAGTCCGTGTTTTATCTGCAAGAAGAATCTTCACGATTGAAGGTGGCAGAGGAACCCAGAAAAAAAAGGGAAAAAAAACCCACTTTGCTCAGCGGTCAACTAGACTCGAGCAAGTTGAGATATATAGCGCCACTTACGATCAAGTTGGCCTTCATAACATTAACACGTAGTGAATAAACTGCATTGACAAGATCGAAAAAGGAAGGATAAATATTGGTGTAAAATATGTGCAAATCTTCTATCTAACCGGTATGTTTTTATGCTTTTTGATAAATTACATATTTTCCCGTTATTTATTGGTGATTTGCAATGAACCACGAGTAGATGATTGTCGAAAAGGTACCACAGCTGTGAATAAATTTGGTTGCAACTGTAAATAGTTGCATATGACATGAAAATTAATTTGTGGGACTACAGTAAATAATAGTATGTTGATGAGAAAGCGCAATCGCAGTGCAGTGTTATAAAGCCATTTGAAGCAAAGTTATGACTTGGGCTTAAAAAGTTAAAGTCAAAGCGGCCAGGGCCCCGTTCCTCAAAACCGTCATAAGTCTAACTTCTTGACTATCCCGCTGAAACGGTTCCATGTCAGCTCGCCTAATGTCAGCCCGCCCCCTTACAAAGTCGCCCTCAATTGGTCATGTCGCCTCCCGATTTTGTTTGCCGATTTTGGGATTCTTGGTCAGCTCGCCCCCAGTTTTTTGGTCAGCTCGCCCCCTAATTTGTTGTTTTAATTTGATGTCTTTTACAAGTTCAAAGTCAAGCCATTTTTACTTCCTGGCATCTCAGTTCTATGATATTACTAAATATTGAAAATTTTCCTCGAGTTTTCCATTGTAACGCATATTTTCGAGGATAAGTTTCCACCAGCTTACGTACTAACACATCGATCACTCTCTCAATATTATTGTCTCCTCTCTGTCAGTGCTGTGCTGCGAAGCGGGAGACCCTCTTCATGGCCTTCTGGCTAGCTCACTGTCTTGTTACTCTCACTCTTTGTCCCCCCCCCCCCTCTCTCTCTCTCTCTCTCTTTCTCTATCTCTCTCTCCTCTCTCTCTCTCCCTCTATCTCTCCCTATCTCTCTCCCACCCCCCTCTCTCCCTATTCTCACTCTCCTTCTTTCTCTCTCTCTTTCTCTGGTATAAGTTCTTAAATAAAAGGATGACATGTGAATGGATTTTTTAATAATGTTACTAGGGTTAGAATATAGAATTTTACTTTTTTTTTAAACTAAATCAGTTTTAATTGTATAAAATCCTGTTTGACTTTTTAACAATTCCCAAGATGATGCACATTATATCGAATATTACAATGGCAAACTTTTACCCATTTTTTTATGCGAAACTTATCTTATTTTTATGCAATATCATATTCTACATGTACCTTTTAGTAAATTGGCCCAAATACACAATGTTCTGCATTTTGCCTACAATGTATAATCTGTTTAAATCACTGGAGCATCTATTTGACTTTATAATTCCTGGATTTGGTTTCTGTTGTTGTCTTTGTTTCTGTTATTGAAGAAAACACCATAACCATACCATATAACCATACCCATCTGGCTACGCATTTTCCAACTAAAACATTTAATTCTTTTGAATATCAAAATATTTAAAATGTCAGATTGTTTCTTTTAACCTGCTAGATTCGACCTTTATAGTGTTGGATCCAGCATGTTCAAAGTGTTAATCTACCATTTTGAAAGAGTGGTCACTCCTCGGCCCTTTTAAATTGTGATTTAACATTTCAGTTTTCAGAGTGTACCAAGCAATTTGCCAAGGTCGTTGAAGCACAATTATGTACAAAAGAATTGCAATTTTACTACCATTATGCTACCATGCATAATTTTTATGTGTAATTTTACTTTGTCACTGATGTATACTTTGTAAAAGAAACTGATTCGGCTCTCGGGCCGCGAATGTTTTTTAATGAAATAAACCATTTTAAATAAATAAATAAATAAATCGTTCTGGCTGGCTTAGTGACGGAACTTAAGGGAGTATCCACAGGCTATAGAGATAATAAGGATTTAATAGATTGGCTTTCTTAGCTTTTCTCAAGTATAATTTGTACACGCAAGCAAATTAGAGCATTTTCAGATCCCTTTTTAATCCCATATAGTTTGTGTTCACTACTTACAAGACCCATACTAGAACGTGTCGTCATGAGATAGTTGTAAAAGTTTAAAAATAGAAATAGAAGAGAATGTCTCTACATTGAATTAAAAGTGAGCTATAATTGATATGACTTATATTAATTTATTATGAAGCAAATAGATCGAAATAAAAGCTTTCGGCAGTAAACCCAAATGAACGAAACGTTATCTAATTTTACTCTCAATTCATTATATATATAATATATATATAAGTGCGTGATTTTGTTTAATGAATATTGTAAGGGACATCTGCTCATCTTTTCAAGTATTCGAAAGCACTATAGGTTACAATTTTAACCTGTCTAATAATTTGTGTTTATTTTGTGTATAGATGTCACTTTTCTTTTATCTGTGCACAAATAAAAAGCAGTTATTCTTCCAAATACATACCTTATTACTATGTCGCGGCGCTTTTGTCCTTCATTATTATAAAGCGCGCGGAGGATAACGCTGAAACAATAATAATAACAAAGAAACATTTTTGATAATTCAAACAATGATGAAGAGTCGGTACAACGAATCGTCTTTTTTGTTCTTTCTCTAATAATTTAATGAAACGTCAAAGCTTCCGCGCTTCATGCGGAAGGGGGGGGGGGGGGGACTTAATTCAGACAAGGATTAAGAGTCGAAAACCATTCTCTAATAATTTAATGAAACGTCAGCGCGGTGAGGGAAAACTGAATTCAGACAAGGATTAAGAAAAAATATCATAATAATAAATACAGTACAGACTACGTCCAACTTTCTATCTTCCGCCAACCCACTCTCCCCCTCTCTCCCTCTCTCTGTCTATGTCCATCTTCATCTTCCATAATGTTGTTTATTCCGCCATTTGCTTGTATCCCGGCATCATCCCTTCCTTGAGATTAATTATTATAACATATTGCTGATGGTATACGTCTGAAATTATACTTTAGCGAAAAGATATAATCACACCAAAAGAGAAAAACTATAGAACGAAATCAGAGCCGGAAGGGAGTGATTCATAACAATAAATACAGTATACAGGCTACGTCCAACTTTCTATCCCTTCCCCCTCTCACATGTTATACCTTATATCTAGTTTAGGGAACGAAATAGAGAACGAGGGGCTGATAATATCGAAATGAGAAGAATATTACTGTAAATCTCTGTTAATTCAAACTGATAAATAAAAATAAAAAAAATTATTATGCTATATTGACGGTATATACGTCGGATATTATACTTAAGCCAAACGATATAAACAAACAAAAAGAGAAAAACTAAAGAAAAAAATGAGCTGGGGGGGGGGGGGGGGGGGGGGGGGAGTCGGTGAGACAATTATCATAATAATAAATACAGTACAGACTACGTCCAACTTTCTATCTCCCGCCACCCCTCTCTCTCCCTATCTCTCTATGTCCATCTTCATCTTCCATAATGTTGTCTATTCCGCCATTTGCTTGTATCCCGGCA
The DNA here is from genome assembly GCF_000002235.5 of Strongylocentrotus purpuratus. Taxonomy (NCBI): domain Eukaryota; kingdom Metazoa; phylum Echinodermata; class Echinoidea; order Camarodonta; family Strongylocentrotidae; genus Strongylocentrotus; species Strongylocentrotus purpuratus. The sequence continues at coordinate 39,720,425 of NW_022145611.1, forward strand.
TCATCCCTTCCTTGAGATTAATTATTATAACATATTCCTGATGGTATACGTCTGAAATTATACTTTAGCGAAAAGATATAATCACACCAAAAGAGAAAAAACTAAAGAACAAAATCAAAGCCGGAAGGGAGTGATTGGAGGAGGAGAGACAAATATCATAACAATGAATACAGTACGGTCTATACAGGCTACGTCCAACTTTCTAACCCCCCCCCCCCCCCTCACATACCTTTTATTTAGTTTAGGGAATGAAACAGAGAACCAGTGGCTGATAATGTCGAAATGAGAAGAGTATTACTGTACAATTATAAAAAGTAAAACCTTTGAATGTAAATCTCTGTTGCATCAACATAAAATGAAACGTTTATCACATTATACTTTAGCACAAAATAGTTATCTAGAAGAAGGTGGACATCATTACATTAAATAACCTGCTTCTGACCGCTGCGCTAGCGTACTGCCTTTGTACGTAGGGGGCGACTGTGTATATAGGGGGCGACTGTGTATAGGAGGCGACTGTGTATAGGAGGCGACTCGACCACACAATTTGGGGGCGACTACGTTAGGAGGCGACTGCGTATAGGAGGCGACTGCGTATAGGAGGCGACCGGCTTGGGGGCGACCTGACCAGACACCGCTGAAACGTGTGTTGTAGAATTAACACACACGTTTCAATGGGTTGAAGTTGTAGCTACTTGCGCCCACTCCAGCAAAGCATAGAGAGTCAATGCTAAAGCTAGACCGAAAGCTTCAGTCTCTATACCGTCGGTTGTTCCACTGAGACTACGTCTGGCTCCACTAGACCTCCGGTTATAGAGACAGAACGATCGCCTATGCCAGCCTATGTTGAAGATATCACGGCTAGATTTTAGCCGTTAGGCCCCTCCCACAAACATGACAAACTTGCCACGGCCGTATTGTTATGCCCCCAAAATCCCCCAAAATGTCATTTTACCTCGTGCATATCCAATTTTACATTAGGCCTAGGCTATAATACATCGGTTCCACTTACTAACTTGATGGAAATAATCCGTTTAATGGTCCCTTTTAAGGAAATTATGGGTCAAAATCGACATCCATGTTGAAAATCTTGCAAGCCGTGTTAAACTCTCGCTGCCGTCAATCTCATCCCTTCTAGTCTACGCCGAAGGCAAAATGATTATGAAGGAAAAACTGTGCGCCATCTAAACGTTCGTAATGGCGTTATCACAGTTTTTCCTTCATAATCATTTTGCCTTCGGCGTAGACTAGAAGGGATGAGATTGACGGCAGCGAGAGTTTAACACGGCTTGCAAGATTTTCAACATGGATGTCGAATTTGACCCATAATTTCCTTAAAAGGGACCATTAAACGGATTATTTCCATCAAGTTAGTAAGTGGAACCGATGTATTATAGCCTAGGCCTAATGTAAAATTGGATATGCACGAGGTAAAATGACATTTTGGGGGATTTTGGGGGCATAACAATACGGCCGTGGCAAGTTTGTCATGTTTGTGGGAGGGGCCTAACGGCTAAAATCTAGCCGTGATATCTTCAACATAGGCTGGCATAGGCGATCGTTCAGTCTCTATAACCGGAGGTCTAGTGGAGCCAGACGTAGTCTCAGTGGAACAACCGACGGTTTAGAGACTGAAGCTTTCGGTCTATGCTAAAGCGTATTGACCTCTAGCACTGCATACATGCTGTGAGGCAGGGACCTAGAAGTCTATACACAAATATACACACCACACAATATCTCATAGACTGTACACAATCATGTCGATGCAGCTGTAAGCAAAGTTTGACACTAGACTTACAATTTTAATTTTAAATTATTCTTTTTAACATCAGTAAGTTGAAATGTTGAATGTTACTGCTATTTAGGTGTCATCAATTGTCACTAAAGTACCAATTTTGAGTGAAATCAGTTGAGTTTTGTACAGTGAAGTTTGAAATGTTGAGAATCAAAAGCACAGCTTTTACTACACAGCCAGGATAGTGATGCACCTATGTGTGCTTGCGCCCTCTATAAATATAGGTCTAGCAAACAATGCCTAATGGTAATCGGTGACCATTGGTCCCCTATCACCCATGGTCCCCTTTTTCGGCTTCATTGCACTGCAGAATACCCTACCATATTGTTAGTCTTCACATATTACTTTATTAGCCATAGATATACTAGATTGTGATTTTATTGTTTGTGTGAAAATAATGTAATAATATGCTGTATTCTTTCCCCTTTTCCTCAATACAGATCTGTTTCTCATATTGTTACCTTCAATACTTACGAAACGGCCCAAGACAAGCAAGTAGTGGGAGTTTGTCCAAGACATTTTAAACCATTGTGAGCATTCTTAAACTCATTCAAGATGGTGTTAGCAGATCTTGGAAGGAAAATCACATCAGCCTTAAAATCATTGAGTAATGCAACCATCATCGATGAAGATGTGAGTATAGGAAAGTTGGTATGAATTAAAGTACAAGAAAGATGTTTACAATACAGATGTGTGTAATGTGTTTTATTTAATTCTTCTTTGTAAAAAAGATAGAATATGGCAGCGATGAGTGCTTTAGTTTTAGCTCAGGAAAGGTCAAAAATTGTTTTGAAAATTATGAATGACCTTTGGTTCAAAAAAAGTTAAACAATGAACAAGATCATAATCTCACATTTTAAAACTTATATGTTAAAATATGCTCTTGTGAGTAAATATAATATAAAATGTGTATAGGGGGTAGTACTTCTCAAAACAAACTACCGGTATGGAAACTAAAAATGTGGGAACTTACTTGTATATATAGCCTATGATATAGGCATATTGCATTATTTTGTGCAAAATGTACTATACTCAGAATAATCTAGAATTGTGCCAAAACTCTGTGTAGCACAGTGGCTTAAAAATGCCTTTTATCAATGTTTTTTACATCTAGGTACTCAACTCCATGCTCAATGAAATATGCAGGGCTCTTCTGGAAGCCGATGTCAACATCAGACTTGTCAAAGCTCTCAAAGAAAATGTCAAATCTGTCATTGACTTTGATGAGATGGCAGCTGGTCTCAACAAACGCAAGATGATCCAGACTGCAGTCTTCAAGGAGCTTGTCAAGGTAATGTACATTGTACAGGGTGATTGGATAATTGCTCTTGTGACGATTGCTCCAGGCTTCATTTCATCAATGGTATAGGTTTAGAGTTGCAAATGTAGGTATAGTGTTGGATCCAGAGTTCAAGTTAGTTTATGGAGTTGACCATGAAGCCATTGTCACAGGAGTAGGCGTATGTCTTGTACAACCAACAGACTAATGTAACAATTTTTGAGCATCTTGAAAAGTTGATGTGTCGTTTGATACTCATTAAAAAGAGTATTTTTATATTCTTGTCTTCTGTTGTACAATTGTTACAAATATAAGACTTTAATTAGCTTGAGTTAGTTGTGTTTATGATGGTGTCCAACAAATGATATTTAAGACACATAGTCTGTTTCTATTTGGGAGTGTCAGGTATGTTATTTAGAACCATTACTTTAGTAATTCATTTCATGTTTTGTTTGATTTTGGACAGCTTGTGGATCCCGGAGTGAAGGTGTGGACTCCAACCAAAGCCAAGCCCAACATCATCATGTTTGTGGGACTACAGGGAAGCGGTAAAACAACAACTTGCACAAAGGTAATTAGACGAGTCAGATTAATATGGAGTATTGCACAATTTGTTCTGTCAGTAGACTATTTCCGTTATCGTGTCAGTATTTCTTTAACTATTTCATTAAAATCACATGAGCTTTTTTGAAAGCTTTGTTTAATATCTGGGTGATAAATTGTATCATGCGATAATAAAGATTTTTTTATTTTTTATTCAACTTGACCATTAGTGTAATGGTATGTACAGATCTGTACTTGGAAGCTTGGTTGATTGAATCTTGGTTGATTGAATCCTAATGTCATACACATGTTCTGATATGATGTTCATAAAAATTATCAAGCCAAAATATCGTTTCAGTTTAAAATGCTGAATTTAATATAGATATGATTGTAATGTGTGTTCTAGCCTTCTAGGTGTAATAGACATTTGCAATCTAAATACCTTTAGGCATCAAATATAAGTTATAAGATCCAAGATTATTCTGAGGATCCGATTCCCATGATAATAACCTGTTCACTTTTATCTCATTGATAGCTTGCTTACTACTATCAGAAGAAAGGGTGGAAAGTGGCTCTTATCTGTGCAGATACATTCCGAGCAGGTAAGTTCATCAGAACTCTTCTTATTTATTATAAAAGATTTTCCCGCTACTATTTGATTACTATTTGTTGTATTTATTTTATGAAAATGTAAAGAACTCTTGGAAGGGATTTTCGTTGTGTGTATCTCAGTGACAGAATGTCATGTGCATGGAAACTAACTTTGTTAACATTTTAAAAGGATTGAAAGAACAAAGATAAAAAATAAAATTGAACAAATCTTTCTACCACATAATATAGAACAGAAGAACAAGTACCGGTAATTATCCTTCGAGCCAACTTGTACAATGTTGGCTGAAGCAATGTACTCTATTATGTGTATATGCATTTATAAATTATTATTCATGATTTATTAACCTAAAAATAAGCGGATGATTCAAGTATAAATTATAAAACATGTAAACAAGCAAATTAAATCTGGTATGATTATTTTGTATACCTATCTGTCTTATTTTAGGTGCCTTTGATCAGTTAAAACAGAATGCTACAAAAGCCAGGATACCATTCTATGGCAGGTGAGTGCGATATATGATTGCTTGTCAACTTATAAAATACTTCCTTACCAAATATATGAACCTTACAAGATATGTTTATTTCCACATGTTATCCTCACTTGAGTTGTGTTACCATGTACACTTTGATTTGATGAAAAGAAAATGAAATAAGGGAAATAAGAAACATTTCACTCCACAACGGTATTGTCGATTACTGATTTTGCTTTTTATCCAGATTTTTTATTCAATTTTTAAAATCAATAATAGGCAAATATTCCTTGATGATTCTTTACATTTAGTTATAAAAAAAGAGGAAACTGAAGTTAGATGTTCAAACATTTTTTTGAATACATATGAAAGATCAAAGTATAAAAAAAGTAATGATCAAAAGTGTATACTAGACTTTCATTGTTATTTGTTTAAATCCCCTGTGTTATCAGCTATACAGAGGTAGATCCAGTTATTATAGCTGCTGATGGAGTAGAGAAATTTAAGAAGGAAAACTTTGAGATCATCATCGTTGATACTAGCGGAAGGCATAAACAAGAAGATTCACTCTTTGAGGAAATGTTGCAGGTCGCAAATGTCACGGTAAGCTAGTTCTGTTCCATAATGCTGAGACCATGATCACATTAGAGTAGAGTATATTTGGTCAGAGTGATACACCGGTGTGTTGGCTCAGTCAGTAGAGCGTCCGCCTCACAACCAGGAGGTCGTGGGTTCGAACCCCTGCCGCGTCATACCAAAAGACGTTAAAAGACGGGAGTTGCTGCTACCTTGTTTGGCGCTGAACAATAAGGGATAGAGCAACGTCGATCTGGCGCTGCTTAGTGGCTGCCGGGCTCACGATCAATTGGGCAAAAAGAATCTCATTTTCGGTTTAACTTAATATAATTTGGAGTGGACTTTAAAAGATTATTATCATTATTATTATTATTAACTTCTATATATTATACTCACATATGAATTACAAAAGATCAATTTAGCAGTGTTATATTCATTCATCTAAAGTTTACCAAACAAAAAAGTCAAAGACAATTGGCCCACATTGATATATCATTTAATGAATAACTATGTAATAAGCACACCTCACTATGAATATGACTGACAAAGAAAGCGGACAAAATATAAAGTTCCTCAGGTAGACAAAGGAACATCCCTTCACTGCGAGTATTTAAAAAGTGAATATGCATGTGACACCTGTTCTACACATTTTTACATAATAGCAGTGAAGGGATGTTCCTTTGTCTACCTGAGGAACTGTATATTTTGTCCGCTTTCTTTGTCAGTCATATTCATAGTGCTTATTCATTTTGATTGTTTTGTAAAAAGTACATATGAATTGAGATCTATTAAACTGAACCGATATTTTCTGAGTTTTAAATTAGACATGAGTTGACTTTCAATTAGATATGAGTTGACTACAACAAACTAAATGAATCAGTATGTCTTGGAAAACAAAGTGACTCTAGAATGCTTTTGTAGATGCACAGTGTTTTATCTTTAATGTTGTGTTTCCTATGATAAAGTGACTTGCCCCTCCATGTTTATACACACATTTAGAGTCCTGATAACATCATCTTCGTAATGGATGCTTCCATTGGTCAAGCTTGTGAGAGTCAAGCCAAAGCCTTCAAGGAGAAAGTGGACGTTGCATCAGTCATCATCACAAAGTTAGATGGACATGCCAAAGGAGGAGGTGCTCTTAGTGCGTAAGTAGATCAATATAAATTATGTATTTTTAAATACCTATAAGACTGGTATTTTAGATCGAACAAGAAGAAACAGTGATTAAAGAAACCCTGGATGTTTTAAAGTTCTTCTAAACAAGATATCTGAGGGTTCTATGCACTCAAATGATAACATTTGTTATCATGATTTTTTGTTGATTTATTTTCAATGATTTTTTTAATTTTTGTGAAAATGATAATTGTTATGTATTTTAAATCTGTTTGCAGTGTGGCTGCAACAAAGAGTCCTGTCATCTTCATAGGAACTGGAGAGCACATCGATGATTTTGAACCTTTTAAGACCAAGCCTTTCATCAGCAAGCTCTTGGGTATGACACTCTCCTGGTAGAATCGTTAGCTGTTACACATCACTGAATTAGAAATATATTGCTATTTCATTGTCAAGATGGTTTGTCCTACATATCCATTTCCTCTCACAGCTATATCATACTATTTTCTCTCTCTCTCTGTTAATCTGATTGTAAACCTCTTACATGTTTGCAGTTGCAGTATGTGTAGAAACATTCTTTTCATAAGACCTTGAATTGTGAGAGTTGGAAAAGCTCTTCAATTAATCTTGTGAGATACTTGTTAAAAAGAGTTTAGATTCTAAATAAAGTTTTTTAAAAGAGCGAATATTAACAGCTATTTGAAATGGAAAATAATGATTTGTAAATGTTTGGATAGAAGCTTTGTGCTTTGTCTGTCAAGGCAAATTTTATATCACTGATTAAACTGATTACCATAAGGGTAATTAAATATAAGCTGGCACATACTATGTGCTGAAGACCTCATCACAGTCACTTACTCTTTACATTTAAAATGGGCCAATGCATGGGGAGATTGTTTTTACTGGATCTCTGACAATGTTTCAGGGGATTTAAATAAAATAGGTATTGATTTCTTTTAATGCATACAGTTTCATTCTTTCATTTTGTTCTCTCAGGCATGGGTGACATTGAGGGTCTCATTGACAAGGTCAGTGAACTCAACCTTGATGACAATGAAGAACTCATCAACAAACTCAAACATGGTAAGCAATCAGAGAATGTTCTCTTTCTATTTTAAGTGTTTGAAAACAGAAACAAATCCATTTTAGTATGAATCTGAACAGTCTGTCAAGTAATCTTATGTGACATGTTTCTTTTAAAGCCCCACTGTCCTACTTGTAGCTACTTGCTCCCTCTATAAAGAAAACTTCCCCAATCGGTGCCTGTTGGTCCCCCATGATCCTCTTTTTCTTATGTTATTTGAGAGCTGAGTTGATGAGATAGCCACCTGTCAGAGACCTCGCTGTGTGGTCTAATCCCTCCTAGCCACACTAGTGTTGATAAGCTTCAACTGAATCCTGCGATATTGAAATGATTGTACTTGCATATAAAACATGTGTTGTAAATGATAGAAATTCAGTTCATTCATGTACAACCTGATATATTTGCATCAACCTTTCTAAATGTTGTACAATTAGATGTGTTAAAAAATCAATGTATTTTCTTTGTGATTTTTTAGGGGCGGTTTGTTATTAAGTTCTTTCATGTATCTTTCTCCAGGTGAATTCACACTGCGTGACATGTATGAACAGTTCCAGAATATCATGAAGATGGGACCTTTTGGACAAATCATGGTATGTACACAAACGTGTCAATGCTCTTCAGAATGTGCCCCCCCCCCCCCCTCTATGTCGGTGTATATTTTCGCAATTATATGCCCCTGAGCCAAGTTGATCAAAATTTAAGTTTTCAGTCTAATGTAAAGTTTTTCTTCCATAGAACAGAGGGACATTCTTATGTAATACGTTATTTGCTATTCAAGAATGGTTTATAATAATAATTATTATTATTATACGGATAAGTGGACATTAAATCATGAATAAAATGCCTCCAGCACTCCCCTTTTATTTGCACAACATAATGTCACATTTTATATCACTTTTTTTTTCTTCATCAATTCACTGAACAAAAATTCTTCCAATTCATCTATTCACCTATTGAATGCTGGACTGGATATATCTGTATGATAGTAGTTTGCTTCTAGATGTGTTCAGAATAATGATGAAAATCATCAATAATCCAAGTAGTTAGTGTGCTGATTTAACTTGCAACTAAGCGCTAGGAAAGTTAATATTGATCAAAATCCAATGATGTGCTCTCAGGTAAACACAATCATGCATGATTTCGAAATAAATAAAGTTTAGGGTTTTATGTAAATGGGGATTATATTGCAGCTCTGATTTCATCAGGGCTATTCAACAGTAGAGTAAAACCACCAAACTTCGGACACCGCCAAACTTCGGACAAAAATTCCTTCAACGGCTCGAACGCAAAATATGAGCCTAGCTCAGGCAGGTAACTTGCATGCATTTGATACTACTACTAACCTACATCGTTAGTACAGAAAGTTAGGGCAGGTTGCTGTCTGCAAAACTCACAAAAAACATCGAATTCAGAGACAGATTTCAGGTTACCTGGATTTTTACAGTCCCTTAACAGGGGAGTTAAGGTATAGAGCCTTCAATATATCGATTACAAACAAATCCTTGGCATATTTCACATGGTTTCTGCCAAAATTATGGGAGCTTATGAGATACTTTTTCACTCTATCGCGAACATTTTCTAATGGCGGCCGTTACCACGGACCTAGGGGTACTATACAGGTACCCCTACCAGAAGATGGCGCTCTTCCAAACTTCGGACAGGCAACATTGAGTGTCATTTTGACTATGAAAAAATAGCGCTTTGGTAAGATTTTAGCACCAAAATATTGTGTGAGTGTTGTGAAAAACACCTTTCTGATAGTTCTACCTAAAATAAATCTACCCAAAACGAGAAAATAATACTTTTTTCATGAAATCAACGCAGTCAAACTTACCCCCGTCGTACCATTTTTGATCCGGTTTCCAAACCTCCGATGAATGCGCACTTTAGCGCGCGCGCTATACGTGCGCTGTACGTGCGCTATGCGCTATACGTGCGTTATACGTGCGCTACTCATGAACGTCCGAAGCTTGGCAAGTGCGTCCGAAGCTTGGCATGAAAAAAGGTTCGGCGGGTAAGTAAATAATTCTAGTTTTCCATTTCCTTTACTAATTTTCTTTTCATGATATACATAAACAGTATTTGCACAATAATAGTATATTTGATCTTTCAATAATTAAAAAAAGAATTTAATGTTTTCCCCTGTTTTGTCTAAAGTGTCCGAAGTTTGGCGGTCTTACTCTATGTAAACAATGCATTATTCATGTAATGATAATGCTGTCTGTTGTGCATTATCTATAGGGTATGATTCCAGGGTTCAGCAGTGATTTCATGACAAAGGGCAATGAGCAAGAGTCCATGGCAAGACTCAAGAAACTGATGACCATGATGGACAGTATGAAGGATGAAGGTAAGTGGTCTGACAGGCAAGATCAACGGTCAATATGTTAGCATGGATCATATGCAGCTTACAATTGGAGGCATGACTTTATACAAAGTATTCAAAACTATATTATACATCTTTTTATTCTCAACCAAGCTTTTGATGAAACACAGAGTATGAATTGTAATAGGGGAAGAATCTCTTTTTTTTCTTCTTTGAATGGGTTTTCTTTTTATTTATTTTTTCATTATGTTGTACTTATTTATTTATTTATTATTATTATTATTATTTTTATATTAAATATATATACTTACCAAAATGCCCCCTCCCTCTGACACAATTTTGGACGGTAAAATGTAGAAAATGTAATAATGTAAAAATCTTTGTTGTTGCTTGTCAGACATTACAGATTTTTGGGACTCTCACTCCTCAGCAAAGAATTATGGATCTACCACTGTTTTCTGTTAACCTTCACGATTCCCCATGCAAATGTAAAGTATTTGTGACTGTAACATTCTGTCCACAGAGCTTGATAGTAGAGAGGGTGCCAAACTGTTCATGAGATGTCCAGGCAGAGTCCAGCGAGTGGCCAGAGGATCTGGCGTTTCGGTCAGGGAGGTCCAGGAACTCCTTCAACAGTACCAGAAGTTTGCTCAGATGGTCAAGAAGATGGGAGGCATTAAGGGACTCTTCAAAGGTAAGTCAGGTAAGAAAAGAGTTTTGCACTTTTTTTTTAAAGAGGGAAAAAAAAAGAAGAAGAAAGAAAGAAAATTGATGCAATATTTCAGTCTGTCATTATCCGATCACTGTACACGTCCCCCCCCCCCCCCCCCCTGCTCCTGAATGTTTCATTATGCACCTCCGAGTAAGACTGACTGTTTAACCCAATCCTAGCGGCCTCTCCGATAAATGTTCCTGTCTTAGTTGTGCTCGTGCACTGCCTTCTTACCCAATTGACTTTCCAATCATAATCTTGGTTCTAGTCACACCTCCACTCTTAATTGCACGCGATCGAGAACAAGCATGCTTGGAAAGTAATGTCTGTGAAGTGTCCGTACACTATACATAAGTACAATGTACTGTCCATGAGAGCTTCGATACTGCTTCCAACGTACCGGACGTACGTATAGCCAGCACTCAGGCTAGGCACGCCCAACATCGTTCACTGCACTTGCACTGCTTGCACAGTACTCCAATGACTTGTCGTATGCATAAAGAGCAGCGAAATTGCTTGTTATAACCAGAATGATCAACAATATTTTTCTTTGTTGTAGGGGCACTGGATTTAGCTCATAATATTTCAAAATCTCATTTTAGCCGATCTTGTTATACACTTTATACACTTTTATCGATCACCTGTGCAGAAAGATAGTTTTCCTTAAACATTGCTTCTTTATTGTTGAATAAGCTGTGCATGGAGACCACATGTTTACAAATAACCAATTTTTTTGTCTTCCTGAAGCAGTCTTTCTATACATGTTTAAAATATATTTAAATATTTAATATACATTAAACTATTGAATATTTAAATAAATTTCACTGTTTATGTCCAAACAATTTTTAGGCATTAATGTTTGGACTTGGCTTTAGAAAGATATTGAGAAGTCAACATAAAATCTATGGCTTTGCAGTTTGGGTTAAGTTTGATTTTGATATAAAAATCACTTTTCTTCTCCTATTATACTAGGTGGTGACATGTCCAAGAACGTGAACCCAGCACAGATGGCTAAGATCAATCAATCAATAGCAAGAGCTATGGACCCCAGAGTACTCCAACAGTTAGGCAAGTTACCATCTCTCAATTACTGTGTATGTCATGTTTAAATGATAGGCATATTGACAGCTTTGACATACAGTGTTTAAGAGAAATACAACCATGGACAAAAAATGTATTAAACCTCACTACTTTATGCTTGTAACTGACAACACAATGATTTGTTGTGTATACATGTAATCAATAAATAAATAACATGTTACAGCAGCTGTATCTTGCTATCATGGTACTTTCATTTCCTCCTTATTACAAAAATAACTTAATCAGTAAACTTTCTTTGTCTCAACATTTTCCATGGCTGTGTGTGTATTTTGAGACAAATTTAGAATAAAACTGATATTTTTAAAACATATACAAATATGAAAAGATGTCTTTCTCACCACTTTCTCCCTTGTTCATAATTTGGTTTCTAACCATACATGTTTCTGCACTGTAATATTATTTGCTGCTAATGTCTTTTAAGCTTCTTTGTGCTTCCCTGTTCTTATGATTTGTATTGTTTTGTTTTCTCATGATATAGGGGGTATGAATGGACTCCAGAGCATGATGAGACAATTCCAGCAAGGAGCAGGAGGTGGTATGGGCGGCGGTATGGGAGGTCTAGGCAATATGATGGGAGGGGGTAAATAGCCCTTAGGGATAGGGTGAGGGAGGGCAGAACTTTAGTCATGAATACAATAGAGAAAAATAGAAACTCAGCGAAACAAGGATACCATTACTGCAACAGGTACTATGAGAGAGGGACATCAGAAAGGAGCTAGTGTTGCATACTTGTAGCCTCACAAGGAAGAAGCAAGGAGAGAGACTTCTCAATGATGTAATGAAAGAACCACCATCATCTTACACATTAACACTGTGCAAGGACATTGTGGAGGAGCCCATATCTGTGAAAACAAGCTTGCATAACTTCCTTAAATCATGATGAGAAATGTGAACACATCAAAGGAGGATGGGTATGACTATCATATTAATTGCCTTGTGTCTCTGTCCTGGCCATGTGATAGATAAACAAAATGGAATCACGTTTTATTCATGAGATAACACACATGACTGCTAGAGTCAAGCAGATATCAACTATGGTAATTGAGTTCATAGTTAATAACCCTTGAGAGAACATCTGAATTCAATCTTCCATCACGCAAATAAAAAGAGGTTTAGAGATAAAGGCAAGCAATTCCTAGCTGGTATGGAATTAAACTCTCATGAGATAGTTCTTCTTTCTTGAGTACATTTACAGGTGTTTGTTCCATGTATATGTATAAAATAACCCATCTCCTGGTTTTGAGACTACTCTGAGAAAGGCTGTCAAAATATGATTCTGATTGGCATCATCCTTTGATGGGCTTACATACACAGACATAATATTCAGTTGTTTTGACCAACACATTCAAGACAAAAATTTGAATCATCACATTATGCATATGTATCAAAATATTGTAGGTAATTTATTATCACCAAGTTATACAATTGAACACTCAACAAAGCTCATGTTTATTATGACAATGTATTATTAAAACCTTTTTTTCTCAATTTTTTAATTTTATTTTGTTGAATTTGTGAAAATTTTACTTTGTCAAGTTTACTCAAGCTGACCTTTGAACTCGAATTTGTAGTAATTTATGATTCACTTCTCTCCTATGTGTCATTTCTTCACGCCTATCACACAATTTAAGATGGCTTCTTCTCTTGCCTCAGTGTGTTTTCTTATGAAAGAAAAAGAACTCTCTGTACGCTTTTACAGTAAAGGATTTCATTTTTACAATTACTATTACTGGTAAAGCAATTTATTGAAGTGCTACTTTAGTAGTGAATGTACTGATTATTCTGATCATTTTCAGTTGCTTAATTTTCTGAAGGCAGTGATTTTGTTTGTTGAGTACTGTAATTTTTCTAGTCAAGCTGTATTATCTTACAATTACAGAGGATTTAGATTATGCTTTTGAGGCCTTTTCATATCAGACATAGTCATATTACAGTTAATCACAATGCCATTAAAGATAAACTTGAGTTCTGGTAAAAAAAGAAAATGAATTCTCACAGAATCTAACAAAACTTACACTGAATGTTCAAGATTACAAATAAATGTCATGTGCCAAACAATTTTTGAAGAAAATGTATACTGGCTGAGTAATGAGCATATAAAGATAAGGAAATCAGGGTAGTACTAGCCCCGACACCGTGTGTGTTGTCCCATATACATCTTTCTGTGTAAGTGATTGTTACTTTACCAAGACTCTGCCAAATTTATGATGATTTTGATGACTCCAGAACCTTGCATTACACACCATTACTTACATGCTATATGATCAACTTTTCTGATCCATTCCACACCTTTTCTTTCACAATGCAATCGCATTACCAGAACTCAAGTTTATGTTTAAGATTATGTGGGTTTCTGTAATGTACACATTGATTTTTCTTATGGGTTGATCGTTAATGAAGTTATTACTTTGAAACCTCTTTTAATCACTTTTATCCCAAGATATTCACACATTTATTTATTTTTTAATGTTTTGGGAAAGAATACCCACAGGAAATTGAATGAAGGATATCGTAAAGCAATGCTCACAAATGAATCGGAAATTGGGTAATGTGAGTTAATCAAATATGATATATTTCTCTCTGTTTTCATTTCGAAAGTAACATTTCCAAGGTTGAAGCATGTATCTAATAAAAAATTCATCTGTTTTTATGTTGATAATCATATGCAATTCTGGTATTGACATTTTCTTTTCTCTGTTTCAGTCACTATATTTTTGTCTCCTTTCCAAAGTTTTTTGTTTCTATTATTATTCCACTGTATAGCATCTGTAATTTTTAAAATAAGCTAAAACTTGCTCACAATTATATTTTCTTTGGGAACGTTTTGTATATTCAGACAAGACAATAAAAAAATAAGGAATATGAGATGTGGGAACATGACAGGTTATTGTAAGAACTGTCAAACATTGTCCCAAGAAAAAATCATGTTGTATGTTTGATCAACTTCCTTACACTATGGAAGTACTATATACATGACTTCCATTGGAAGTATGTTTAGGTGCATGCATAAATGTATATTGAAAATTAAAATTCTTATTTAAAAACCAAAAGATCATGTTTGTATTTTGTTTACTATTTTATTGGTTCATATTTTGAATTTTATGTGGAGGCGTTTTAAGAATACTGTACTTTACACAAGCATAAAGTTAAATTAATGTCTATAGCAGGGACGGCGATCCGGGGGGGGGGGGGGGGGGGGGGGCATGTCCGTCCCCCCCCCTCAATTTTTTTAGGGGTCCCCCCCCCTGGAAATTTGAAAAAGTGCAAAACAAATTGTATAGCATATACTGAATAATGACTGCAACACACTTTTAGGCTCCGGAAGGTCCAAGAATGCAGCGTTTAGACTAATAAAATTGCAAAAAAAATCTCGCTCGGTCGCTACGCTCCCTCGTATAACATCCTTGTAAAAAATTTCGCATTTCATCCCCCCCCCCCACCGGTCATTAACAGAAATCGCCGCCCCTGGTCTTTAGTCTCTGTTTTTAGAGACTTAGTGGCCATAATAAATCCAGTAAAACATTGTGGAGAAACCTTAAGTATATGTTAACCAATGTCCATGGCTTTGATGAGAATTGATGAGAATACATATATCAATGTTTACTTTGTTGAAAAAAATATTTTAAAGCTTATCTGCCATAGTTTACAGGAAGGATTAGACCGCCCTGCAAGGTCACTGAACAGGTGGTTATCTCATCAACTCGGCTCTCAGTTAACATAAGAAAAAGAGGATCATGGGGGACCAATGGTCACCGATTAGGCATTGTTTGTTGTATAGAGGGCGCAAGTAGCTACAAGTAGTGCAGTGGGCCTTTAAGATTTATGACTCCCACCACTCCTTCCAACCCAATCAAGTACCTTGTTAATTCCCATTTGATCCATCGAGCAGGATTACGTTGTTGATTATCCTCTTTTTGTTTTAAAGACTAAGCACTGATTTAGCATTGAATATAATTTTAGCAATTTTTTCTTCTCGATTGCTTCGCTCCCGCCCCCCCCCCCCCCCTCCCCACCCCTCCCTCCAATCAATCGAGAACATTGAACACATTTTTCATTGCTCGCAAAATATTTAATGATTACTGCCCTCTAACGCCACAGCCTAGAGAGGTCCCGAATTTCAAAAATTGGAAAGTTGCCGTGAGGAAATATTCATAGTCATAAAGTGTCTGGTGAGTGTTTTGGGGTTTCGAACTCATTAATGTGAAGAGGACCAATAATGAATCTATTTATATCTCGTAGATCTGGATCAAGATATCTAATATCAAATTTAACTGTACAAAAGCAAAGGTCCTAGATTTCTGACCGACAGCAGTACGTCCCCACGTACTTAATATTGTGTTCGTATACTGTTTTGACGTTGCAACCTTGCCCTGACAGACGGACGGTACCCCTTGGCCTTACTACGGCTTTCAAAACGGGAGAAGATTTCTACGGATTTTTTACCACATTCATGGGCCTCGCTAAAGAGGGGTGTCCCCCCCCCCCCCCCCCGACGTGTCAGGATATCTTTGTGAAAATTGTGCTGCCATCAGGAAAAATGAGAAAGGGGGAGGGACAAAATGAGAGGAAAAGGGAAAGAAAAAGAAAAGGAAGAAAAAAGAGGAAATGGGAACGAAAGAAACAGGGAATGAAAGAAAGAGAGGAGGGCTAGAGAGAGAGAGAGAGAGAGGGGGGGGGGGGGGAGAAGTGAGATTACTAAGAGCCTGAGAGAACTCGAGAGGAGGGATGGGAGTACTATAAGAGAGGGGGGGGGGGGTGGATGGAGTTTTCTAGTCGAGGAAGCAAGAAAGATATGCATAGATATGTCGCTGTGTCGGTATTCTTGCTTGATCCTCGTGTACTTATCAATACAGAAGTAGAAGTCGGTGAGATGTCGGTCGGCTGGCAATTTTTTTTCCCCTACGAACTGTGACTTTTTATCCGCTGTGACGACTTCGAGAGAGACTACAACTACAGTGTATAATACTTGTTTTTTCTCAAAGTTTTAACCTCACCATAATATCAGCAAAAGAAAACAGAGGTTAAAAATTTGCAACCCGATCAAATTATTTTCAGACAATTAACAACTTTCTCAAGTAGATACCTAGAAAATATTTGGATGTCTGGTTAGACCCAACTTTAAGTTAAAAAGAACATGTTAGACATCCAAGCAAGTAGATTGCACCAAGGATTGTACTTCTTAGTCGCGCTAAAAGATTTTTGCCTCTAGACAGTTTGAAGCTACTTGCGAACTCATTGATAAGGCCTCTGTGTGATTACTGCTCCACTGCTTAGTCAAACTGTCCACACAATACAAAAGTCATATACATAAACCAACATAAAAGGATCGCCAGAATTATTCTTGGGGTATCGGTAGAACGGAGGTGGACGTTTCATAAATGTAAAATGGTATATCATGTACTGAATAACTTTGGCCCTAATTACAAGATCACAGACTCTCCACAACCACAACACCCGCGATGCAACCAATTTTGGACTAGCATTACCTTTGTCACGAACAAAGATGGGTAAAGGAGCTTTTTCTCATGAAGGTGCAGCATTGTGCAACCAACTCCCTTTTTGTCTTATACAGGCCCAATCAAAACAATTTGATTATTTTTATTTTGGGGTATTAAGTGTCAAAGTTTATTAAGAATGGTACAACATCTTGTACAAAATATTTTCTCCCCCATGTTTCTAAATCTTTGAAAATTCAATTTTGTTTATTCTGTTTATTTTATGTTTTAGATTCTGCATGATGTCCCTTGATCAACTTGCTCCAATTCAGTACTTATCACAGGACGTTAAAAATCAGCTGAGATCTGGTATAGCCACGCCATCAGTTGTCCAATGTGTAGAGGAATTAGTTGTGAATAGTATTGATGCTGGAGCTTCGTGTATTGCTGTACGTGTAGATCTGCCAGACTGTAAAGTTCAGGTTGTAGACAATGGAAGGGGAATCACTAAAGATGATATGCTCTATGTTGGTGAGAGATATGCTACTAGTAAGTGTCATGACACAAAAGATCTTGAAAACATATCCCATTATGGGTATAGAGGGGAAGCTCTGGCAAGTATTAAGGAGATTTCTTCAGTGCTGGAGATCAGTTCACGAGCCAGAGGGTCTGAAGTCACATACAGCAAACTGTATCGACATGGAAAAGATCAAGGTATCTCAAAGCATTCCAAAGTGAGGCCAAGTGGAGGGACAACAGTTGCAGCTCATAATGTTTTCTATAACTTGCCTGTGAGGCGCAAGGTGCTCTGCAGTCCTCTGGTGTATGAACAAATCTGCAAGCGACTCCAGGCGATATCCTTGATCCATCCTCAAATCTCACTTACTCTTCGAAATGACAGCACAGGAGTCAAATCAATACAAACACACAACTCTTCATCCATTGTTCAAACATTTGGGTATCTCTTCGGCAAGGATGTAGCAGATTGCTTGAAAGAGGTGAATCACATTCGCACAATCTTCAACGTTTCAGGATTTATTGGAACAACAAGTTTTCGTAACAAGTCCTTGCAGTTTGTTTATGTGAATGGCAGATTAGTGCTGAAGACGAAAATTCACAAACTCATAAATGAGCTTCTCAGTAACTCACTTGTTACAAAGAGTAAAGGAAAGAATCAAGACACAGCGCTAGGATACACTATGAAGTCCAACGCTGCAAGTTCAACCTGCCAACCTAGCCCTGGAGGGAACCAAGTGGAGTATGGCATCTTTGTGTTGAACATCACTTGCCCTCGCAGTGAGTATGACATCACGTTAGACCCATCCAAAACCTTGATAGAGTTTAGGGACTGGGAAGGAGCAGTAACCTGTGTGCATGAGCTGGTTACATCTTTTCTCCACAGAGAACACCTTACAATGAAACTAACTGTAACACAGAGAGGAAGTGAAACAGGACTTCAGGAGAGGGGTTCATTATCAAGTGATAATGTGGCATCAAAGGAGACAGATGTGTGTGTCAATGCCATCAGTACAACTGATTGTACTAATGCAGTACAATCAACATGTGTAAGAAGACAAACCATCCCTGGGCCACAAGTTAGCCCCATGGTGAATGACCAGAACTCTTGTGATGTAGAGACAATAGCTGACAGTAACAGGGAAGGTGATGGGGCATGCATAGATGTGTCTTTGAATAATCCTGACAAGACACCAGATGCATTCGGAGATGCTACCGAAAGGATGGATGAATCTGAAATCATACAATCAGATGCAAGGGAAACAACAGTATCTCAGTGTGAGCTTAACACTCATGCTGACATGGAAAAGATTCTTCCAGCTTGTGCAAGTAGCCATACAGATCCTGTTGTAGATGCACATTGTCAGCCCTGTGGAGGGATCTTGGCAACTAAACCTGAGCCAACAACACCTGGTATGGAGAGGAAGGCAGGTGATAGTCCTCTGGAGATGCAGTCAGTGACTGCAAAAGTCTTATCTTGTAATGGAGGAGAAAATACAACCATTAGCGAAGCCCTCTTGACATCATCATCTTCAGAACTTGATATAGGGTCTAGTGAGGAGACACTAACCAGCAGTGAAGTGGAAATAAGAACACCTGAGTCAGATGTACACCAGTGCTGTGATGCTCGCTGTAGGTCGTTACGAAGAGATGACACTGACTCTGGACTAAAAGTTGCTGATCTTCTTTCCCCTAGAACCAAGCTTGCTGTAAAGGCAAGGAACTCTCTATCAATGTTCAGGAGATCAGTAAAGAAGAAGAGATTAACAAAGGCAGCGAAGGATGAGTCATCTAAGAAATCTGAACAGAAAGTCAATAAGCATCTGCAATTTGTTTCAGCCAGTGAACACAAAATAATTGCATTGAGATGGCATAGGAGTCCAGGATTCCGAAGCAGATTGGAGAATCTGAACATCAAATGTCAGGACAGGCAGGAACAGAAAATGAACCCAATAATGGATGTACTTCAAAGACTGTCATCATCTAGTGGACCCAACCAACCAAACAATGATTTGGGTGCTTCTAGTTCACCAAGTAGCAGCTCTAGGAAGAAAGTATGTCAAAACCATCAGCATACAAGTACTGATGAGAATAGCAAACCAGTTCATCATAAAAAATGTCTTCATGTGGCAGAAATACTTGAAAACGATGTTGCTGATCAGCATGTTTCCACTGTCAGTGTGGATGAAAAGGAAGGTAATCCAGCTAAACACAAAGAACACCTTGTTCAAGACTCAGAAGGGCAAATCACAATTGATGCAGGCAGAGATAAATGTACAGAAGTCACTACAGGAGAGTACTGTGTAAGAGAAAGAATTAGTGGTAATGCCCCAGGTATTCCAACAAGTTCTATTTTAGAATCGACACACACAAAGAAGAGGGTAGCAGATTATCCCAATTGTCTAATCAATGCTAAGGAACAGAAGAAAGTGGTACCTTGCGCAAACAGTACATCACAAAGCAGTACATTGAACTTTTCAGCTTCAGCTGAAATGCCAAGAAAATTCTTGACCTCCACTTCATTCATGGTAAGTGCATGTGAGGTCTTTGACAGAGAACCATCACAAACCTCCAGTCAAACTGATGGTTGCACAAAAATCAACATTGCTGAACTTAAACAGGCAGTCAACCAGAGTGCTAGAGAACCAGATGATGTACATGTAATGACACAGCCAAATCAGCAGAGACCTGTTGCTGTACCTCCCTGCAATGCAACAGAACCATTTAGTGTTCATAATGAATATGAATTTGCTGAGGGTGCAGAAGGTCTGTATAGGAATAACATTGATGATCAAACATTAGATGATGGCACATCATGCCCATCGATGGAAGGAGACATAACATTAATTGTAGCACCAGGGATCCAACTAATGAATGAAGAGGATACAGTTGTAGATGATGATCAAGGTGCTATGAAAAGCTTGCTGCTAGACGTTAATGAAAATGAGTTAAAGGGAAGCATTGTAGACCTGACTACTGAGCCTGATACTGTGAGTGAAAATATGGATCTTCTGGATACCATCGATGCAGATGAATCAATTTCGTTACTTTACATACCTCACCAAGATGAAGGTCTGTGTAACAGTTCAACATCATTTCATGAATCAATCAGTTTATCAGAACAACCTGGTGAAGAAAGAGTTATTAGCACTGATGTTCGATGCACAGAAGTGTCAACTGCGCTGGTAGCATCTTCACTATCACCGTCCGTTACACACCAGAATAATGATGATCTGGATGTCACTGGTGACCTAGACGTTACTTCCACTCACGTCAGACACTGTGTGGGAGACGATGAAGTAGAGATATCTAGCTGTAATAAGCAATCTTCACAATCATCTAAAGTATGTGAGTCCTTCCAACCAACTGAAAAGGAAATCATGGATGCCAGTATAACATCTGCAGGAAACACTGATGGAGAGTTTGTGATAGAGAGCAGAGAATGGTACAGTGTGTATGATGTTTCAAGGGGTATGAAAGTCTTTATCAATCGCTTTAATGGAAACTGCTCTATGGAAAAACCTGAGGAAGGTCCAGGAAAGAACCATGAAGCAAGGCAGACCAGTGAAGACACTCAATTTAGCATGGTAACAAAAAGTAAGTTAATGTATAAACAATTTTTGCTTTAGTAAATGAAATACATGTAGAAGGTCAAAGAGCTCAAATTGAAATTGACATTAATAAGTTTTACCAATTTCCACAGGAGAAAAGGACAAAAATTCACTGTTTTGATTCTCTCAGTATGACATGTCTAAAACTATCAGATTTGTATAAGTCAGTGTTATGAATACGGTATGTAATTTTGAGTTGACTAATTCACAAGTGTATTGAAAGTTATGGATGCTTCTTTCTCAAAACCCAGCTATTAAATTCACTTAATATGAGCTATTCAGCTACATATACTGAATTACAATATAGAAAAATGCAAGTTGCTATGCTAGGCAAACATGACGCAGCTCGTAAATTTTATGACTGTTATTAGTAATCACTGTAGTAAGAGACATACATAACATTTAGAAATCTTTGTAAACTATTCTATTTGATTTAACTGATCTGCAATCCAATCACACAGGTGATACATTGGCACATCCGCATCTGCCACACAGTGCGGCACCATTTGTGACCAGCCTACGAGATAAAAAGGAATCATCCCATTCCCGTGATCCTCCAGTCACACATGCTACCATGGCAACCATTGATGCTGCGATGGAAGAGAGCCAAGAAGAAGATGATGAGTTATCCATGGTCAAGTGGGGAAATTCGAGTCAGATTTCAGGTAGGCTGTCTGCTTTTCATGCTGAATTGCGATTAGAAAAATAATGAAATTTAAATGTTTATTGGTCTGCAACTAAAAGCACATATGTGCTTTGTGAAATATTATGAATTTTTTGGAGAATACTTTAGATAAGATATTTAAAATTGGGACAATTCACAATGATGAAACAGATCAGTTACAGCATTATTGCCCTGTATGGCTTCCATTAATTTTACTTTCTGTGCTTACATTCATACGATCATTAGTATTGATCCTTGGATAATTCCATACGGAAGATAAAACTGGTTGTGCTAATTTTTGGGGTTAAAGATGATTGTCTTTCTGAAAATGCATGTTTCACTACTGTATAATAAGCACTGTACAATGCACAAGGTTATTTTCCTTTAATCCTTCTGAATCAAATTGACATATCATTTTTGTATAATTAGTTCACAGTTCTCTACTTTAAGATTTAGGGGATTTAGTTTATTTGTAGATACCGAACATGTTTATGTCTCATGCAAATTTAGTTACTTTAATATATATATTAATTTTTTGTTTTACAAACTTAGTACAAATCATATACCTATTTTATAGGAAAGGGCTGTGCAACCGATGAAGCTCCTCATTTCTTAAAATCCGATCAAGCGGAGACGGGATGTAGATTTTTAACATCTAATGTGAGTGAGGGTTTATCCAGTGTTGATGCAAAGTTTCAGGCCAAGGTTTTATCCTCACTCAATCCATGTCAGTTCACCAAGGCCATGTTCAACAGTATTAAGGTGAGGAGCTAATCAAACAAAATAATATTTATGTATGTTTAGATAGGTTTTACAGGTTTGGTTGTATTTTTCTTTATAAAGAGGAGATGTCTACAGGCAGTGCACTTAAGGTTTATTGGAAGTTCTTATCATTACCATATTTTTTAAATTTTAGATAGTTGTTTCTAACTTCATGGAGATTTTATAAATCAACAGATACCAGAGAGGATACATACCGGGTAAGACAATATGAATCCTAAAGACCCCAAAGAGATTGACAGCTTTTTTGTTTCAGGATTGTTGAAAGTTGGCTTTTTATTTAATTTGGAGAAGTGACTTGGAAAGATGCTCAGACATGTTTTAATATTTACAGCATGTAATTCCCTTTAATGAAGAGACAATAAGAAAAAGAAGAAAAAAAATACTAACCCTTCATGAGTATAAATACCGTAGTTCATGTAAATATTGAATCCTGAAAGCCTGTAGATTCTCATTGATTGCTTATATTTTTCTTTCTTTCCCTTTCATTTGTGACTATGATAAATCAGGTCCTTGGCCAGGTGGATACTAAGTTCATAGCATGTCTGGTGAACAGTGATTATGACAAGAACCCAGCAGGAGAATCTAACCTTCTCATTCTGGTTGATCAACATGCTGCACATGAGCGCATCAGACTTGAAATGCTTATTCAAGGTAAGAGTGAGATTTATCCTGATATAAAGTCTATCAGCCAAACTTTTTGTGATTTTATGATCAATTTTTTTCATGTTGGCCTTTGAATTTTAGCAGAGTATACTACACAGTTATGAAAATCATATATGTACAGAAAATATTTCTATACTTTTCTTTGAAAGTTTTAATTTATGTGTAGGTTCCAAATCGTTACTGCAAAATGCAGAAAAGAAATGAATGAACATTGGATGACAATTTGAAGAAAAGTGTTTGAAACATTTTTCTCACAAATTATTTATATCCTATTCATCTATTGATTCATGACTAATAAAAGAATTATAAAGGGTTTCCATATGTGTTCAGAGAAATGTTCGATTATAAGAATTGAAATGGTTCAGAATGTGTGGGCTATGTCGGTGATACATATTAATCTTAGAATACTCACTGTTATTTTCTGTGTTTTACACTAATTGAATTGGATGATCAAAGCCCAAAACATCAATTTTAAATTGCTTATTAAATAGAAACGATGTTAACACTCGATTCAAAATCATTTTTTTAGATGCGTATACACCACGCGTTGATACTGATGATATTGACAATGACAAAACGAGATGTATCCGTAGTTCTGAAGTGACTCCAGCCCTCCGTATCGGCCTGTCACCATCTGAGCTCAGATTATTGGAGGCATACAGTCACAAGATGAAGAGGATTGGTATAGAATACACATTGTCTGGAGACAGTGCAGCCATGGTGACCCATCTACCAGCATGTGTGGTAGAGAAAGAAGCAAATGAGCTCAAGAGAGGGCGCCAGACCATAGCTACCAGTATGGCTGAGGTGAGATTGGCTATCACTTATGAATGAGTTAACCAGTCAAATTATTTAGTGATGCAAATGAATTATTTGTAAGCAGGTATGAAGATTTTGTTATTACGACCTACCCTATCTATGGGATTGGATATTATGGTGTGGATTGTACATGTAGTTGGATGCCTAAGCCCAAAATATTCAGGATAAAGTATGTTCATGAAAATAAAGCAGCTTTTAATAGGTGACGGTATGCAGTACGTGATTTTAAAAATGTTATCAAAATGTTTCTCTTCATCTTTTTAATTTTTTTAAAAATTTGATGATCTAGAAAACAAACAAATGAGATTAATCGATGCCATTTGATACATTTAGTTGCAGTAGTATTTTATATTCTGAAACTTAACAAGAAAAATATATGAAGATAAGGGAATACCTCATACTTTAATCTCTCAAGTCCACTATAAACATGTTTATTTATTTATTGCATATTTCAAATTCTTTTTGTTTCTCTTGGCTCTTATCCAGACGTTGATCAAGGAAGTATTGGACTCAATACAGCATCAATCTGGAGCTATGTCATCTCTACCGAAGACAATCACAAGGATTCTCAATTCTCAAGCTTGTCATGGTAAGTATCATACTTCCTTCTTTTCTCTCTTTCATATTGACAAATCTCCAAACCGATTAATTTGTTATTTGTTATCATTTAAATGTTATTGTAGGTGAACTAATTTCTTGGCTACAACCCCTCTATGAAGTAATTTGTCTTTGATTTCTTGTTGTGACAGGTGCTATTAAGTTTGGAGACACTCTGGACAGTGATGAATGCAAGACTCTGATAGGTCAGCTGTCATCATGTGACTTGCCTTTTCAATGTGCTCATGGCCGTCCAGCACTTATGCCTATTCTTGACTTTAAAAAAATAAAGCATGGAGTCAGTGAGAAGGTATGTTGATTAAACTTTATCATACATGTGAAAATTGTCCTATTTGAAAAATATAAAAAAGTTAACTGCAGAGAGTCTAAATTAAATTCTGTTGTTTGTTGATTTCAGATGCAGATTTCAGATTTTATTGTCCATGTTAAAAAACACAGAAATTTGGCCTCCACTGGCAGGAGATAACAATGAATAACATAAGAACATATAAATGTGCACAAAACAAATATATCAACTAGATTAACAAACAGTTGAATACATTCTGACAAAGGTAAGAGGAGATAGCAGAGTAAGATGAGAAAAGGAATGAAGGAAGCTGAGCAAGAAAAGACAGAAATGTACGGTAGGTAAGGGAAAGAGAGAATAAAAAACGCTTGCATAACACTGCTTTTCTTGTTGTTTTTATAGCATTTGATGGAAAATTAAATGTAAAATATCTGACCTTTAGATAGTAAGCATAATCATTTTATGACACAAAATTGCTGAAGGTTTATGAAAACTATGTTGCTTTGCGTTATGATGACATGGTAACAGTTTTTATCATGGGCCAACCTTTCAATAGACATGTACATTAGGCATTGAACATTTTATAATAGAGTAACGTTTTGTGTAGAATTCAAGGTAATACATTGATATAGAAGTAGACAAGAAGTAGTAACAATTATAGGTATCTAATAGCTTAATCTCTTAATACTCCTAAAAAGTTTACCCCTAAATATTTTTTTTTTTTTTATGATCTATTTTTGAATAATCTATTTTTGGGTGTAACCTTTTTTTGACCGTGTGATTTTATATATCTTTTTAAAGACTTTGTTGTATATCTTAAAGGTAGTGTATCCCTTTTGCAGCCAACATCGAATTCTGAAGAACTTTGCAGGAATCATGAGTATGTCATATCTGTGAAATTAAAAGGTTAGCAGTGACCTAGGGACCTAGTTACAAGGGAAACCGCTTACTCTCTGGACTTCACTGTCAGACACTGTTGGGCGACTAACTGACCTTTTAAAATTTGTTAATTACATAGATAAATTTTGCTGTAAAGGGACCCGCTTCTTATAATGACCAAAATTAAACTTATTGAGTCTTTACTCAGCACAAAATATGCGGTACAACTGGCCGTACAAGGGTCTGAAAAATCAGACTACCTTCTAGGCATATTTTTTTTTCAACTTGTTTTTAAAATTCCTAACGATCAATTTAATTCCACATAGAGGTAATTACCAATTTAAATCTTTTAAGAGGAGAATTGAAGTTGGTATAATCTCTTGTTTATTGTAGAATTTGCATGATTTTATATTTTCAGTCTGTAAAAGAGACAGACTACCTTTAATGAAAACAATTGATGAAAATACAAGCAGTAACAATAAAAGAAATAACAGCTGTTGGGTGGAGGGATGACCTGTACATGCTTCTTAAGATTCTGCTCCAAGCCTTTATCAAAATGTTAATAATATTACTGTATGCTTACAAGAGGTAAGGATTTGTCATTACCTTTAGAAATTACAAACTTGTGCAAAATTGTTTAAAAGAGCTGGAAATGAGAGTAACAAAATTGACAGATTTCTTCTATTTACAATAGGAATCAGATTAATTTTTTTCATACATTAGCTAACGTAAATCTTGCTTATAATTTTTTTTTTTTTTTTCTCATCAGAGCATGAACTTTTCAAGATTTGAGTTAGTGTATGTAAATAATTTTTCTTCTCCATCTTTGATTATGACTCAAAGCTATTGTCTGGGGATAGATTTTTGGACATTACAACAACCATGAAATACCATGAGATACTGAACATTTATGAATAGGTTCTCATTTTGGAAAGTGCCCTCATTCTTGACAGCAGATTATACACATGTGTTAGTTTGGAGATTTTCTTGACTTTTTCACACCAATGAACTTCAACCCCCAATTTTGATTCCCCTCTTACTAGGCTGACCTGTATATCACCTTTATCAATAGACCCTCCAGTACTGTGAATGAAAATAAAGAAAGACAACCTTCAGGCTGGCTGTGGCACCAGCCCCAGCGCCAGTGTCCAGAATAAGTTTGATTTGTGAATGGTCAAATGGAATTCACACTTGACTGTAGATGAATGACCTCTAACATTACAATGAAGGTCAAATGAGAGATGATAAAGTGATATATGATTGTTATCCATCAGTGATATACTTCTTGAAGTGTATTGAAAAGTAATGAAGCACTATTAATCATGTCATTATTATTCAGATAGATGCAGTAGGAACCGAATTGATAAAGGATTGTGTAGAAACTTAGGAATTCAATGCAATCCGTCATTTTGAGGTTCATATTTATGAATATTTCTTTCCTTAGGTAGGGATTATTCTAGTAATTGTCATGCATTTTTAACCCTCATGGTATTTGATACTCCTCCAAATTGATGACCAGAGGTACTGTTCTTCAGACTAGACTGGTCTCTATTCTGACTGGGCTTTCTGAGAGCTAGTTTTGACTGTGGGGATGGGGGTCAATTTTACCCCCCCCCCCCCCAAGATCTGGGCCATGGAAGGCCCAATGACACGCATATACAAAATACTGCTCATAAAAATTGCTTATTTATTGCTTCATTATGATTTATGCAAATTAGATGCCTGTATTTGCATGTTTATTAATATTCTGTTTAAAAAATGGGGTATGAAGGTTAATCTTTTGAGAGGAAAAAATCAGAGTTTTATAGCAGATGAAATTGTATCAACAAAAATTCAAATTTTAAATGAATTATTTAAATCAATTCAAAATTAAAATTAATTATTCTTTTCATTTTGAGATTCACCATTGTGAAAAGAAACTTGCTGGTTGATTTCCTCAACGACTTTAGAGAAAGATAGCCAATACATGGGTAGAAATAAGAGTAGAAATAAAATTAGAAATAGCAATAGAAAACATACGAAAGGGATGAGGAAAATTAAAATCATGGTAAATGAGTAAAGTTTATCCAAATTCGGAGTAAAGGTCATAAGTGACCAGAAGACGTTTTATTTGCTTTATATATTTAGTATTTGATTAACCTTTGAGGTTAGTTCAACCTAAAATAGTTCACATTGGAACACCTGCAGTGGAGAAAGTTGCATTGTTTGATTATATTTATGACTAATAGTGGAGGCTCCATATGGTAATAGTCATTTGTCAGTGCTTATTTGCTTTATTGTCTCAAGGATTTTTTTTTTGAGGGTACAATACACAGGAAAGGTTACGTCCATGCAGTGGTGCATCAAAAAAATACAATACAATTGGGAATTACCAAGAAGGATACTGCAATTATCAGGAAAGGAAATGCCCAGTCAGATATATAAGTGCAAATCTTGTAGTTCCCCATCTCCTTTCAAAGCTGTTGTTGTGATAGGGAAGATACAAAAAACTCTTCTTAATACCAGGATAGAATACAGACACCTGACCAAAACTTGATCAAAAGATGTAAAGTGGATAACTTGAGATTTGAAGAAGAAAAAAATATTCATTATCATAAAAATGCTTTGAATCCAAGGACACATGTGATGTATCATTATCATAGTACTGTAGTTGTATCACTGAATTGAAAGAGAAAAACTGCCTTAATAATGATTCTGCATTTTATTTGTATATAACTGTTATGGATTCTAAATATACTTATTTGCAGTAAAAAGTCAATTTCCATTCATTATCTGTGATTAAGCAAATTGTTATTTCTGCAATGAATTTGAGGTCTGTTGCTTCAGGAAATGATTTAATTTGCCTGACACAGCTGTGGGTTTTGTGGGTTCCTTATCCCTCTGGCTCCAGTGTCTCATAGTTTGTCATTGATTAATGTAGCAGAACTGATCCTTTAAACCCACCTGTCATTGAACCTGACTACCACCCTCCACACCCCAACGCCCCTCAAAGCTACCCCCATACCACTCTACTCTTCTCTCTTATTAACCTTTCATTTGCATGACAAGGGCTTGGATGAGCAGCCATGCGTGTCTCACCGCAGATGTGTGCGTGTGTGAATTGCTCCCTGCCATATGTGATGATACCACAAGTATTATTCTTTGGTTGTGATCTCTTATTCCTTGTGTCATTTTCTTTTCTCTTCTCCCCCTCATTATTGTCATTTGACCCACTTCTGTTGACAATCGGTGCCTAGACTCGCGCATGCTGCCTAAAAATGGCGCATCAGTTTGAAAGATAAGGATCTTGTCTTTCTCAATACACTTACATTCATCGCAATCCCTGTGTGCTTGCCGCCTGCTTACAGAATATAATGTGCAGAACAGCATATCCCGACCCTGAAGGCTAGCTACTTCTCATAAAAGAAACACCTTGTGTTCACAGATTGGCACAAACTGTGAGAAAATGACAACCTTGAATGATAGATTGAAATATTTCATTCATAGTCATCAAGGCTACAGTGTTTTTGTAGTAAATAGTTGCCTTGCCAATTGGAGAGTGTAGCTTTATGGAGAAAGATGTAAAAGCCTTCAGTCCTCCAAAGCTCTTATCACAACCCTTGCTTGAATTCATATGGTGTGTGAGAAAATGAGATTGTGAGTGTGATACTAATCTAGATTAACATCTAGATTAATATCATCCATCTGTCCAGGAGATTGAACTAATCAATGACACATCAAAGAAGATAAACCGACCAGAGATCATACTGATGGGAAAATGGGTGTTCATCTTCATTCACTCTTAATGTTTCTATATCTTTCCCATGGTATTAGGAGAGATACGCATCTAATCAAACCCTAATTTATCTATTTTTGTATCAATTTCTTGCCATGAGGCTAAAAAGCAGAGATAAAGACCATTAGGGAGTTTGAATCCATTTTTTCTCAAGCGAGGTACTTTGTATCGGGTAACTGTCCGTTATACTCTAAGAGTATATAAACTTACAGGAGAAGGTCGTAGCAAACTGTAGAAATAAAGTAAAATACAGTCGTCTGTACCAGTATCCAGCAGCTCAAGCAAAGCTTTCATACCAGTTGGTCACAATAGTACATGATCATACTCTTCAGTTAAATTAGGGATTAATGTTTCAAGTGCAAGGATGAAAGATAACTAGAGCATGCAAAGCAAAGATCAGGAGTTTAATTAGAAATGTAATTTAAAAGGGGAAAATAAAAAGAAATAGAACAAATAGTCTGATAGATGATCGTATTTGTCAAAAATATAACAAAAATCCAAATGTCACATTCCAAAATTTGTCTCTTTTATTCTAAAACTAAATTTAGATTCACAAATCCTCTATCAAATCAACATTTGTCTACCTTCTTAGAGAATATGTAACAACTCTGTTTTTTTTTTTCTTCTTCTGGATATTCTCCCATTTCTGTGCAGGTTACACCACAAGTTTGGAAGCTGAAGTATCTCTCATCAGGTACAACTACATAAGCATGATTTGATATCATCTCAGATTAAAGAACGTATACCTGATACCAAAGGAAATGATATATGAATGTTCAATGAAGCATGAAGGGTTTTAACAATGTAGGTGTTGACTATCTGGAACACCAAAAGAAGCTTAAGAAAATGGTAAATATCAGTATTGTTTTCCATAAAACATGGCTTTACACTAAATCAAATAATGGGTTGCCCAATTAAACAACCAACATGTGCCTAAATTAGAGGCAAGGGGGTGGGGAAAGGGTAGGGTTGTGAGAAAAAAAAAGTTTTTGAATTTTTTTTTACTCATTTAAATTGTTTGATAAATCTCACTTTTAAATGCTGTAGATTCATTGACTTACTACACAATCACTTGTAGCCCCCCCCCCCCATTATTTCTTGGAGTGATGTTAAAGTATCAAATGCATACATGTTCTTTTTTTTCAAAGGAGAATCAAGCAGCTCATTTTCACCCAGAGTTATTAGGAACTTAAAATCACATGTCTGATATTGTTATTATTTTTTTTTTTTTTTTGGGGGGGGGAGGGGTTAAGATAACACTAAAGTATTGTTATCAAATTGCATTGTATCCCCATGAGTGGTATTATACCAGAAAGTGTGCAGTAGAAATATGTGTGATTATTATATTATTATTATTATCATTATTATTATTATCATTATTATCATAAAGTTAATATTAAGACATGCTCCTTGGGAAAGCATTTTGGAAATTATATTGTAGCAGGAAATATATGAACAGAGTTTAGCTTAATGGACACCTCACCCCATGAAATTACTTTAGTTATTCTGAGATATTTATTGTATTATCATAATGTACAGTTTCTCAGCACGAAATGTTCATCACAATTTTCTTGAAAAGTGTTCAAATTTCTCGATGCTTCCTTCCCACGTGTGTATGGTAATGATGTGTTTCATTCACCTGCTATTATCTTATGCAATATGTACTATAATTATCAGAACGCAAACTTGTTTGCAAAAGTTGTCGCTCTTCTGGGGAGAAGGTTTCACATTAATGAAATAGATTTGTCAACAGCTATATTTCTCATACCGGTATCTTGAATAAATGAGTTGTAATTGTTCCCCTGTTATATATTTCAC
The DNA here is from genome assembly GCF_000002235.5 of Strongylocentrotus purpuratus. Lineage (NCBI taxonomy): Eukaryota > Metazoa > Echinodermata > Echinoidea > Camarodonta > Strongylocentrotidae > Strongylocentrotus > Strongylocentrotus purpuratus. The sequence continues at coordinate 39,751,906 of NW_022145611.1, forward strand.
ACCAAGTCTAATTTCTATGTTCTCACCTATGAGAATCCTCATTGAAAAGTAAGGGTTTTATTTTATTAATTAAAAAGTCTTCTTAACTAAAGCTTGGTGCATGAAACATGTACAAGTTTGCCTGGTATGTCACATTATCAAGAAAATGGCTGTGTCCATGTCATGCTAAACATCATTAAATCATGCCAAGAATATCTTCATTTATATATCTCTTGTACATTTTCGTAAGGAATGTTGTACATAAATAGGAAGGAATAAATCTCATCTTTTAGCATACCTACACCTGTTTTCCAGGGTGAGGTTTCCTTTAAATGTATTATCTCATGTTACCTGTGCATTTCTGAGTTTAAAGAGACATACAATTTACACGAAGGAAAAACTTCTAGTTCTACTTACATGTAAATCATTTCATGGGCAATAGTAAAATGATTTGTACTACCGTTATATTGTATCAGGTGTGCCTCATGGTAGTGCTATCTACTTGTATATACATGTATATGTCTTCCATTTAAAGAAAATGAAAATGTAAAAATGTTCAGTGTCTAGAACTCTAATTTTTGAAAGAACTAGAAGAAAAAAAGAAAGAAACTGAATGTTCTTGTCATACATATTCGGATGTTTGTGAAATGGATTTAGCTAAGACAGTAACATCATCATTTGGTCTAAAATGCTGAATTTCTAAGGTATGGATGTGAGTAATGTATAACATGTGTTTCAAATAGTAGTGACATCTAGGTGCAGTACTTTGTAGTTGGCTTTGCTGTGTGGAGAACATATAGTGCAAGGTAATGATACATAAGTACTGATATAATATCCAAGATACTCATTTGTGACAGCTTCATGTCTTGTGTATTAAAATATGCTATGCTTTTGTTTGCTAATGTTAATGTGACAGTATAAAACAGTTAAAACATTTATTGATTTGCAATAGAAGTGTTGTCAGGTAAAACTCAATTTAGTGTGTATGTATGCATATCTTGCCAGATCATACTAGACTACTGAAATAATGATTATTTTTGTTTATTTATTGTTCAAAATGGAAAGAAAATTATAGATATGCTATTTTATTTTGCTCAGAATTTATGCATGAATTATTAAAGCCTCAGGGTTGTGGAATGAAATAAAGCAAAGATATTTATGGTTTCGCAAATAATAATGCCTAATTTTTCTCCTTTTCTGTCTTATTGTGAGTCAATTGTATTTTATTGTAGTTTATCTACTTTTTGCACACTTGGAATGTATATGTTATACTCGTAAATAACTATTTTTTCTTTCCGTTGTTCTCTCAAATTCAGAGAGGGAGTCGATATAGTTGATTATTACTATGATACACTATGAAAAAGGGTATTAAAATACACAACAGTATGCAAAGAGATAGGTGAACGTAGACAGAGAGAGCAGGAATTAAGGTAGACATAGGTAATCGAAGAGAGAGAGAGAGAGAGAGAGGGGGGGGGGGGGGGTGGGGGAAGAAGGTTTTGGAATTGAAGGTGAAGAGACAAAGGGAGATAGAAACAGAAGTGTGAGAGACAACTTTTCTTGAAGCAGCCAAGAGAAAAGAACAGTATAGTGCCCAATGAGCAAGGAGAGGTGACATCTCATAGAGAAAGGAGATAAAAACTAATTGGTAGCAGGGCAGGGGCATATACATGAAGACGTGCATAAATCACCTTTTGAACGAGCATGTCTTGGTCAAGTGTGATTAGTTCATATTTCTCGCCTGAAAGAATCTTGCCCGGCAATTAAGCCAGGAACTTCTGGTTTGGGACACCCGTCCTTCACCTCTGTCCATAGTTTACGGACAGCCATGAATTAAATTAATGATATTTGGGTTAAGAAAACGAAGTTTGGTAGACACTGTTTACATCTTCATATAAACACTTCAATAACCAACCTTGAACTTCGACAGAACTTGGAATGGTTAGGTTCAACTGTCCACAGACGTGGTCGTTAATGTGTCACTTAGAGATTATCCACACACACCCTCCATCAACCATGTCTACAAGACGTGAAAGTGATATAGCGTCCTCAATCTTCACTAAATATGTTATGTTCGTTTTACACATAATGCTCAATCCCACACTGCTTTATTTATTAAAAAGTGTAAGACGCAAATCTACATGGGGGCACAGGGGACACGTGCCCCCAATAAAATGGTGGACAAATATGGGAGAGGGGGTGGGTAGAGAATAGGGAGATAGGTAAAGGGAATATAAAACGCTAAGACCCCTCTTCTATACCCTACACATCATTTTTGATCTTGCTATTAAAATTGAGATTTCATTAACCGAAAATGACCGATGCCGCCCCATCCCGGTGCCCCCTCAACTACGCCTCTGTCTCGTTTAAAGAATTGATTATTGTCTAACCTGGAGATTATAACATTTGTCGAAACATTTTATATTTAGTGGACCTAGGGGTACCATTTCGACGAGCATTGACGTTTCTTGCCCGGATTTCAACTTACAAAATTTCTAAAATTTTCGAGCGAATGAAGCGAAGAAAAAAAAATCACTTTATTATGGCGACAATGTAAGATTGTCATCAAATTATACAAAAGAGGAAATCAAAAAAGTACAAAGAGACCACCTCGCTGCCTGATTATGGGGAGACTGGTGCCTCTAAATGAGATGATGACTACCCAGGGGAATGCCGCCCTAAATGAAATCCCCTTAGTTTATGTCTCCAGCTATTGAGTAAATTTTGTAAGCAAGTTACCTCCATTTCATGTTGTTCTATCAAATTCCTTCTTAGGACATTTTACAACTATAATTATGCATACTTATGTAGGCGTAATGGGTCGTATACATGTGTATGCATGAACATAATTATATCTATTGCTTGTGCTATTCTTTTGCTTGAATCCGTATGCATTAACATAAGTACTTGCTTGAATGCAAAATCGTTTGCTAGGAAGCACAAGCAATTGCTTTGTAACGATCAAGCAATTGCTTAAAGACGTATGGATAAAACGAAACTTTTGTTCGTAAAAGCATTTGTTCCTTTTTTAAAGCTCCGTCATATGAACTTGAACTCTTGCTTAATCAGACGTTCGTGTTTAAGCATTATGTTCATGCGCGTAAGAGAAACCCAAAGTTGTACTGGAGTAGAATCAAACAAGAAGATAATTTGTATGCATACCGCCCAAATATTTTTCCTAAATCAAGATTTGTCGATTAATATTAGAATATACTTTTTTTGGTGGACAGTTGCTAAAATCGATTTTGATTTATCATTATTGATTTACTAAGATAATAATGCCCCCCCCCCCAAAAAAAAGAGGAAAATACCTGTTACTATTATGATTTTGTCACGCGTACCAAAATGAAATAACTGACGTAAGCCCCCTTTTTTAAATCCAATACCTATCATGTTCATTAATGTTTTATTTTTGGCGATTTCCTTATAACTTGTCTGCTTACAGGTGTGTGGGTTAATGAACTTTGATTAGGTCGTATCCCAAAAATCGGTTTCCACATTCGAACTTTCAACATAGGTATTTATAGCAAAATAGATTAAGAGCCTGATTGGATAACAATATTGTTGGTTTTGGCCGACTTCCATCTCAATAAAGTTACTATTAAATGTGTTTAATGAGGCATATGATACATTATATACCTCACTTAAGAAATCCAGCCATCTGATTGGTCGAATTGCATTCATAAACTTCAACTGTTCCTGTAAAATTCTCGGTAACCATGCATAAAACATTTCAATATTTTTAATAACCATGGTTATTAAAAAAGTTGGTCAGCCTCCATGGTTACCCCATAGGGTTACATGTTAAAAAATGGTTTGAGCGATGGAGGATGCCGTATGTGTGCGAAGGATTGGTCGGTAATTTCAATACAATTGAATCTCGATCGATCTTACCGACAATTTTATCTTGCATTGTTGACATGAAGACGAAAATAAACTTCCAAAAACAAAAAAACAACATCTGCCGATAGATCTTGATCTAAGTTCGTGCCAATATGCATTGCAAAAGTAAAAGAAGAGTCCGTATATGGAGCTTTTGCGAAGCATTCATCACACGCGAAGCCGGTTTCAATCCATTTTAATGTATATATCGGAGAAAACTGCCAGGCATGTTAACGGCGGGCCATAGCCGAGTGGTCTAAGCGTTGGTTTTCGGTACATCTCTTGTTGTACGCAAAGGTTCGAATCCCGTCTTCGACTAAAATGATAAATATTTTTCATTTTTCATTTTTTAGTCTATTTTTTTTCGGCATATAAATGTATTAATGACTGCTTTAATATTCGAGAAATAGTTGTTTTCATACGCTCTCGGGAAGGTTACAATTGGGCTATTCCCCTCGGCAAGCCTCGGGGAATAGCACAATTCTAACCTTCCCTCGAGCGTAATAAAACAACTATTTCTCTCAAAGCAGTCATTAATACTATATTATAACGCTATTTCACCCACCATAATCAGCTCATCAATTCAAGTAGGTCTTTTGTGTAGGACTCGCAAGCTTGATAAAAGAAATAGTTTAATAGACCTAGAAGAAGATAAAAATATCCCGTTTCCCATTCCTCCCTCTTCCCCTTCCTCCATCTACCTCCCCTACCCCTTCTCTCCCCCCTTCTCCCCCTCTCTCTCTCTCTCTCTCTCTCTCTCTCGTTCTCTCAATAATGTTTGGCCAATAGGAATACTATAATGCTGAAGGATTCTCAAATTATGAGCCCATAGCACTGCGAGAAAATGGGTGTGTCCCAGAGAGGCGGGAAGAGGGTACATTGAAATTCCTATATACAGGAACGGGCGACATAATGACAGTTGTTAGGGGTGGAGGGAGCAGCCTACCAGCGAAGCGAGGCAACTCGTGAGAATGTTATTATTCCAAATATTACACGTTTGATTACATGGATGAACACGCAGAAAGTTGGAGTATGATTAATGACAAACGAGCCATGAGCTTGACAGCATTTATCCTCATCTATCTGCGATATTTTAAGGCAAAGAATTTGACTGCGACAAATGTTCAGTGAGGGGCATAAGGTCAAAATGGTCTCGATGCATCGAAATTAAATCGCTTTCGGAAAATTTTGCGAAGAATAAAACATTTAATTTGCTAGAATAAAGATATGGCGCGTTTCTCATATCATTTTACTTCGTCAAATAAGGTTTACAATCTTTACATGATCGTGTAAATTTTCTCATACTTAATTTTAAGGTCTACAAGATAAAGGCTAAATGGAACCCCACCCCATTTAGTTGGGCCTGGGCCAGCCGAGACCTTCCATCTGTCAGTTAACCATTTGTCAGTGTTAAACCCAGTTCACAGCTCGCCTGTCACCTCGCTGAATTTCCAACGAGTCCCAAAAGCATCCCTAAGAAAAAGGCAAAGACCTAGCTGCCACGCTCCCATTATTCCGATGGTATGTCGATTACGTCCGCTGCTATTACAGGCTCAGTCGTTGCGGCGCGCGGCTGACAACCCACGGGAGAATTCTGGGCTAGGAGCAAGGGGTCAGCGAGAAGGTTTTGCGGTGTACCGGGTGGATTTAGCCCAACAGCACTATTTGGCGATTCTTTAACTTAGGCGCGATGAAAGAAATGGTGTCGGAAACGGGCTCTGTGGGGCCTCGAGACGGCATCTTTGCTGAAAGCGGGATAAAAGACTAATCTTCATGGAAATCCTGCACAAGCACCCCTAGCATCCTGCTTAACTTTTGACAAATCCCAGAACACGTGACGTGTGATGAAATACTTTAAACCATGTCTTCCATGAAAGACTTACAAGAGGTGACGGACTTCAAAGAATAAATTAAATATAATGATATATCACATCGGCCTCCGTAATTAAAATGTTTTACCCACAATACAACTGATACAATGATGAATTTAATGAACTGAATTGATGTTACATACAAAGCACAGTGTTAGCTAAGCAAGAAAGGGAAAAGAAGAAAAAAACACCTACTAAGAAATACTATGGAGCAAAATCACTCGACATACATCATCCATGTTATATGTTCATGACCATGCGGTGCCATTAATACGTGCTGAAGAGGCAATGAGTAGACGTAGAAAAATCAAGATTGGGAGGAGTTCGAGGGACTGTGGACAAGTTCATGGTATAGAAATATCCATATGGATACTGATGTAACAGATAAGAGAAGTAATTCTGTATATCTTGCACCAATAAAATGATGCAACGTCTCTCAAGAAACCATTAGAGGTCGCTCCATTAAGTCTCTTATCACAGCGACATGCCCCACACACAACTCGGTCGTCACCCTGTGAAATATATCTCGATAAAAATTACGACTGATGAAATGTTGACATGAGAGCAGGTCCAGACATCAACTGCTTACATCTTAAAGTTGATCGTCTAGAAAATACGGCGTCTTTCAACACAATATAACAATCACAAATAAATACAGGGCATAGCAAACAGCAGTTGTACATGGACGTATCAAAACCCGGAATCTCGTCATCAGCAAATATCGACGTCGTGATGTTGTTTGTCGTGTTACTTTAAATTCTGTAAAGGCTTCTGGTATAGCTAATTCGTCATTTATCTTTGATGTTATCATCTGTTGTATCTACCCAATGATTCCTATACTAGCATCGATCTGGCGCACTAACACTATTCAATTATTACTTAGACATTTGATCAAAAGTTGGATATTCTTATTTGTCTTATTCCATTACCTTTTCATATTATTTTGTCTTACTTTGGTTGATTTGACACTTCTATTTTCTTTCACATCTACACTTAAGAAAACCATGAAACATTCTTATTTTCCATTCATTTCCTGCTTCCTATTCTGTACTCGAAGGAATTTTTTCATCTTTCTTGCCCTCTCATTATTATCTTTCAATGATATTCTAATTTGTTCAAGGGTGACGAATCGGGCAACATTCAGAGAACATTAAATCATGAAAGAAACAAACATTGCATTTCAAAAGTAATCTCATTTGCAACTAGCTCTTTTCAGGAATCAAGGATTAACTTTTAAAAAAGTTAGCATCAGTATATATCACATTTCTTGCAAACAAGGATCTTAAATATCATAATTTAAATGATAAAGGAGTAAAGTTTATTCCTGGTCAAACCTTCAATTCTCCCTAAATTAGACGAGGTCTTTCCTTTAGCAATGCACTTTTAACGTAATACTTTAGCAACTGTTGGAGAGGGACAGAACATTGCGTCTGCGAATTCATCTCAAAGCATTTGATACTTAATTCAACCCTCAAAATTAAAACACAGAAACACTTATATAGTAAACTACGCTGAAAAATGAACTACCAAATATTACATTCCTCAAACATCAAAAAACAAACAGGGGTTAAGTTGTGGTATGACCGGTTATTTACCTCTTCTACCATAGCTATCTGAGGGGGGCAATCTTATACCCATGGAGAGATTTCTGGGTAAGGAGCGTGTCAGGCGGACGCCAGTGCTAGCGTGATTGGTAATCTAGGTTGATGGGAGGCTAACACACAGTGACACGTGGTGAGTAGTGGCGCCACTAAGACCACGTCCCATTGGTATCGCACGCCCCGGCCGGCCATTCTACTTACTCTCCGATTCCATAGAATCTTCAGCTAAAAAGAGATGCTCACTTCAGATGCTAATGGCGAAAATCGTCCAACGACGATGAAAAACGCCATAAAAACCAGCAACAATAACAACATAAAGTTACACTGAACATCAAAAGACATGACCAAATACGAAAGAAGCTGACATAAAAACACAAAAATTAATGAAGTTCGGGTGCAATAATGCTCCCCTGATCAAGTTATATTATAGCTCCAATATAGATACTCTCTTGATGGAACTGAATCCTCAGCTGATAGGATGCTTTCCATAAAAAGTGTTGATAATAGCTATATTATTGACAGGTAAAGTCGTATATTAATGTATATGCATCGTCTATTGCTGCTATACCTCTATTAAAAAATATAAAAAACTATACGATTGCAGTAAGAAAACGACAGAGTAGGATTCTTCTAGATGTAAACTATTTGAGTTTTACTCTGGCTCTGCAATTACACGGTGCAAGTGATGGTACAATAAAACTTGAATACAGATTAGAATATCAAAATGTAACATTTATGTTTTCTGACTTGCTGAAGTCACAAATATCATTCTTTACAATTTATTCTTTACAAGACATTCAGGAAGGAGTATTGGATCAAGTTAATACTACTGTTTCATTATGATTACGTAGTGGTATTTTCGTTCAAATCATAATGTCACAGGGTTTCTTCTGAGTAACAAGGCAAATCGTTGGAAGGAAATACATACTATCAGTTGTTACTACAAATCCGCATGGATGGAGGCAAGTGGAAGTTCACGCGAAAAAGGAAAACATGAGATTTGTTTACAATCATATTTTCTCTTTAGATCATAATTTACGCGCGCAACAGGACATCATGAAATATGGATGTAACGACGGAGCCAGTGCTCTTGCCCTATAAATTTGACACTGAAATACTTGTCATATTTTGAAATGTTTCTTATAAAGATAATCTTTCCTAAGTTCTATCACGTTGACGATACGAGTCAGTCTCAACTTTTGGCGGGAAAGTACGAGTGTATTGCAGGCAGGCTAACACTTGTTGTGCATGTATCATCCCTTCCCAGACTAGAAGGAATGTAGTTCGGCTTGTAAAATAATGGCGACCCATGAAATAACAGTTGTTAGGTCCAGTGAAGCAAGCCATTTTGCACTATGGATATTAGAGGAAGGACTAATAGTGTTTTCTAACGAAGTGAATAAACAACAACAACCGTCACAATATTGGCCAAAGCGCAATACTTAAAAGCCTACCAAGATAGAAAAAAAGAAAGAGAAACAGAGAGAGAGAGAGAGAGAGAGAGAGAGGAGAGAAAGAGAGAGAGAGAGAGAGAGAGGGGGAGAGAGAGAGAGAGAGAGAAAGAGAGAGAGAAAGAGAGAGAGAGAGAGAGAGAGGGAGAGAGAGAGAGAGAGAGAGGGGGGTAACGAATATTTGTTTTTACTGTAATTTCTGCTCATTATAATGAATTGGCATTTTCGACATGACACTATTAGATAATTTCACTTTCCCTTTTTGTTCGGGGCTGAAAGTATCGAATCAATAAGTAGTTTTCTTAATCATTGTTCCGTTCTAGTTTTGAATTATGTATTTAAAAGTGTCATTTGAGCTATTACCAAAGAAAAAAAAAGGTGTCCATTGAGTTGAAAAACGTGATGTCTTCCATTCATAATCAGGTCAAAAGTTTTGAGAAGGCTCAAGCAGCAGGGGTCTTGAAATCAAATCCTCCATCTCTAAATCTACTGTTGGTTTTATACCCTGATAATAGATCTCAAGAGAGCTGATCGGGTACATTCCCATGTGCGTAAAAATGTTACCAAATACTGTTATATTACTTTTAAAATGGCTCTGACTGTATGCGAAAAAGCTATGGGCGTCGACCGATAATGAGTTTTTTGGCGGGTTTCGTGACCTATGGGAACGCACTTCGGTAAGGAGCCGAATACCCGAAGGTGAAGATCGCACGCAGCTTTTGAAACAAGTTTCATTTCATATTTTCTACCAGAAAATCATATTTAGAAAAAACATAAAATGACATTTTAAAATCACTGATTTATGAAACCCAACCAATTACCAGTCAAGGAGCTATTGTATGTACCACATTAATGGGATTACACATATTATTAATATAGACTAATCCACCCAAGAAGTAAAATAACAGAGAAAAATCCAACAATTTTGAATCATAATTATGCACCAGAATCCACTTCTTCAGTCAATTGTCTCTTTTAGTTATCTTTTACATTTTTTTCAACCCTTGCATTTATTTCATGTATGTACCGATGTTTTTCGTATTATTATTTTAATAACTGGGAAACAGATGTACATGGGTTTTGATAAACCACTTTAAAATTATTTTCCGAAGAAATGTTTTATATTGTGTGAATGAATTAAAATTAAATTAAATCAAATCAAATCAGGAAGATCACGTATAGTCAGGCGCGGATCCAGGGGGGGGGGGCCGAGCGGGCCTTGGCCCCCCCCCCCCCCGCAAAAAAAAAAAAAGAAAAAAAGAGAGAGAAGAAAGGAAAAGAAGGGAAAGGGAAAGAGGAGAGAAAGGGAAAGAAAGAAGAAGAAGAAGAAAAGAAAAGGGGGAAGAAGGAGATCGGGGGGGGGGGGGAGGGACCGAAAGGGCCTTGCCTCCCAGGCTGTTGACCCCCCCCCCCCCCCAAATAAAAAAAATAAGAAAGAAGGAAGGAAAGGGAAAGAAAAAAGGAAAAGAGGAGATACTGGCGTACTAATAGGGGGGGGGGGCTTTGGGGAAATCAAATTCAAACGTGGTTTATTTCTAATTCCACAACGGTGGATTACAAATAAAGCTGAAATGACATAATTTCCGAGATTTGTCCTCACTTTTTAGTAATATTATTATTATTATCAGGCTATTATTAAATTATACGTTTGTATATGTATTTGTTGGAAAATGTCAAATTCCTAAATTTACAGCCAGGCAAGAAATATGATTCTTGAGATTCCTACATGTCAGGGCCCGAGGTACGGCAGGGATCGGGAGCCTCGAGCACCCCCCCCCCCCACTCTTGTGGGGGGGATCCGCCCCCTGGACCCCACGCCAAATAGTGACCTGCCAGTGTCACAAAATAATAGGTATTACAAAAAATGATCATCTGACCTTAATTAAACGCCTAAAACCCCTGAGCTTCCGGGGCCGGACAAGTTATCAAAATGTGTTTATCTGACCGCAGGCGCGTAGCCAGGGGGGGGGGGGGGGCGGTCCCCCCAAATCGGAAGAGGACGTAGGAAGTAAAAGGAGCAGACAAAGAAATTCAGACAAGGATTAAGAGTATAGAAAACGGTACAACGCATCGTCTTCTTTCTCTAATAATTTAATGAAACGTCAAAGCTTCGCGCAGGAGGGGAGGGGGGGGGGGGACTGAATTCAGACAAGGATTAAGAATCGAGAACGGTACAGTGAATCGTCTTCTTTCTCTCATAATTTTATGAAACGGAAAAGCTTTTGCGCGGGAGGGGGGAACGTGAATTCAGACGAGGATTCAGAGGCGAGAACGGTAATAATAATCTTTAATGAAACGTAAAAGCTTCCGCGCTTTGCGCGGGGTTGGAGGGGGAACTAAATTCCGACGAGGATTATTTTCGAGAACGGTACAACGAATCGTCTTTTTTCTCTATTGACTTAATGAAAATTAAAAGCTTCCGCGCGGGGAGGGGAGGGGGGAACCTGAATTCAGACGAGGATTAAGACTCGAGAACTGTACAGCCAATCGTTTTCATTCTCTCATAATCTTATGAAACTTAAAAGCTTCTGCGCTTCGCGCGGGAGGGGGGAGGGGACCTGAATTCAGACGAGGATTAAGAATCGAGAACTGTACAGCCAATCGTCTTCTTTCTCTCATAATCTTATGAAGCTTAAAAGCTTCCGCGCTTCGCGCGGGAGGGGGGGGGGGGACCTGAATTCAGACGAGGATTAAGAGTCGAGAACTCTACAACGAATCGTATTCTTTCTTTAATAGTTTAATGAAACGTCAAAGCTTCCGCGCTTCGCGCAGGAGGGGGGGGGGGACTGAATTTAGACGAGGATTAAGAGTCGAGAACGGTACAACGAATCGTCTTCTTTCTCTAATAATTTAATAAAACGTAACATTTTTCGCGCTTTGCGCGGGAGGGGAAAAACTAAATTCAGACGAGGATTAAGAGTCGAGAACGGTACAACGAATCGTCTTCTTTCTTTAATATTTTGATGAAACGTCTAAGCTTCCGCGCTTCGCACAGGAGGGGGAGGGGGCTGGATCAGTTAGACAAGGATTAAGAGTCGAGAACGGTACAACGAATCGTATTCTTTCTTTAATAGTTTAATGAGACGTCAAAGCTTCCGCGCTTCGCGCAGGAGGGGGAGGGGGGGGGACTGAATTTAGACGAGGATAAAGAGTCGAGAACTGTACAACGAATCGTCTTCTTTCTCTAATAATTAAATGAAACGTAAAATTTTCCTCGCTTTGCGCGGGAGGGGAAAAACTAAATTCAGACGAGGATTAAGAGTCGAGAACGGTACAACGAATCGTCTTCTTTCTTTAATAGTTTGATGAAACGTCAAAGCTTCCGCGCTTCGCGCAGGAGGGGGAGGGGGGCTGAATCAGTTAGACAAGGATTAAGAGTCGAGAACTCTACAACGAAACGTCTTCTTTGTCTAATAATTTAATAAAACGTAAAATTTTCCGCGCTTTGCGCGGGAGGGGAAAAACTAAATTCAGATGAGATCAATAGTCGAGAACGGTACAACGAATCGTCTTCTTTCTTTAATAGTTTAATGAAACGTCAAAGCTTCCGCGCTTCGCGCAGGAGGGGGGGCTGAATTTAGACAAGGATTAAGAGTCGAGAACTCTACAACGAATCGTCTTCTTTCTCTAATAATTTAATAAATAATAAAAAATTTCGCGCTTCGCGCGGGAGGGGAAAAACTAAATTCAGACGAAGATTTTGAGTCGAGAACGGTACAACGAATCGTTTTCTTTCTCTAATAATTTAATGAAACGTCAAAGCTTCCGCGTTTCGTGGAGGAGGGTGGGGAAAACTCGCCCCTCCCTGCACCGACCCCCCCCCCCGCATTACGTCACTGTTGGTCACCATAACGTACCAATATTTGGCTCGCATAATTTCAAATTTGGGCCCCCCCCCCCCTAAGAAATCCTGGATCCGCGCCTGCCGTATAGTTATTCCATTTTATTCGTGATAATATGGAAGGGTTCGATAGTCAAAGGGAATCCTTGATGACCCATCCATTAACTCCTTTCTACAGTCAATATGGCAAACTGGTCTGTTTTGGCCTGAACTTCCATAACATATCTCCCGACTTCTTTATGTTGGTTACTTTCATTAGTGTCGGCACCACCACCACACCATCGTAATCATTCCCGGCCATTATCGGCATCACCACGTTCATCATCACCATGGTCACCAACACCATAAGCATTATCATCATCATCATCACCCTCGTCGTCATCGTCATCGCTTTCATCACGTCACCCATGATCACCACCACCACCACCATCACCGTCATCTCCTTTTTCATTTATTACCAGGGACGGCGATCCGGGGGGGGGGGGGGGCAGGGGGAGGAAAAGTCCCCCCTCAATATTTACCGGAATATTTGAAACAGTGCAAATAACAAAATGTATAGAATACTGAAGACTGCAACACACAAGAGTGCAGCGTTTAGACAAATACAAATGCAAAAATCTTCTCGCTCGGTCGCTACGCTTGGTCGCTACACTCCCTCGCATAATATCCTTCAAAAATACAAGCAAATATTGTAGAAAATCTTATTCTGTTGGTACCACGCAAGCACAGTTTACACTGTATGTTTACAAGATTAAGAGTTATAAAAATAGATCAGTGCTATACAAATGGAAATCCCGCTTGCTCTTTTAAGGAGTCCCTTAACCCTTCGGACTGCACACTAATTACCAGCAAAGTAAAAGTGAAGTGTGGAAAAAAAGTATATTGTTCGTTGTTATACTATAGTTTTGCTATAAGGAATGTGATTTTGCAATAAAAAAAAACTTAAAAAACATGTGAGGGGTAGTCACTTTCGTTACCTTCGCCCCTCTCGTTCACTATGCTCCCTCGTACCTCGCATTTCGTCCTCCCGGTCACGAAAGAAATCGCCGCCCCTGTTTTTTTTTACAATGAAGGGGGTTTTCTGTTCTGTATCTATAGGTTTAACTAGGACCAACGCTCTCTTTGTTAGTTTGAAGGGACATTTGAGAGTTTTTCGTTTCGTCGAAATTTATCGGCGTACGGGCTACTCAATCCCCCCTCTTTTTTGGGGGGGGGGGGGGGAGGGGGGAGGGGGGGGGGTAATTGTCTATTTCAACAACAAAAAAGAGAATATGGGTATACGGCACACCTCTCACACCCATTGCCGTTAAGCAATTTAAAATGCCCGTTTCACCGAATTGTTTCATTCATGTATGATGTCTATTCTGCTTTATCGATATTTCTTCCTTATAACGCACATGCATATATACTTTCTATGTTTATCCTTCATGATCATATCTAATGCTAAGTATTGATCTGAATGAAATATGTAACCTGCCAATCTGAATGAAATATGTAACCTGCCAATCAGAACGATGTAGGATTTCGCGGGAAACTATTTTAGAGAAAGAATGAAGCATGACATCTCGCTTGAATCATGCTCAATCGCTCAGGGAGGAACAACAGTTTGCAAACCCCTTACTACCCTCCATTACAATAATATTAGACTTATTTCAATAATGAAGTTGAGGTTGTGTCCTCTTTCTAGTTCAGTCCCAGATATGAAAATTGGTGTCGCACTTTATTTGATCCAGCGTCCATCATAGATGCATTACCATCAATTGCGTTTCCCCCTTTCGACGTTTTTCCAGAGAATAGTTGTTTGTAGAAGAAAATCGGATTGGACAAGTTCAATCCTTGGACTAGCCCCATTGATCCATTCCGGCACCAGTGGATTTTCTCTTCTATTCTCCCCGGAACTCCCGGCATGTTTTCATGTTTGACGTACCACCTTAGTAGCTGCGGTCCGACCTGTCATCGCATTAGCACCATTACTTTTTTATGGTCGCAATTTGGGAAATTTAGGCCAAACTTTTCATCCTTGATTTCACATTTTTCGAGTGACTTTGCCGCTAAACCGTAATGACATTTGGTTTTGAAAGATTTGAAGGGGTAGGGGCGTGCACCTCTGGTGCATGCGTTTAACTTTATGATTATGGGAGTCAGTCAGCCAATGAGGGATTGTCTCTGGCTCCCCTGAACCTTCGCTGTTAGGTTAAGTGGTATTACGATTCCATGCTCACACTCAAAGGCCTCAGCCTCTCATATCATTCTGTATTAATTTGCTTCCAAAAGTATTATGTAAGAATGTAATATTACAACCTACACGTTTTTAAGTAGGACTAATCAATTTACATCATTGTAACATATTATAGCTCGCCCATTATCTACTCCTCTCAGAATAAAAAGTAACATATCAGGAAATCCCCATTTAATTTTAGGAGGTCTGAATTCGCGTATCTTGTAAATGTGAATGGCTCTTTGAAATAAGAATCATTTATTTTGATCTTCACGTTCACAGCAAATTTATTGATATTGTACACCAACCGACGATTTGGCCTACGCATCGCACATTAAAGTATTATGGCATAACGTCTATGAATTAAAATCATACATTGACGCAGTGGCTTGACGCAACTTGTTCCGTCATCACAATTATTCCGACAAGTTCACAACGTAATCCATGTGTCAAGAAGTTGTGACTGTATGCGTGTGCATATAAACCGAGAGTGTTCTTTGTTGTACATGGATGTGACTAAATGGCCTTGATTGACGCAATGGAATTGACACCACGTGTGCAGTTGGAACAAAGCCATGTCTTGGGAAGTTAATCCTATTTTTATTATTTGAATTAAGAATGAAACTGGAAGAAGTGTTGATTATTATTATGACGATGAAACCCATTTGTTGTCACCCAAAGGCTCATTTCGCGTTTGTCTCCTGCACAGCCTCTCTCTATCTCTCTGTCTCTCTCTCTGTCTATCTCTGTCTCTCTGTCTCTCTCTTCTCTCTCTCTCTCTCTCTCTCTCTCTCTCTCTCTCTCTCTCTCTCTCTATATATTTTTATTTAAATACACATCTGCATATAAAATTATTAATTACCTCGCTTTCTCGTCCTTGCAGTTACACGCTACTTTTTATATTTAATGTTATACCTAGTTTGTGTTGCCTTTGTCTTTTCCTCTTTGTCACAAATTGCCAATGCCTTTCCTTTAGCTCCCATAATCTCAATGTTTGTTGTCGCCCCTTTAACGCTTCATTCAATGTAATTCGCGTCATTCTATCTATCCTATTCTCGATCCCTCTACAACCATTTTCTCATGACATATGCTCGAGGTCTCTCTCTGATTGACCTTTTGGAATGAGTTTTGTCAATCTGTCTGTGTGCTAGAGACGTCTGGCCTACCAGCCCCAATCAGACCAAACTCTGATCACAATAACACAGGCCAAGTTTGATTAAGTTCACCAATCAAAGTGACCCTCCTACAAAACTAAATAGGGAAACCTAAACCGATGGCTCATAGTAAATGTGACATGTCTGAATTCCCCTTTCGTTCTGGTGTCCACGTCACAGCTTATGTTTCATTTGAAGAAAAAATCTGTGGGAACCAGAGCGAGTGATGAGAAAGTCACCATTTCAAAAATACTGGAGTGTGATTTGGCCTATGCATCCTTACATTCAAAGTTATTATGGCCGCAACATCAGATTTGTTTTCAAAAGGTATATTCGAAATTAATTCATATCGCCAGGTGATCTGCATACGTATCACAAATAATGAGCCAAATACTTTCTGGCGACCAGAGTATGTAGTCGATTACTTTTTATCATTTCAATTTTAAGATCGCTTCTGTGTTAATTATCATACTTACTATCGCTTTAAAATTGTATTGATATACACTGAGATTATACCAATACATTGTAGTTTATGTTAAGCAAAGAGAGATATAGACCGGATTCCGTAACTTACTCTTTTTAGAAGTTGACGTGAATGGAAAGTTAAATTTAACTTGGACAGACGTCTTGTTAGCCTAATTAATAGGTCTGTCTGCCATCGCTGCATCTGTCTAGTATAATCAATCTTACTCTACACATGTCCACATCGTCAGATGAATTCGAAGAAATGTCAAAGCAGACATATTTTTAGTTGACGCTAGGTTAATCTTGAGGAGAAAACTTACCCACGCACATGATGTGATTATACGTCTTTTCTTCGCAAAAAGTTAAAGAGTGCCCAGTCAAATTGCAGGGTGAATGACCGCATTCTTCCTTCACCAAGATTTTAAACAACATAGAATACAGGGGCACCCTGGTATATTGGTGAAGGCACCTGACTCTCGTTCCGGATTCAATCTTTTCTCGATAGTTCCGTCATTAGACAAAGTTATTTTGCACACATTTATCCTTCTCGACCCAGGTGTATTGAATATGTACCTGCAATTGCTGCAGTAATAATAACTACAGGGCTCGCATGCAAACAGTGCTGTAATAACAATGTGGCTATCCTTAATAATACGTCTTTATGGAACTGATTCTAAAATGATAAAAACCTACCCATTAGCATGCGTAATGAAGTTAGTGTATGGATATCGGTACAAAACATGAAGGGAGGAAATAGAATAAGACGATAACTATGATTCGAACGAGAAATTAGTACGAAAGAAGAAAACATGAGGATATAAAAATGGGTTTAAAAAATGGTGATGTTGATGACGATGATGATGATAAACAAAGTTATATCGGTGAATGTTTGGAAAGAAAGTCGGCACCGCCCCTAAACGCCCTCCTGGATGCATGGTCTGGTTGCCTAGATACGATAAGTGGTACTTCCAAGGCTGGTGCCGTGCCTCATCATTGATCATTATCGGGGTCGTTTTCGCCATGACCTCTTGTTATCGTCATCCAAATCATCAACGAACGTGTAGAAAGAGACGTGTCTGGTATGGGCATCCCTCAAGCAGGGGCGTCCAAACATTTTTAAGGATGGGGGAGTGGGGGGGGGGGGGGGGGGGGGGGGCTTTCGTATGCGGATTAACAGTGGAGGAAAAATCGCAGTGAAACACAAATTCGAACTGTCGCTGCCATTACGCTATTCAGATGTCGTGGACTTTGGAGGGTTTCAATTTAAAACATCCCGCGCCACCTTCATTCCTGAAACCATCTTTGACTGGACAGGGTATAGATTTCATCTTGTAGTTATTACGTTTGTGGTAACTGTCTCTTATGTATCCCAGGATCGACACCCTAGTCTCCCAGGATAGACGCCCTGCTGGCAGACACCCCCTCCTGGCAGTCGCTTATCTTTTTACAGACTGGGTGTACGGGGTAATGTAAGGATAATATGACGTATCTACTTCTCCTGCTTACACCACCATCACCACCATCATCACCACCACCATCACCACCATCATCACCACCACCATCACCAACAACAACAACAACATCAACAACAACACCATCACCACCATCATCAACACCACCACCAATACTACCATCACCGTGACCATTACCACCTTCACCATTACTAACACCACCACCATCAACACCACCCCACTAAAACCACCACCACCACCACCATAAGTAAGAAACAAACCCTTCATTCATTACGAGGATATCAAATACTTCGTATGTATGTTTAAACATGTTCTTACTTGTTCCTTGTTGCTGCTATGAGTTTATGTCCATGATTTTTATATAATTATTATTATTATTATCATTTTATTTTCGTAAATTATAAATTATTATTATTATTATTATTATTATTATTATTATTGTAAATTATTGGCATTATCACCATTATTGGTGATAATGAGTTACCCTGTCTAAATAACAGAAATAAATAAATAAATAAATAAATTACCACTTCCTTACACCACTATCAAGACTACCTGCACTCTTACAAAATATTGGGTAAAATTTTGCTCAGCACGAGTTTAATAAATTGTATCCACCCAACTCTTTGCCTAACTTAACTAATATAATGTTCAATTAGGGTCAAAATAGAGAATAATTACTTCAAAATGGGCAAGATATTAACCAAGTTTTTTTTTGTAATCAGTACTATCCCACCCCACCAGCACTATCACTATTGCAGCATGACAGCACAGAAGGTTTGGTGTATTTCACAAAGGAAGGGGAAAGAGAGGGATGTAATGCTTCGTTGCGAAAAATGTGGATAGGGCATTGCACTAAAAGTCATGTTTTGGGTTTAACGTATTCAAATTACTAAACTTTTATCAATCAATGAATCCTGCGAAGCAAGGTTTTGTTAAAACACCATCATTAGTGAATTTTCGCCTGTCCGTTAGATTAGAGAGGGGGGGGGGGTGACTTGCTTTCATGAGGGCAATGTGCCCCTGCATTTCCCATTGACTACCCCAATGGTTGAATTTTTAATTTCAATATTTTCAATTCACACTGTATGCTTATACTTTTACTTGATACAATTAATTTCGCTTAAGTCCTATACCTTAATACCTCTAGGAGTCTGCTACTCTTAGATCATTTTGTACTGCTTGGCCAACATGTTGATGTCACACCATTATGAGTTTTCCGTCAATCTCTACGCTCCGTTGCAGCTAGCGTTAAGCAAACCTCGGAAACAAACAACATTTCGTAAGGCTAAAAAAGAGAGGAAAAGGGAGGGAAATAGGATTGCAGGATAATCCCAGGATTAGGTCGTCGAACTTACATATTAACCTAGTTTCAGGGTATTAAAAACTTGAAATGAGTTGAATTGTGTTTGGTAACAGGAGATGGAAACACTGGTTTTATACCACTGTAAATTACGCACCTTCCAACCATTTTGATCCTTGTTAAGTTCTTTGTGAGAGGGTCAACTTTCCACGTAACCATGGTTACTTGATACATTGCTTTGTCAACTATTATCATTCAGTCTTCCACACAATACATTTCCTTCTATCTTGTTGCTAATTCTTTCCTGTACATGAATATATATATGAAAAAGTGATGTATATTGATAATAGTATAATAACAATAATACAATTCTTGATTTGTACAGCACTTAATTCTTTTGTTTTGCAGGTATTTCAAATTAGAGTTTGGTATTCAGAAAGTATTTACTTCTGTCCGAAATTGCATACTATTGATAACAAAATATTAAAGCATTTTCACTGACGTATAACAAATATTTTATACGCCTTATTCCTTTTGAATATCATCTAACATTGTTGTTGATATACATACAAACTATTCAATGGGCTGTGATGATAATCATATCAATTAAGCAAATAGTAATCTTAATTTTTTGTTCGCTTCTACCAGTAGGTTCAAGGCACACGGTTCCTTTATTTTCTTTCCTGTGGTTACTTTTGTAAGTTGAGATGTATCAATATCTGATAATTGTCAGAATTGTGGTGATGGAAGTTTTCCCGATTGATGAAATTTGGGCCGGGATGGGAGTCGGTGGACAATTATGCTCTTCTAAGGAATGGTGTTTTTGCCAGTTTGTCCATCCTGGATTATGAACCTCCTTAGGTCATGGGGAAAACTAGGAGTTTATTGAGTTTTCTCCCTTACTTTTAACAAGATAGTTTTCTCAATACGCTGTAACATAGAAACACTTTTAAAGAATAAATTCTTGAAAATAGTGTAGGCCTCAACAAAATTCTTCTGGAATTTCGAGTCAGTGACATCTCCGATTAAGTTAACCCAAACCCAGTAAATCCGCCATACCACATAGCTTCCATGCATACGGCGTGATCTTAACTGGTGTTTTTGTCCTTCTGTGCTGTCGATAACCTTCAAAATGTCAAGAAAATAAAAAGAAAGAGAGGAAGGATTCTCATAAATGATAAGAAAAGAAAGAAAGGAGAGAGTGGGATCCATCAACAATCGAATGGCATAGCCGGACCAGTCGTCCAAGACATTCTTTAGACAGATTTAGAGGATCATCAACAATTGCATCTATGATAATCTCCGTGCATGAGGTGGATTGTTTGTCATCAAACTAGACGCAATCCTGAATTCAATCGGACCTGTTTAACGAGTCAGAGCTCAAGAGATATGCAGTAAAGTCAAAAGGGATTCACTTGAATATTGTTGAGTTACAGTGTTTGGAGTATCCACAAAGAGTGTTTTTATGACATTTCAATCATCGTGATGTTCCTCGAATTCCACAGCTTTCGCAAGTTTCCACCTAACCACTAAATTAATTATGTATGGGATCGCTCAAAAAGGTTATCGCAGTTTAACTTTCGTGGTATCAAAATAGGTATTCATTATAAATTGATCAATAAGACGAAAGGTAGCCGACATGAATTACCAAAAAACAATAACCTAAACAATTTCTTTCAAATTCAGATATAATTATGCGAAATTCTGTTAATTTGAATTTTCACTCTCTGCTCTGTTTATTTTACAGTTATCTATAGAAGATGGTAGAACACTCCACATAAAATGAAAATAGGAAATGATGAGTTACAAGTCATAATTGATCGAGACCACTCCACTATCTTATAAATGCAAAATCGGAAAGATAAAGAAATAAAAACAACGTAAATGTATATACCTATAAACAAACTATGAAACCAATTACGCTATACAAGTTAATAAACAAGGGTGCAATAGGGGTGCAGATTTGCATCCACATATGCGTAATTGGCAGAGGGTGCTGCTAGTGTAGCAGAATCGTATCTTTATTTCTTAGTGTGTAGAATCACTTTGTTCCTAATGTTAGTTTTTTAGGGAATATGCGACAACATGGTTGACAAATGTATTAGTTCTCTTTTTTGTTGTATTTTGATTGATTGTAAATGACTACGAATGGTAGGCCCCGGTGTAGGCCTAGTAATTAATTGCATACGTTTGCAAGTTATTTCACTATGGAAGAAAAGAAAATACATTTTTAGAATTAAATAATTGGCCAATTTAGTATAGTTTTGATATAGAACCGGTTGGAAGCAGTAGGAGAAGACAGGGACAACATTGATTGTTATTACGTATGGAAAAAGGGTTTCAACTAAGAAATGACAGAGGAGAAACGGTGCTAATTCACTGAAATCGGTCGTAACTTTCGCAATGCATTGTTCTATTTTCCCCGTAAATCGTAGAGACAGTGTTTGATGACGACATGCTGAGGACTGAATCTAATAAACTACTGACTGCACAGGAATGGACATACGCTTCAGCAACGATCATCGTCATAAGAATAAAATAGATTTACCATGAAACCGATCCACAATGAATAAGAGGAAAGGATTAATACTGCGGTATCTAATCCACAATATAGTAGGAAGTTTGTGGTCAATTTGTTGGTTTTGTTAAATACTATTTATTTTAAGCCAACGTTTTATACTATTTCATGTTAATCGAAGGATAGAAATATTTCCTTTTATTATGTTTATTCTGCCCATTAGTGTTGACACAATTTAATCCAAGCACTGTTTCGATTGGGATGTCATTCCGCCTATGGGAGAGCGTACACAATAATAAAATGGCAGCTTTGTTTTTCTTTGAAGACAGGAAATGACTACCAAATTTTGTAATGTCAGGATGTTTAAAGAAATATGGAAAGCGTGATAAAATAACAAACCTGTTTACCAATCTCATCTCCTCAGAGTGAGAAGGGCGCTAACAATAAAAACATGTTTAACGACCTTCTGGCTCTCAAAACACGATCCGTCGATCTACGATCTAATGGAGATGTTGTATTCGAGTGGTTTAATCACTTGACTTGAGGTCATGGGTTCGATACCCGCCATGGCACTTATGTCCTTAATCAAAGCATTTGATCTACATTGCTTCTCTCCACCCAGGGATTAAATGGGTAGCCAGTACAGGATTCGAACGTCATTGTGGTTGGATTGGCATTGTAAGTGTCAATTAAATGGCACCTGACATGGAATGCTTCCCAGGGAGTGGAGAATGCACAAACAATGTGTGCAGAGAAAGGCTGTTTCTGACGACTAGGGTAATCATACGATGTATCTGGAAACAGGGTAAAGCCCTTCAGAAACATCATCAGTGTATTAAACGCATTATAATTCCAGAATATTATTACCATAATATTCCGCAATGATCTTTTATATAAACGTTCGAATATCAGAAAAATTAAGAGTCAACTTTCAAGGTGCTATAGATAAAGAGTTAAGGTATGCATTGTATTATTATTTTTTCTTCTCAAATAATGATTTTCGCTCCTATCTGGTGACGTAAAACAAAAGAAAACTCGTCTACAATGGACGGAGACACATCTGGTCGAGCGATATAATTGTGTAGTCGGTATGTTAGGCTTGGTTAGTAGCCGTGACATCCGCTCTTTTATATCATGGGAATTATTCTCCAGAGTTTGTTGATATGAATCGTGATGAGACGGATGGAAACGTCTGCGAACTACATGCATACCTCTGACTTCCTGTATAGGTGAAGTATTAAAGATGATGGTGAATGGTGGTCAGGAAATCACACTGTAAAAAAGCAGGCAAAAAAAAAAAAAGCCAAATAGGAAAAAGAAATAAAGAAGAAGACAAAAGAAGAAGAATATAAGACGTCTAGAAATTTTTCTGAATGGTTGATTTGGTGGTGAATATAGAAGTGATTAAGAATTGTGAGCTTTTAGGAGCATCCAAATTATATCAAGTTGACTAAATATTGCTGAAGGTTAGAACCAGTGAAAAGCGCATATGGGTATATGAGGCTGCACACATTTGGTTCAAAATGTAACTTCTTGGTCGTACTATCTGAGATACTTATTAGAGAGTATGATAATGACTCTTTCATTTTACTTAAACCTCCAGTTGAAAAAAAGAAGAAAATGGTTGTGAGTTTATGATAACAATTTGCAACCATGCACGTTTAAACACAGTGTGCGAGCATCTAATCTCGAATTATTTCAACGAAACCTTTCCTTCAGTTCCACTCCGGTACCATTGTATTTGCACCGGTCACACAGAGTCCACACGATGATGTAGCTATAATTCTTAATTAATTAGATTGATAAGATCTGCCCTAAACCCTAGACCCTGGATAAATGACTACGATTTAAGTGATACGAGGAGAGGTCTGGCGCTTTTAGGATAATATCCACCCCGTCCAGTCGGCGAGTCATCAAGCCATAATGATGGATACGTGCCCTAAGTAGCCGCCATCCATTGCTTGCAGATGCTAGCTGATGATAGGGGTTATGTACACCATGGATTGTGTTTCAAATAATTATACAATTTCATTTGGTCAGGGCTATACCAATATTTAAAACAAACGTTGAAAAGATGCATGAGTCTTATGGGACCTTGGTACTGTATTTAGGTGATTGTGGGCCTAGATATTAATCAAGTACGGTTTGTCTTTAACTAACTATCTTTAAGTTCAATAACCTCCTTTGAATCTCGCTCCTCCTCCCTAAATACAGGAGAGGGTAAGATGAGAAAAATTATTCAAATTACCCCTCTTAATCATTTCCCAATATATACCCCTAGATGAAGAAATAAACCATGCACAGAGTATAAATGGCATATTGTCTGTCATTTCAAATTATCATGTTTCTTAACAAGCGTATTCCTCGCAAAAATAAATCCTGATGCTTTATGTCGACGTGTAATTGCCTACGGAGCCAGTGAGGTGCCCCGTCGTGCAATCGAGTCCCTCCAACTGACTGGGCAGTGTAACCACAGGCCATCTCGCTTGGTCCTTCGCTCACTGCGGGAGCGCCAAGTCAAGATTGAAACAGGATCAACGCTTTTTCTTCTTTCTTCGTCTTTCTTATCTCTGCTGATGAAAAGGCATTTTGACTCTGGACTTGGAAACAGAAACTTTCCTCGACAGAAACTTTCCTCGAAAACTACCGTGCTAAAGTGGAAATGGAAACAAGGAATGAGACGAGGAGATCATAATATATTCGTATCATTTAAATACATTTTTAAGTATGCTCTTCAGCTATAATTGCTTAAAAACAGAAACTGAAACATTTTAAAATGGTAGTAGAGTAGAAGTAGTTGTCATTTCATACTCCCATTAAAGTCGTAGTGAAGTCTTGGGCGTGGTCATAATAGTAGTAGCAGTTGCAGTAGGAATGGTGGTGATGTTGGTGGTGGTGGTGGTGGTAGTGTAGTGGTATAGATTATATTGTTGAAGTAGCACTAGTAATATAACTCATGGTAATAGTGGGCCTCCGGACCTACAATCCCAGAGGATATAACACAGGATATTCAAATCCTAGTATACTTGTTAAAATGGCAGGTTTACTTAGACAGAGATGAATGATAACAACACAGTGTGAGTGGCGCAAACATGCTGATGTTGATGTTTATATTTTTCTGGATTAAAATCCCCCTCTTCAACATTTTACGGTCCATGGCGTCAACGAATCTCGGGAGAAGACAGGAGGAGGAGAGACAAGTCGTTGCCCTGCACCGATCGGCACGCATCTCATACCCACTATGAGATGGAGAGACAGCTGCTTGGTGACGATACATTGGAGTACCAAATGGATATAAACATGTGTATATTATGACAATTATGATTATCCTTTCGTTCCGTTTAGCTTATACCGGTTTTAATATTTCAAATACTTAATGATTGCGTAATTTCCTAAATGATCACAATAATCCCAAGCGATATTTACATGAAAATGTTACTCATGACGACAGACGTATTTTAGTTTGAGAACACATTCGATAAACGTTTAGTACCACATTCTGATTACTATTTATCATACAGTATAAGTCAATAAATATTACTTCGACATTTGACCCTTAAATTCTCAAAAACTATTGAAAATTACTTAACATAATTTGCTGATATAATAGCTTATACTATCCCCTTTGATATTTGAAGTAAAATATCCAAATATGGAAAGAGAATAGACGGAGGATTGACCTTTCCCTAAACGTGTCAGATTTCCCTCTTTCACGTTTTGGTTGAATGATAAATGTAATTTAAAACAAAGTGTAACGCGACTGATAGAGGAAGCGAGTTACAACACTAAAATGTAGATATTCTTTAAACTTTTCTGGATGAAATATTTTTTGAAGGCTATATTCATGTGCAGTGTGAGTTGGTCAAGTGGTCAGCTCTCTGTCTTCACCAACAAACTGACTCTGACATTCCCAGGATAGAAACCAAATCGCCTTGTTCGGATGGTCAATGTACGTTAAAGGTCGTTCCCCCCCCCCCCCGACGTTAATAATCGGATCAGGTTTGTAAAAATTAAGTTGAAAATATTTCGTGTGAGAGGTCAACGTCTCACATTAATGCTTGCCTATAATGTGACGTGACCGACGTCATCATTCGCCATGCTTCAGAAGCCAGGGTATATGAAGGTAAATGATATCCATGATACAGGTATCAATTCTTACCTGATTTATATGGGTTAAACTGGACTGAGTGCATGGTTCATTAAAGCCCCCATCAAGGATTTGCAAGCCCTCAAAACCTTATCTAGAAATGTTTCTGTAACAGCAAGATGATTTTATGAAAGTATGTGCGCAATATCAACAACAACAAAACTTAGTGGCCCGAATTCACAAAGGAGGTTTGTCGACAAACTTCCTTTTGTTTCGACAAACCTCCTTTTGTTTTTTTACAAACCAAGGTTTGTAAAAACGCGTCGAAACGCGTCGTATGACGTACATAAACCTCGGTTTGTCGACAAACCTCCTTTGTGAATTCGGGCCAATGGGTTTCTGTCTATGTGTGGAAATTGAAGCCCTCCTTTTGTACACAACAAATGGGGTGAATGAAATACTGCCAGTTGCGAATTTTAAATTCGAAAAGAAATGAAATGAAATGAAATGAATATTTCGCTACATACTTTTAAGAAAGTTTTTAATTACATTGTATAATATTCATCAACATTTTGGCCCTTGTACAAGTTTTAAAATTATCACTGTATAAAACCCTGCAACACCAATGTTTGGTATGTTAGTCTTATGATGTCACTGCAATTTTTTTGTTCTTCTACTGGTGGAGTTTACGAGAAATTTTTCAGGAGCCTCAATTACATCATTGAAAATGTGAGGTCTAAATACGAATGCTTGCTCCTTCAATATTGCAAGGTTTATACGGGTAAGTGGGAAAGAAACGACAGCCCCCCCCCCCTACATCCTACCGATGTCATTATATGCGCGCATACTTACGAAAGATTGTCAAAGAGAACTTGTTTACACAAATATGCAATTCCATCTCCTCAAAACACATTATTTCTAATATATTGTCATTTAACCAAATTAAATATGTTTGTATTTCACGCAAAGACCACTTCTGTATTGGTAAAACCCGATCCAATGGCATACAATAGCTTAGTAATGCCAATTTAATGTTGAGATTATGACGAGTATCATGGAATATATCTGGCAATGCATGGATAGTCATACTTGAAGAGATTTGTTTGTTCATGTGATTTGATGACGAGTTTGGCTTCATTCCGGCTTTGTTATCAATATGACTTTGTAAGCAAATTGTATCACAAAGTGGCGCCAGTACAGGGTTTATTCTTTGACTCGTTTTTTTATTAAGCAGATGGGTTATCTGTCAAACTTTAGTCCTCCTGACGTTTCGCTTTAGAAATTCATACCATTTCCATCACTCAATGGCATCATAAATAAGGCCTGAATAACAGTTTACAACATGCATTTCCTTTGTAGGAAAAGAAATCAAACGATTTTATCAATGGGATTATATTTTCTGCGTCTTGTTTCAGTTGGAAGTTTTTATTTTCCCCTTTTCCAAGTTGAATTTTAATTGGCAGTCAATATTTGCCAGCGTCGCATCTCGAGGGTTGTACTATGATAAGCGTAGCTGCTAAGGGAGATGTATGGTGCCCGGCTATCAGCCCAGGCTAGTCGGCTACATGCTAACTCGTGGAATAATAATGCTTCACAGGCGCCGCAATACAAATACATAGCAGCCGCGAGACCAGTTCAAATCCTTTATGCACTTCACACAAGCGACCATGTGTGTCGCGTTACCGTCTATTGCCTTGGCAAAGAGCTATTTATGTGGCAAGTTTTATGAATCATTATTAATATCGGAGCAGGCGGAGCGATAGGGGGCTCCCTTGCTCCCTCTGTTTTTGAAGCGATTTCAAAATGTTGGGTAAGTGAACTGGGAAGGGACGCTGATTGGTCGATAACTTATCCCGAGAGCGGACTTGATACGCCCGGGACCTGCCACTCAGTCGCCATGCACTCATATGATAGGACGTCAGACAGACTACCAACCCTGGTATCATCCCTTCTCGTTACTATGACAACCGACTCCACGGCGACTGTTGTTGCACTTGGCACCGAAACTCACTCCGCTACTAATTATATCACAGAAAATAGCTACCAGTCATGGAATTCCAAAAATATCGGGTGGCTGGGAGCAAGAAAGACGGCGCGTGCAGTTGGCCTCCGTAACGGAACGGAGGCGCGCAAGTCATTATTATGCTAGCAAGTCGTAACCAATCACACTTGGGACACCACACGCATTCCAACAAAACTTTTTTGGGGTAGAGAGCGCCTTTTTTCCGCGTGTGTCATCTTCTACAATAGCTACAGTGTCCGATTGTAAAGTGGTGGGTAAACAGTGATTATGAAGAGCCAGCGAACCATGAGCTACTATCCGTATCATCCTCTTGGCTAAATCTGATTGGAATCACATCATATCCACCAGATAGTCGGGAGAGGATCAGCATGACCCCGATTAGAAGCATTTTGCTAACACCACTTCATCCATTCATCACACGCGATTTGTAAAAGAAATTCATATCTGTATTTGATCGAATGATTCGATATTACCAGATGAACTGGACACGCCTTTGAACGAGGCACCACCACTACTACCACCACACCCCTCACGACTCCACCCCAGACCAGCTCGGTTACCCCCAGTTAAAAGAAGACTCTGTGGAAACTCGTCGTTCTTGGGAGGGGCATCAGCTTTCATTTTCATGAAGAAAAGAGGCCGAACTTCTTCAACGTTTTGTTCGTGACTCTTAACGTTGTAATCGATACTTTGGATGAAGGGAGAAAGTTCTTTGATGAAACCTTCCAAAATGGGGAGACGGAGATAACATTTAAAGAATCCTGAGAAACTGTTTTAGAAGCCAGGAATCAACTAATCTCCAGTTTCTTATTTAAATCGGACTCGTAGAATTTGAGCCGAAACGTGGAACATATTTACGGATACCATATCCAACTGGGATTTCCTAAAAGGAATTTTATCATTTCGTTCTCCAAGAATCTAAAAAGTGAGTGGTTCATTTCTTATTCACAGACATTTCGTTAACGTTTTTATCAACTCATCATTTCTAAGTTAGATTTTTTTCTTAACACATTTCTTTCGTACATGTACATGCTTATATTAAATTAAGATTTATGAAATACTTATATACTTGACAGACGTAGGAAGCTAAATAGTTTTGTTTAAATAATTATTTGAAGTTAACAAAAGCTATAGGTATTCTATTTATCTTAACTTTTAAAATATTGTTAATGTCTCTACACCAAAGAGAGCTTAAAGGAATCAAAAGGTATAATACGAACGAATGACCCGTTTTTA
Organism: Strongylocentrotus purpuratus; assembly: GCF_000002235.5. Taxonomy (NCBI): domain Eukaryota; kingdom Metazoa; phylum Echinodermata; class Echinoidea; order Camarodonta; family Strongylocentrotidae; genus Strongylocentrotus; species Strongylocentrotus purpuratus. The sequence continues at coordinate 39,781,007 of NW_022145611.1, forward strand.
GTGATCTTGAGGGGGGAAATATATAAACTTTCTGACATGGTTCAGAATGCAGCCTTCGCTCTACTTTTTGATCTTCCCAAAATAGTAAAGGAGGATGATATATGATGAAAGAGGCGCCCGACAAGGATGTTCAATTGCTTTGAATAACCAGCCGCATTGCATTGTCGCTATCTCGCTCAATCATTCCAATTGGGGGGTGTTTCGTTTGAACTATTAGTTATCACTTTGACTGCCTCCGAATTATGTCGCGTTATAACTCTCGACTCAAATGAATGATTGTGATTGTGAACGAGAAGAAGAGTCTGAGTTTGAAAGAGATGGAAAAAGAAGAATATAGATGGATGATAGCAATGATCATAAGAAATTCGTTATCTGATTTATCGTGCTGTCATTTGGTATATACTTGTTATTCTATTGTACTTTCAACCCTTTGCTATCATCAATAATTGATTAATTACGTGGGAGATGATGTTTATATATAAAAACATAATTAGATGGTCCTCGATTAATCAGAAAAAATTGTTAGGAGATTAGTAGAATGTCATTCAGAAATACATGTATTAGGAATTTTTGAAATGACAAGTATGACTGATGTAGGTCATCGCTACAAAGGGATGGTGATTACTTTTCGGTATGAAATTAGTTTTCTGGGGCAAATGTCTCCATTTTTTCCTTTAGGCAAAACTAGGCAACATTTCAATATCCGTTGATAAATTAATTCAAATACAATAATATCTTCATTCTGCGTCTATTTTTCGAACCTCTCTTTCTTTCTCTCTCTAGATGCGACGACGATAATTAATTGGTTTCGACAACTATCATTTCCCTGTCTGTCTGTGCGTCTGCTTGCAATTTATTTCGATGTCCTTTCTTTTTTATCACTTTGTAAAACTCCTTTTAAAGATCCATTTCCTCATCGGCAAAACTCGTAAACAAACCAAGATGAAAGTGAACTTTGATTATGAATATGTTTTAGTTAAAGTTCATTACAAAGTATACACCCTTTTGTCGTTGATTAAGTTATCATTTTTAAAAGAAATTGCTAAATATTGACATGAAAAGATGAAACTTTGATTAAACAACAAAATATACAAACGACATTGCTGACCAACTTGTGGAACGATTCGCTCTCATTTAACACATTCAAACTCATTAATATATTCACGTCGTGTTAAGATACACATATATTTATTAATCTATGAAGTTAATCTAATAGTTTTGATAAACAAAATATCAATATGATTTAATCAGATTGATATAAACTGGGTATGATTTAGGCACATTAATTTTACATAAAAAGTATTTGATTGAATTTAGACGCGGTCCTTCAGAATATCCTTTTTTTTTTAAAGGAGCGAACAAGTGGAGACTAAAGATATGAAAAGCTCTCCACTCCAATCTGCTCTTGAATAGAGAGGGAGGGTTTTGCTCAAATCAATTGGACAAGAGGCGCTCTTCACGAGTACTCGAAACAAACTAAAGACCAATTTAAGGGTAAAACGTAAATAGATTCTCCCTTTGAGTATCGTGGCAAAAAGAAGTTATGGGGATATTATGATTCCCAGTGGATGGTGTGGTTTTCTTTCTCCGCCCTTGGCCCAATTCAACCTATTGTCAAACTTTGGCTAAATTGCCTTCACTTACTGTCATAGAGTTGGAGCGTATTGTGTTTGCAAAACGTTTGAAAGCTCATGCTTTTTCCTTCCTTTTTTCCCTTCCAACGACTTGTCGCCAGTCCGGGGCAGTTAATGAAAGGGGGCCACTTTCCACGAGTCTTCGCGAACAATCAAAGACTCTTTCCTAAGACTGGTCTGGGACCAAATTTACAACTCTAAAGGACGTGAAATATCGCGTGAGACGGAAAAAAAAAGAATAGAAGAAAAGGAAAAAGAAAAAGAAGCCAATTAATTGGCACTTGGCAAAACGTGACTGTTAAAATCATTAGGTATAATAGGAACAAGAACGTGGTGAAAACAAACTAAAGCAAAGCTATAAAATGACCCCGTGTCGCCATACGATTGAGTAAAGACTCGGTATATTGTGTTAATATTCATATCATGATTGTTCACTAAATTGCAGCACCAAGATGTCGAGACTGGACTCTTCAGGGCGATATCTAACAGAAAGTCTTATCAATATCATGTTTGTCTTAGGGATGTATTGCTCGTTTGCTATTTAAACTCGCCTTTTTGAAGACAAATTAGCACATTCCGGGCATGCTTTCAAGAAATGGAGACCACCCTTTAGTCGGAATATATAATTTAGAAGGTTGAATAGTTCAAAATTTGTGTGTTTTGTTGATTGCCTCTTGTAGAATCTGTGAGTAATACTTATTGAATTGTTCACTCTACTTTTACAACGCGCTTAACATATAAAAGATTGTCTCGCCCTGCAGAAATGTAATAAAAAGACTTAAAGTAAACACTGGATTTGTAAAGTCAATTGCTTGCCAACAGAATATAGTTCCCATTAAAATTCTTGTAAAAGCTTTTAAATTATTAAACACTCTTTTATTACTCGTTATTGATTCCTCGATAAACGTCCCATGTAACGCTCTTTAAACTTTGGCTAGCATCGCCTCGTTTGATTATTGGTCGGAAGTAAAGGCATTAATACCAATATTCTAGCAGGCAGTTGAAGCAATGGAGAACTTTTGCGGAGGAGGAGGTGAAGGGAAGGCATAGGGTGGAGTCTATAGACTTGAATGATGTTTCCCAAACAAACACGTGTCAAGTCGAATCATTCAGCTGGTACTTATGGCAGCGTGTATGTCTGCCCACTCATTCTATCCGAGCGTGTTAGAACCAAGGTAACTTCAAGTTTAAGCAACCTTAAGATATGAAATATAGTTACGGGATTCGTTAGATGATGATCGTGTGTTATTACGCCTGCCAGCGCTATTAACTCTTCATCATCGACAACCACATTTATGGCTTATAAGTAAAGGAGAATAGATAATGTGGGAGGGATCAGCCAGCAAGCATGTCGTTACGTGAAGGGTCCAATTACGGTATTCATTCATTCGTATTAGGGTTCAGTCATCGAGATGCTTCAGAATAGAATGGTCGGAAACCATTAACTCTTCAACTAAGTCAAATACCCATTATATACTATATCCATTAAGATGGCATGATATTCTAAGCGTGTGTCCCACTTGGGAGGCATAATGATGCTACAAAGTGAATATAAGTTGGAATGTCCAGAAAACTGCTTTTCAGGTGTGTCTGTTTCCTGAAGCAATATTGCATAATTATTAAAAAAATATTTTAAAAATAAACTAGCATGTTAGTAATGGTGGGCGGAAATTTAGATAGACAAACATATAGAAAGATAGATAGATTACTAGCTAACTAGCTGGAGAGAGAGAAAGAGAGATAATGGGTGAAAAGAAGAAAAACTTGAAAATGTGATAAGTTACACACGGCTTGGATCTTTAGATGGACCTCGTTGTTTGTTTATGTGTGTCTTTTCTTTTTATATGATAATCCATTGGTACTTTTGTTGGACTTTTCCAACTCATTGTCCACTGTAGAATTATGAGGAAATCGTGCGAGGAGAAATCTGCAACAGTTGGAATGTCAGGAGAGTGATTCTGCGACAGAAATTCTACCGGTATGGCGACGACATGCCAGTGATTAACAATTTAGTGGGCCAGGCAATCGTCTGAATAAACCAAAACAAAATAGCAGAATTCATTATGGATAGTCAGTTGAGCGAATAGTTCGCATTGTATTGAGCTCATTGTACGAATCACAGCTATTGTTGGAGCCAACTCGGTTGTCTTTATATCCATCCTGTCAAATCGGGCCCCAAATCCCTTTTCTCTCTCCCTTCATTCCTTCCCCACCTTCATAATTATCCCCCCTCCCCGTCCAGATTGATCGTTTCTTCAACCTTTCCACATTCGTACTTGCGTAGAAAATATCAGATCAGATCGAGCTCAAAGCAATACGAAAAAAAGACACGCATTGCATAAACACATTGATCAAAACTTACTTATTTTGCTATTTTCATGATGTAAGGAAGAATCACTATAAAAGAATTACAAGTCAAACTTCACAATGAGAGCAACTGTACCCTTGTTTTGTATATGCATATGAACTTTGAGGTTGGCACGAACTATGACGCCAGCCGGACAGACACTTCAAATCAGAGACAATGAAGAGAAAAGGACAAATTTGAAGGATTCATCCCTGGTTTCAATCTAGTATCATATAACGAAAGGTTAAACAGTGTATACTCATGACGATAATATACCCCATTCCTGGTGAAACAGTGTATACTCATGACGTAAAGATACCTCGTTCCTTTCCTGAACCTAAAGCAGCAGACCTACTTCTTTCTCCGGGTCACAAAAAGATTAAATGCAATCATTCGTTCGTAAAAGAGGAAACAAACAATGAAAAGAAAAGCAGACTATATTGAGTCGTCTGAGCGCAAAGTACCCCGAGGGTATATCTATTTGATCATACTATTTAATGTTATATAATGTTACCCATTGAGCCTACATTTTGAAGGTGAAATAAATTTTTCCTTCTTGTAGAAATCGACCGGAAATATGGACAAGGGATTCACGCAAATTGATTCATTAAATGCCTTTTTGCAACAGTTGACAGCCCATTTATATTAGATTTTGTAAGGCTTCCAAAACTTTTATTGGGTCAGAATTCTTTGAATTTAATTGATAAATAGCAAGATACTGATTATGGGATGTGTGCATTCTCTGTGTGAATACTGGGAGGTGCACTTCGGCACAGACAGATATAACCAATAACCTCGATTTTTTAAAAGGAAATTTACACTGACACGATCGCAACTGCTTTCCAACAATCAATCTTAGGCAATTTCAGTTTTTTTGTTCATTTTGAAATGAGTAAACATTACAATCACATATTACGTAATCCAAACACGATATGTATGAAACATAGTATAGGGTATTGGAATTGTCTGCGTTCATTTTTCGATAATAGCTGGGCTGGTATTATCACTAAGATTAATCATAAATCATGGACGGAACATCAACGTAAATTATCTAGCATATCAACGTTACTGTTACCTGGAGAACAATATAAGAACATATTTAATGTTAAGAACATATTTAATATATGTTTATGTTGAATGTAGAAATGTTTATTGGATCAATAAAAACTTATCAAATAAAACAAAGAAATATATATATTTAACAAGTATTTCTCTTCATTACCAGATATAATTTCCTTCTTTTAACTAACAAGTTCCCCCCCCCAATAATAATCTCAAAATGTTGATTCCTGTAAGTTTTGTATAATCTACAAATGCATGAAACCATACTTAAAACAAAAAAGTTGTTGTATGTTCGGTAAAATTATAGAAATACGGGTGAATAAACGAATAAACCAGATGAAAATCGAAATTTGCGTCTTTCTACAAACATTATGATTTGCAAAAAATTGCTATTGCTATAGCGTAAACAAAAATTCTCACAGAAGGATATCTGTTGGTAGGACGGACGGGAATGAAGGAAAATATAAAAATTTGTATATGTTTTGAGAAACACTGACTTGGCGACCTCAAAACGCGACATAATGGTACCGGGAACATCGAGAATATATTTATTCTACCGAACAAAACTAACACGAACAATTCAAAAGAACTGTTATCAAAATAAATACACAATGTGATGCCACATTATTATGAAATAAAAGAGAATAAAGAGAAACACAGGAATAATACTCACGTGTTGCTTCATGCTGCAGGCATTCAACCTGCAAGTATTAATACAATATCAATGCTAAATCACTGTGTACCGATGGGCCTGCTACTACTATTTCTACAAAAAATACTAATACTAATACTAATACTAATACTAATACTACTACTACAATAACTACTACTACGACTACTCTACTACTACTACTACTACTACTACTACTACTACTACTACTTACTAACTACTACTTCTAGTATTGTTACTACTACTCCTACTTCTACTTCTATTTCTGATACTACTTCTAATATTGCAACTACTACTACTACATGTACTACGACTACTACAAATACTACTTCTACTACTACTTCTACTACTATTTACTACTACTACTACTACTACTACTACTACTACTACCATATTACTACTACTACTACTACTGCTACTACTACTACTACTACTACTCTACTACTACTACTACTACTACCACCATATTACTACTACTACTACCACCATATTACTACTACTACTACTACTACTGTCCGGTCAATGACATTTGCACATCTGCTAGTCAGACCCAACTCTGAGTCACTCAATTTTTTTCTCTTTTTTTAAGTGCAAACAATTTGATTGAATGTTTGGAACAACATTACAGTAGAAATTATCAATTTAACAATCAAAAGTAAAAATAACTTCAAACGTGAAATATCGAATTTTGGGGAAATAATCAGGAAACTTTTTCAGGAAATATTATTTACATGTATATTCAGGCTATCGTTTTATTACTTTATTTACTTTTTGCAAAAAGTTATTAGGCTGAAACTTAATAACTTCGTGATTTTGTAAATCATTGGTTGAATCGACAGTGTACATGTTTTCCTTCTGAAATTGGCTGAAGTGAACTATTTTCATAACCAGTCTGTGAAACTCAAATGTTCAATGTAAAACAAAAATCTTACAATAGTCTTTCTGTTTTCAACTGTAACAGGATAAAGCTGGATTCATTAATGCCCTCCATGATTCACGTATTTTGGAAACAGATAATCAATTTATCTTCTTCTTGGAAATGCAGTTGAATAACGAAAGAGAAAGATACATTGAAATATCTGACATGCACTGATGAAGTTAATTTTTTTCATTCACTGCTCAAAGAATTGTCATCTTGGTTTTATCTAAGACTTTGGAAAAAGGCACGCACTTTTAAAAACAATCGTTTCTCTTCTGAATGTAAACATTGTGATGCTGTAAAAGCCAGTAAATTACAACCCCAAAGTTGTGTCTGTATATCTTGAGTGAGAGGGATAGAAGAGAAGAGAAAATAAGAGAAAGAGAGAGAGAGAGAGAGAGAGAGAGAGAGACAGAGAGGAAGAGAGAAAGAGAAAGAGAGACAGAAAGAGAGAGAAAGAGAGTGGGAGAGAGCGAGAGTGAGATAAGTCAACTCGGTTACGGGCACTCTGGCACTCTGGCGCGACACCCGCCGAAACTCCTTGGCACGGCACCCCCATGACCTCCCACGGGTACTAGAGGTCATCTCTCCTTCGGGATCTGACCTCATGACCTCAAGTTCAAGAATCCTCCCCTGGGATAATGATAGGAACACGTGACGTGATTATTTCTCCAAGAAAAAAACCTTGATGATCCGTATTTTCTTAGTTATTTCTGAAAAATTAAAAAAAAAAAATTAAAATTAGATGTTTGTAATATGTCATACGGATGTAGATTTTGTAAGTATTCTTGCTAAAATGTATCCAAAGATTGATGAGAAGACAATCTGCAGAAACTATTCTAAAAGACTTTTATCGATTTTCCAATTAGAATGTGAGCATTAATGTGGAATGAATAGGAATGTCGCTTTGGTGTTTTTGCAAAGCGGAAAAGTCTTTTGTTTTTATTCAAACCCATCTGATCATAAAATGAATTGATATGATTCACGTTTATTTGTAATAATCTTAACCAGTTCTTTGTCTATGTCTTTGACAGGATCATCATGTTGATACTGTGTTTGCTGTGCCTCACATGGATGATACCCATCCTGGCTGGGTCTACCTTAGTCCCTGCAGATCGTTCATCATCAGAGAGAAATGTTGACGATTCACACTACCTCCCCCAAACCAACCCACTCCTACTCCTCGAGGAATACACTTCATTAAAATCACAGAACGAGGACCTGGACCCGTTATTGTTCCCTCCTGGAACCGAGATTCGAATCGCCCCGCACAGGGTCCTGAAACCTTCGAGCGAAGAAGCCATGCAGATTACAGAAAAACAATACCTCCGCGGGGACTGGTGCAAAACGCAGCCCTTGAAGCAACGGATCGAAGAGCCAGGATGTATCCCAAGGACCATCGCAAACAGATTCTGTTACGGACAGTGCAACTCTTTCTTTATTCCCAAACAAGCGGCGTCTTATAACGAAGCTTTCAAATCGTGCTCGTTTTGTAAACCGTTTCGAGTGAACCACATCACAGTAACTTTACGATGCCCTGGTCAGAATCCACCTATCAAGAGGAAACGGGTTCCCAGAGTAAAACGGTGCAGGTGTATGGCGGTTGATGTTCCGTAGATCAACGACCATCGCGTTTAACTTTATAAACAATTATTTATATCTTGTGGACAAACTTTGCGATGAAAAGACATCTATGATGAATTTATCTATGACATGTATCATTATTACTACTATTTGAAGAAAAAAAAGAAAACACTGCCACGCAACACACATTATTCGATGTATACATATATTATTGTACATGTATATGGACGTGTGAAGCGGGCTCTGATTGGTGGATTAGGAAAATCAACGAATCATCACGTGACTTCACGAGATGACGACATTACTGAGTGGTGTCCAACTAGCTCTACGTATTGATTGAGCTGCTATGTACGACGACGGGAGCTCATAGGCACGACGCCATATTTATGCAATTAATATAATGCACTCATTTAATTATTGATATTTGTATAACAGAAGATATGAGATATTCACATTGTACATATTGTATAATGATATAATCTGTACTGTATTCAATGAAGATATTCTCTACTACTCCTATTTTTTTGTGAGTGAAATATAATGTAAATACATGGAGATATGTATGAACTATAAAGCTTATATTGTACTGCTTCATTTGTCATTACAGTGTTTCTAGAAATTGATTTCACGTTTGAAAAGAATTACGAGTTTCATATAGCCTGTTTAAACTCCCAAAACACTATTTTATTACGACCAGAGCATTTATACATGAAACAAAAAGGTAACAAAGATGTAAAACTGATATGAACTTGCCGTAAAACATGATGATGAAGACATTATTTACATGAAAGAGCAGTTTTAGAAAGGTGTAGAGTAATTCAATGAAAGTCTGTTTTGTCAAGAAGTCCATGCGTGATAAACAATAAATAGTTTGAAAATACTTTTTCAACTAAAGTAAAGAAAGAAGCAATTTATACGAAATCAAAGAGGAAACAAACACCTCAAAACTTTACTACAAACAGACATTGAGTTTAAATGAAAGATTGTGAGCATAATCATTCATGGCTTTGTAAAAAAAAGAACCATACCCAAATCTGATGCAAGACGTTATTTTTAAATTTTGACTCTTATTCGATATTTCCATATTCGCTGGCGCCCCTCTCCTAGCTCTAGGTTAAAATGAATTCTATAAACATTTTAAGGAAATGAATTACCACAGCTCTAGAATCAATAGCAAGTGTTAAAATGTTGGCTCCGATCAAAGTGGAAAACGCCGAAAGCTTTTTGAAACATAAACATAAAAAGTAGGAAGAGAAAATAAGGATGATAGAGGAGGGAATGAGAAGCAGAGGAAAGCGTCTCGCCGGCTGGACTGACTGCTTCTAGTTATTGCATCTTATTTAGAAAGAGATTGATCCCTTTGACAACAAGTTTCGGCGGCATCCACTGAGCGGCACACTTCCACAATATGAAACACAATACCACACTTTTTTTCTTTTTCGGGGGGGGGGGGGAGGAAGTGTGCATGTGTTCTAAACCTTCACGGATATTAGAGAATAAAATTTGATAAACAGTCTCTTATGATTTCTTAGGGTTAAAGTTGTTTTTATGGAAACCATTTTAATTTTTTCTTCCTCCCTTGCCTCCGTCAACATCTGGAGGTTATGACCAATAGGATGGTACCATGCCGGGTTCTTGCCGCCGATTCATGATCAAGACTAGGGCTGGGCACAGGACCGCAGCTGTTAAGGTCAACACCGCTACACAGAAAACAGGCAATGAGCTCTAAAACTCACAAACACATACACAAACTAAATCAGCATCTTTTAAAAACAACCTCTACCTTTGAAAACTCTTGAAATCCCGAAAAACGAATTTTGAAATAGGCCTATTTAATTCTGTCAGTAAGCTACAATAAATATCTTTAAAAGATGTGAAAAAGAAAATATACTCTTTCATATTTTACAGTCATTTTCGATTACATCATTTGAATTTAAGAAAGAAGAAAAAGGTGGAACATTTCGATTATGACTTCCGTTTATCTTTTAATGAGGCAGATTCCACCAGACATTGAACCTAAGGTCAATATTTATGAAACAAAACACATTTCCAAGAAAGAGGATAGAGCATAACGATGTCCAATCCATGATTACATAACAGACTACAGTGTACATGCGATTTTATTTGACAGTTTCATTATTATTTTGGTTACCAGCCTGTGATGTATATATTGAGCAGAGGAGATTGAAGTAAAATGCTACAATATCAGTTTGTGTTTTGTTATAGAACATGACATATAATATTATGGGAACATTGAATGAATAAAGGAGGAAGAGAGAGACAGACAGAGAGAGAGAGAGAGAGAAAGACAGACAGAGGGGGCGGGGTTGAGAGAGGAAGTGTGAGCTCGAAAATAAGAAAGTAGAGAGAAAAGTTGAAAGGCAGATGGAAACAAGATATATAAAAGAGCAAAGATGGATAGATAGAAAGGGAGAGAGAGAGAGAGAGAGAGAGAGAGAGAGAGAGAGAGAGAGAGAGATAGAGATAATATGGAGAAAGTAATCATGGAAAGATCTGCAAATGACTATAAAATGACATATTGATATGACCTTATTTATAATAAGAGTTATGAAAAGGGACATACGTCAGTTCGATAAAAAATATATAGATATATTAATGGGATAAAACATAAAACTGCAGATATTGATAACAACACAGTATCCAAATGGCCGCTAACTACATCAAAACTTCAGATAACACTTAATGAAATATTTATTTTAAACAAATTGATCTAATTTTCATCGGGACATAATTACAAGTCGACAAAATAATATGTCAAGTCTTCAGACCCTTTGATATTCTTGGCAGCATTTCATTATTGGGTGAAATTAAATTAATGTGTAGCACACTTTAAATATAAAGTGCATGCACTCGATCCGATGTGTATAAATCCAATTACGGGAAATTCAAATTCCTAAACAAAAACTGAAAGTAACATACGCATTCTAAGGGCAGCGTTACTGGATTGCTAGAATTCGAAATACTAAATTGCTTTGATGTCCAAGCAAACAGTCATTCAAGAGGACAACGGGAATAAGATTTTAGGTTTGGAAACGTTTTAGAACTACAGAAGATTTTGAAGTGCCTTTTACACCCACATCTTATTCGTAACAATTATAGATTCATAGAAACTGTTTAAGTTCACCAAAAATGTTATTGATTTAAAATTTAAAAATAATGGGAGGAGTCTTGGAATGCGATGGCTGCATCCGTTTATCCTCGAAAGGTTGCACCCGAGCGGACATGCAACCCGGCCCAGCGACTCGGCGGGAGCCCCGATCGCCTATAACCAACCAATTCATTGGCATGTACTGTGCCGTAACCACTAACACAGACGGGGGAGCTAGAGATGGGTGGAGCGGTGTCACAACCAAAGCTTGTTAACACTCCCACCACATTACCCTAGTCCATGGTTTCAGAGAAATCGTCGACAGAGATATCGGTACCATTGTGACTAATGGAATCCAGTGAAATTAGTTTCCGATTACCAATTTGGTTTAAACTCGTGACTCTTTGCTAGATTCTTCCCCATTTTCAGGGTTCATCTTTATCTCTTTCCTAATCATGTTCCCCAATCTTTCTCAGCTTTCCGAATTAGTTTACGCCGTCTGTTTGGTATTTCCCTTTCTTCCCACCCATTCCCACGTTTTTATCCACCAAAAGTTTGGCAATGTGTGTTTGAGGGAAAGGTGCGTGCGCATTACAGGCTTCAGCATCCGTTGATGCAACATTTCGACAGCCACCAACCAGCACCAAGAATGATTGGGGTAGACCAACTGCGGGTCTAGTTGGTCCTATGGGTACGCACCACACAACCATCAGCATACTGTCTTGGGTTAGAGCTACCCCTGAGTTTGGAATGTGACAAGTTCACACCAGGATCGCTCTCCCTGTCGCCAGTCAGACTAATCGCTGTGTCTCCATCTTCCAACAAAATCCTTGCTCCTCCACTTGACGATAAAGATTGGTGACAATTGCCATTTTCGGCAATAATTTGGATAAAAATACGATGCGGCTTCCTCAGTAACAGGTTATTGAACCCCATATACGTCATAATGCTGAGGTTTTTTCCTTTCTTTCTGAGTGACGACGAATCATTTTGTTCTTGATGATGATATAATTCTTTAAAAGGAGTACCGCTTTTTTCTCAGCTAAACATTCATATTTGTGAATTAACTTTCTTGAAAGAAAATGCAATATAATTTACGCATGACTCGGCGAAATTGCCATTAAATGATTGTCAAAGGATTTTCCAATAACTTTATTGCGATTGCATGTCTACAGAAAATAATGACGTATTTCTTATCTAGTCTTGTTTTTGCTACTTTTCACAGCGGAAAAATATTTCTTATCATCATCGTTTAAAAGTAAAACCTCCACCTATGAACTTCTCAATGAAATTTGAACAAACACATTGGAAATTCTAAAGATAATTTTGAGACTGAAAAAAAGGTTTAAATAAAGATGTTAATTATTTAGTCATTTTTTAAGTTAGAATTTGAATTTGAAATATTAGTTTGATATAATTTATATGTGAATAAAATTCAACAAATTAGGCAGATCAAGACAGAAAGGAGAATAGTCATTCCCCAAAACACCCCTAAAACACAAAAAGAACCAATAAGTACACCTAAATTTACAGAAAATAATATAAATATATCAAGTAGACGATATTACATTTGGTGAAATAAAACTTTTAACTTATGATCAATGAGACTTATCTTGAGTCTTTTATAAAATAATTTGATGGAAAATGTTGTCTTTGACGTCCTTCCATTATAATATGCATAGAAGAAGGCAAAACCTGTATTATTTGAGTCCTAATCTATCATTTTTAGGACTATAATCTATACGAGCCTACGATGATGGAACGAATATCATTACCCAAAATCCAAGGCAATTCAGAATCTAAAGTCGTGTGTCTCCTTGCGTGTATATTAGATTAGTGACTTTTGTATACCTGGATTTACCGTACCCAAAGAAAATACAGCCAATAAAAGAATGATCATTTATCGGTATATTTGGGGTACTCGACATGAAAGCTCTGATTTCGTAGTGAAAAGTACAAACTCCCCGAAAGACGGAGTTGCGTCGTGTTCTATCGTCTGCGTGGCGCCTGTTTAAAACAAGTATAATACGAGAATAATCGGTGAAGTATGATGACGCCTCAAGCTTATCATCCCATACAATACTCAGGCATTGATGCTAACCGAATAATACCTGTTAAATACAAACTTATATTTGTATTCCCGACACGGCTCAACGCTATTTATCGATCATTGCAGTACAATTACCTCTCTTTTCAGCGGCTTTCTTCCCGTTTTATTCTTTCTCCCGTGCTGCCTTTCTTGTACTAATATAAATAATTCATTTAAGCAGGGGAGTTGGACGCATCTGTCAAACTAGAAAGACACAATCCTAGACGATTATGGGGCGGGTATTTTCTGGCTTAATGCCTCAAGATCATCTCATTACATGAACAGTAGAATGCAGATCAAAAATAGTTGTCATTCTTTAAGGTTGATCCTGTCTTTATTATGACAAATGAATATCAATAGATGTCGTGTCGTCTCCATGTCCCTTTCCATGGACCCATTAGCCGAGTTTTTACACGGAACGTCGGCTGCACCTCGTTCTCAATTCAGTTTTACTGTCAATTTTATGGCAGCCAGAAGCAGCAGCCAGAAGCATGACCGAGTCAAGCTTGTTCATGGTAGTCGAGGAATGTCAAAGAAGCGACGTACTATCAATAATCTGGACTATTCAACTGATGCATTTTGAAAGACTGGAATTTTCTGGATGGGTTTTGTCAGCGTAATAATAGCAAATATCAGACATAAAATTATGACAATCACTCATCATAATGATGAAGCTAGCATCAACACATTAAGGGAGATTAATATGAATTATTGATTACTGATCATCAACCATATTGTTCAACTAGTAAATGACCAGTCATTAATCTTTGAATAATTTGACCAATCTGTCCTCTATTGAGCAGACCAACCATAAAACCAGATAATCATTCTTTTAAAATGGCCACACCCGCAAGCCACCGGCAATTATGAAAGCAACCATCCAATCAACCGACTTATAGAGACGGCCAGCCAGTAGAGACAGACAACTTATACAGCCCATCTAACAAAATCAATCAACCATTATAGAACTAGCCAGCTATTAAACAAGTCTAATTACGATCAAACAATAGACGATGTAGCGATTCATATAAATAAACTACTGAAAACAAGGCTAAAATGAAATATGAATCAATATCATAGGTCATCATTTACAATGATTTCACTGACCAAGTAAGCAATACAAGAATTACTGTATTCCCTGAATCTGCAGAGCCAGACTAACTTATCAAATCCATGAAGGATAGTCGATTCGATAACCAAAGAAATACTTCTTCGTCGCCAACAAGTCTCTGCCTATATATCTTTCTTTTACAAAACAAAACGCAAATTTCACTGATATAATTCTATTTTCATCTTCAGAAAACACTTCAATAATATTGATTATGAGCACTTGTTCCAAATTCATAGTAAACAAAAGTAAAGATTTTCCGATTTGTTTCATTCTCATAATGTGTGGAAGTGTGTGGGCGTGGGTATGTGTATACGTGTGCACGGTGAGGGTGTGAGGGAGACTTGGATGTCAGATCCATTTGCCAAGAAATAACATTAAGCAGAAAACTTTCAAAGTACAAACAAATCCTCATCGTATTTGCCGACAAGGATAAAAAGTGCCATTGGTTTCCATTTTCCCCCAAATACTAAAGAAAAAAGGAGAAGAAAAAAAAAGTAAAAGAAAGAACTAACAAAACGTTGTCGGTGGTGTTAACAAGTGTTATAGCTATTATAGTATTGTTTTGTTATAATTTTAGAGATTTATATTCAAGAGGTTGAATCATGAAGAACAAATATGCCCAAAGACAACAAAAAACCCAGAAATTTCAATCATCATTAAACTTTTGAGCTATTGCAAAATCATGGTCCTTTTCTTAGACGGAGAAGTTGTCATACCAAGGAAAAATGAAAAACGTTGACCATATCCAGGACGACACCTAACACAGCTAACTGCCCTTGACTTCTAAATAAACTGCTATACAAAATGTCTATTCATCCTCGCATCATCATAACAATAGGTATTACTATCAAACACTACATGAACACAGCAAGATAACCATCAAGAGTAAATTTCCATAATTTATTGCTCTCTTTGTAAATATACCATTCTCAAAATCATTTGCATAATACAAGTTATGTTAGATAGCTACCATTCTCTACATATTCTAACTCAGTTATGGTGAATTTCACCATCGTCAGCACATTAATTCACAATAATCTACAATAGCAGAGCCCATACAGGATGTGTTATACCCTAATTGACTTTGTATCAAAACTATAGTGCAAAATCTTTTCATGAATATTTCATCGAATTGAGGAATGCGTGAAATGTAAAGAAAAGGAATGAAATATAATCTTTGAAATACACTGGTTCATAATTCATTCAATAACAAACCCTCTTCCATAAAGAAACAATTGATGATTGTTTTATTTCTTATAAATTATATTTTACTCTCGTTGATTTCAATGTAGCACTTTTCCTTCAATTTTGTATGAAACATTTTGATAAGAATACATGTGTACCATAAAATATAAGAAGAGAGAGAGAGTGAGAGAGAGAGAGAGAGAGAGAAGAGAGAGAGAGAGAGAAGAATATAAGTGACATGATTACAATAAAACAAAGAAAAGAGGACAAATGGAATATATAGGAGGAAAATGAATGTGAAAGAATAAGAAATAAGGGTGATGAAAGAAGGGAAGAAAAGGTACTATAGCTAAATTAAGATCAAGTCAAAAAGACAATTCAAACTTTAACACTTTTTTTAATTTCACAATGAATTCTGCATCATATTTTGAATGGAAAAGCAATTAAAAATGATGTAAATGCTTTCTAGCAGTCAGGTAAAACAATCATAGAACAATACACTGTAATACTAAGCATGGGGAACTGGAATTGCTTGAGAGGAAGAGAGAGAGAACTACTATAAAATTAATACAATTTCAGTCCTCTACACATCATTGAAAGAATGAAAAAACATGTTACCACGCCAAAATATTTGTTCAGGGAACTGTTCTATTGATGTATAACGGTGATCAACACTAACTGCTGTGCAGACCTCCCATTTGAGCCACGTACATGCATTGTTCAAATAAACTGTACAGAAATGACATGGCAATGGAAACACAGCATCCAACTTTTCAACACTTGCTGAATTTTAAATCAATGTTTACATTTCATATGAATCAAGTTGATTAATAGAGCAAATACTGGATCTCAAATTATTCTTACAGATTTGACATTTCAGGTACAAAGAAAAGAGAGTTGATCGTCTAATGGCAATGATCAGTAAATGTTGGTAAAATACTTGAGATGGAGACCATTGACCCTCATAATACCCCAGCAATCACTAAACCATATTGGGGGGCACACAATGCATATAATCTACATTCAGAGTTCAAATGAGTTGGTTATTACGTGGTATCACTAAGATGCAATAAAAAGAAATTGAAGGATTATTTGAGCTGTGAGAGACATGAAACACTAAGAGTTACACTCCAACATGAAGCTAATACTCATCATCAACAAAAATTAGTCTGTCAACTTGGTCTCTTGACATTTTCTTTCTAAATGGAATGTCTTTGGTAGTACTTTTATCGATGAAAATCCTTTAATTATTGATGAATAATTGAATAATCTTGAATACCCCTTCATTTAAGAACATGTCCTCCATGTTCACCTTTTCATGTTTACAATACACCAAATTAGCATCGTTTAAAATCCAAGAAGCACATACATTATCTGCTATTCAGAAATAAAAAGGAATTTAACCACTACAATGGAACTCCACCCTTATCTGGAATATCTTTCCACGATCTGGACATATTTCCACAGTTATCTAAAAATATATCTCCCGGAATACCACACAGGAATGTTTTAATAATACATGTACAATGAAATATATATTCTTCAAAAATTTACAATAGTATGAAACTGTTTCCTAAATATAAATATAAAAGCAAGAAAGTTTGAGTTAAGTAACATCAGCCCTTTGTAGTAATTTCAGCCTCTTTCTTTAAGCATTCAGCAAACATATACAATTATCACTTTATAGCAGCTTACAATATAAAAAGATATGTAAATAATTCAGCCAATTCATGAGTTCAGACAAACTAGTTTATAAACTATGACTAGTATGAATACAAATATCAATTAATTTAAAGTTTATTGAATATATTGTACTCATAGCAAAAACATTTAAAATATGACCAAAGAAAAAAGTTCAACTTATGAACTTACTTATCACTGTTAAGATATACAACAAAATTGAGTCAAAATACTTTGTGAATCCTTTACATGTATCAGCCTTTTGAATACTTTGTTTACAAACTAATGTGAAAGACATGAGTTTCATGCAACAAGTCTCTTAGCAAATGATTCATTAAGAAACTAAAAAGAGGAAATGTACAAGTCAAGAGCAATCTTATAGTTATTCATACTGCAAACACATACATATGGATTTGATATCTCTCAAGAATATCCAGGAATAACATATTTACCTAAAAAAGATTTCGTAATTATATTTATAGTTAGACAGTACTGTTTTAACCCTACCTTGGATTAAATCATTTCACTACTTAGTACTAAGCATACATATTATGAAAGGAAATTTTATTGCACTACAATGAATGAACAGAGAACAGAAAATGAATACATAACTTAATCTCTTTTACAGATTTATATTCAGCTACCTCAATCTCTTATTGCTTGCTAAAACTTCAAATCATGACACTTATAAGATTAGATAACAACGTTTAATGTAACAGTAACAAAACAGACTTTTTTGTTATTCAAATGAAAATATTGCCTTTGGGAAGGCACTAAATCAGACAAAATATACCATACAAAGCCATAGAGGGCGACAAAGGCTTTATGTAAATGATACAACAGTTATCTCCTAATAACTGTAGAAGAAAACCCAAGCTTGTGACAGATTTCATGGCCAAATGCATCACTGTTTATAGAAATAATAGATACTAATGACCTAGTTACGAATTAGCAATCATACAAGATAATAGTAAACATTTGAAGAGAAAATAACATGAATGAGAAGTTTGATAAAGATTTAAGATGAATATATACATACATAAGGTAAGTGATACTCAAGGAGAGAGAGAGAGAGAGAGAGAGAGAGAGAGAGATGAGTAAATGGAGAAGACTAGATTTAAAATAATTTACTTTGAACATTCAAGTAATTCTCTAATACCCTTTTTTCTCTACTACACTACATGACACACTTTCCTTTGCAATGTATTAATAGTCGAGGGTATTGCCCAACTTCATCGTTATCTGCCTCTTCATCTGCCATTATTTTCTGCATAGATCAATAAAGATTCCTTTGTTCAGCTATACATCACACACAACAATCAGTTGAATTGAGAAATATTGGAAGCCAATGTGGTGCATCAACAAATAATCCATACATATCACACAAAGAACAACATGGTAACAAGAAAAACAAAAACAAACAAACAAGAAAACAAAACAAAAAACGATGGAGGGGAGAACGTAATGGTAGGAAAGGGTAAGAAAAATGTCACACATAATTACAAAAAAATAAAAAAACAAAGAAAAATACTCCAGTATAACAAATACCGGCAGACAACATTCAAAACTCAATGGAATTTCAAGAAAACAGAGGTGATAAAATTTAAACTTGCAGTACTTGCTTGTATCTGTTCTCAACAGAATTATCTGATTACTCTTGGAAACAAAATTGGAAAATGTTGAACCTACTTTTATGGTTCTACAATACTGCATAGTTTTATTGCTATGAATATAATGTAATCATTTCAGCTTCTGGCCAAGTTTTATGCTCTTCTCTTCAAATTGAAAGCAATCATAATTCAGCTGAATTAGAGTTGTTCAAACAAAAATGTGACAATATCATAATTGGAAGTGAAAGAAAGTGTTCTCTAATCATTTCTATTTCAAACTAAAGTAGGAATACAAAAATTGTGGCACGATTGAATTATTACTATTTCATTAACAATTTACAATTATCAAACGTATCTAAATAATTGAAAGATCATGTCCAACGTGACAAGATTTAGTTATTAAAAAAAAAAAAGCAGGTTCCCAAATGTAAGCTAATAAGTTTCACACTACACAACAAATCCCATGAGTGCCATTTTGTTCATTTGAATCTGGTCAGATTAAACTGGTTCAGCCTGTATTTCTTTTTGCGTAGTATG
The DNA here is from genome assembly GCF_000002235.5 of Strongylocentrotus purpuratus. Taxonomy (NCBI): domain Eukaryota; kingdom Metazoa; phylum Echinodermata; class Echinoidea; order Camarodonta; family Strongylocentrotidae; genus Strongylocentrotus; species Strongylocentrotus purpuratus. Next base: position 39,800,544 of record NW_022145611.1, read on the forward strand.
TTACCTTGAAAGTTGTTAACCATACATGTTTTTTGCAATATGTCTTGGAAACGAAAGAGAGGTGAAGGTGCTAATACCCTGTAAATCCAATCCAGTTTATCTGCCCCTCACTCTTTATTAACAAATCAACATATTCACATGGAACATCTTTAATTTGTAGTAAAATAAAATACTATTACATAGTTAGGTGTAAGAGCTAAAACACTAATACTCTTATTGACCAACTCAAAATGTAACCTTTACATTTGAGTCTATGGTACAACTCACAGTCAAAAGAGAGTAATCTGTGTATTCACAGACCATGAGTACACTTAGACTTTGTTTAGTAATATCTGAAGATTCAATCATATTTGAATACTTCCTGAAACCATATTCAAGCTTCTGCTCACTTACAATCCTTACAAAATATGACACTATTCCCTGAGTTGTATATATTATGTCAAGCACTGGCTCATCCTAAGTCCATTCCAAGGAGAGGAGGCAAGACATCTACTAGGATTTTGTTGAAGCCGTTCTGCTCAGTCTTGCTTTCTGTAAGTAGAAAAAACAAACGTGGGGGTAGGGGTAAGAGGTATGATGATCAACAAGTACACAACCAGAAAGATTAATGTACAAAGGTTAACATACAGATTAATTATTTCAAGTCCTTTTTGTTTGTCTTCTGGTAATGACAGAAAATCCAGACCAAACTTACGCTGAATGTTCTATACTACATAACAAGTGAAGGCTGCCAAACGACATTGATTCAAATTAATATTATCTTAAGAATGAGTAAAACTGCCTGTTGAACACTAGAACACATGGTTGAAGTGGATTTGAGTGTTTTTTCATTAGTATGTCTACAATTTGTTGATCTAGACTGCCAACATACAGCATGAAAACAATCCAGAATGTTTTCAATTAGTTTCTCTCCTGATGCAAGAGGAACTCAAGATTAGCTTCATACAGTCTTTTAAAAAAGAGAGACAACAATGACTTATTTAATGATTTGAATTCCTAGAGGTTTGTTGTTTTCAAATTTTAATTGAAATGCAATAACAATAAGTCCATTAACTTGATGTTAAGGATTATGTGACTTGGTTGTGCAAATGAAAATTCTGGTCCAAAAGGTACATTTGGTAATACATGCAATTGCACCAATTGGGGTAATCAAGGTCCCCTGACAAAGAGGAAAGGTATTTCCTACCAGTTTCACAATTTTCTTTTCATTCTTGATAAAACAATAAGATTCTTCATATTTCAAATGTATGTTGGGTCTGTTAAAACGGGAATACTTATTTACCAGTCCATCAGCTTTTTTAGTCCCTGTTTTTATTGGAGCAGCTTTCCTCCATTCCTCCTGCTTCTGCCGTACAAACTCCTGGCTTTCAATTAACCTGGAAAAGGAAAAAAAATACCAAAATTTAGAGTTCATACTCACTTACACAGTACACATCATCGATTCTTGCAATGATAGTCTTTACAATCCTTGAATTTAACTGAAAATGAAATATGAAGATTTAAAAAAAAAGTGACTATAAAAAAAAAACCTGAAGAGAGATGGGTAAAAACAGCCCTTCATTTGGGTTGATAGATAGCATGGTACTCACAATCAGGAAAGGGTCCAAAAATGGAGGGGTCACCAACATAATAGGATAGGGAGTATTTATAGATGGCTAATGCCTCCCCCCTCCTCTGGGTTGTAAGCAGGAGCCACCTTTTTAAACTGCAGTGTAATTGGGATATTAACAAATGTTGAGAGCCTGCTTTTAGCACCAGCTTTCAGGCCACCTTTTAAGGTTGGCTTCAAACTCACTTTTAGGTGAAACAGGGGTAGAAGAGAAAGAGAGATGGGAGAGAGAAGGGAGTGGGGAGGGGAGGGGAGTGGGGAGGGGAGGGGAGGGAAAGAGACAGAGAGAAAAGAAAGATCTGCTGACCAGTGTTTGATTGCATTTGCAGATTTAGCTTACAAATTAAAAGCCTATCATCCGCCACCGCATTTCAATCAACACCGTCTAGTGACATTGTCACAGCTACAACTAACAGGTTCTCATGTAAGGAACTAAAAACTAATTGCTTAAATTGAAACATCCATCAAGACGAAAACTCCCCTCTCTCTTGCCACAAATCATGCCACAGGTGATAATGACGTCAACATACGGCCTCTTGGTGTCCAAACCTAGCATAATTCAGCCATCTTGACCCTGGCCTTACTACCCAATATGGAGCTTTTTCTTTTAATCATAAAACCATATCTTGAACTCTCAAAGACTCTCAGCCTCTGCGGTTTGATAGGAGCAGAAGAAAGCAGAGACTTGGGTGGAGCCAGCACCGCAATAACTCTGTTTTTATATTATCTCATTATTTAACCATTAGATTTGATATCACAGAATTGTGGTCTACTTGTTTAATGGGTTTAACAAATGCAAGACCAGAATCAATTTCAATAAGACACAACATTAAAGATTAAAAACACGGGGCAATGAACAGAGCAGAGATGGATATATCAGGAGCAAGGAAGACTTCTGTGGAAAAGCATAAATTAATTTCTATGTATTCATGTACTACAGAGTACATTTTGAATCAATACAGATTTAAAGGTACCAAAGTCAGTATGAAATTGCTAAGGCCAAGGTAACATTAGCTTACCAAATGAGATGTAAACATGCTTCTTAAAGCTAAATATGACACTAGTATGATGGTGATATTAAAACAGATAGCATACTTTATCTTAGCAGCTATTTGCTGTTCCTTCTTCCATAGATCCTTGAAGTCTCTGCAGAGAGGAGCCCAAAGATTGAAGAAATAGGCTGGGGTGACCTCATTATCTCCGTGCTTAGGTTTGAGACAGAACCACTCTGTAACTTCATGGAACCTGTATGAAAGAGACATATGGATTTGGTTACAGATCAATATACTGGTAATAAAGCACGGAGGGATTTCTGGATTCAACAATTCAATAAATTGATGTCAATCAAAAGAAGGAGAAGGAGAAGGAAAAGAAAGAGGAGGAGAAGGAGAAACAATACCAAAATAAAAATAAAGCAAGATGACCAGGGAATCCTCAAGCATGAAACCCTTGACGTCAAGAAGTCATTACTATTAATGTCACTTTCATTCCACACCTATCCCCTGATAACATCTGATCCCAAGTACATATTAACCCATTAACAACTGAATTCTCTGATTCACATACCAGTAGCCTTTCTTACAGTAGCAAGCCAGTTCCCATAGGCAAAGTGTTAATATACAATGTAGAGAGAGTGATGTTAACACCCTCTGACTGTTCAATCAATTGAAAAAAGTTGGTAACAGCCACAGGAATTTACTACATCTCTCGTCACTTAATAAATGGTGGCACAAACTATGAAAATAGCAAGTGAAAGACTCCAAGATACATGTGAAGTAGTACATATGTTGTCAGATATGAAAAAAAAAAAATCTTTTTCACCCTCATACTTCCCATCTCTTCTACTAACTTGTGAATAGATTTTCCTTCTATTCTACATGTCAGCATAGCTTGTTAATGTTAGTTGAGATTCAGAACTATTTTTTTTCTTCATAGCATTGTATCAAGTATCATATCTTTTCAACAACAAAACATTACAATATGCATTTATGACAAGAAATCAAGTTGAGCAGAATAAATATAGCCTACACATACATGTAAATGAAGTCATCACAGATTGACTTACAATGAAACAATCACTAAACTGATAAAGCAAAGTTAATAACTTCAATGGAATTTTAATACACATTAGTGTGATGGAGAGGGGGCTGTTTATATTAGCAGCATGAAGACAATATCAATCCCCTTGGAAAATACAGCCACAATAGCCTTGAATCTCATATTTCTTTAAGGAGCAATGCCTTTTGCAGGATTTAAATCCTTGACCCACCACCCATATTTAGCTGTAGCATGCACTGCCCAATAAAATAAATTGTAACAATTAAGGCATCATTGCATTTATAAAGGAAACAAACAGGCTCATATACATAATGCACAAGTAAACAAATAAAAGGATGATTGTATAATGACATAAAAGATACATGTATCTTTGACAGAATTTAAGTTTCCAATATATTTAAACAAGTTCATTTTGACGCCAGTGCAGCTTTATTCTATGAAATTAAAAAATGCAAGTTTTTCTTTTTCTTTCTAATTTCATATTTTCCTTTGAAAGGGTTATTAAATCCATTTATATATAAAAACTAATTTCAGGACATGTAGATGTATAATGATAAATTAATTCAGAGAATAACTTTTTGTCAACATAAAACATCATGACCCCACGATAAAACCAAACCACAATGATGAGTCATTAATTTAAGGTAAATAATAGGATTCAAAACCTACAATTTCACTAAGAGAGCTAAATGACTTTAGAAAAGCAGTACAAAAGGTTGATTTCTAACAAATAGGCTTTCCAGAATGAATTTGAAAGCAATTCTATGAATATCTATTATTTTCTCAACATAATAGATCACATCACTTCAAATAGATGGGAGCAATTTTCAAGTGAAGCAATAAAAGATGTTGACTATCTTATGAGGACAACTTGAAACATGGAAGAGGGCAGTGTTATTGAATTGTTTGTTTAACCTGTTAACTACTGAATGATCTCATATCCCTAGGCTTTAATACATGAACCATCTGGTTCACATAGACTATGGGTTAATATGGTGTATGGAGGCACCTAAATAAGTTGTTTTAATTGATTATGTTGTAACATGTCTAACACTGTATCAATAATGATAAACTTTATAGTGTTTTTTACTTTTAAAATAGTTAATAGAATATCATATGCAGTCATTTATGTCTAAAATATTTTGTTTATGTAGTAAGAAAAATTTTCCTTACATATACTGTGACCAGATGTTACTAACACATTTTCTGATAAAATTTGCGTTCATTGTGTGATTAAAGATATTTGAAAACAATAACATTGTGTTGTGTTTCTTGTTTACAAAAATGTATGGGTTTCCCACTCCAAAAAATAAATTCAATTTCAATTTTTGTTGTTGTTGGAAATTCATAATACAATCTGGCTGTCTCTTTTTATGGTTTGATGCTACTACTTACAGCTCAATATCAGATGAAAAATACCAGAAAAAACATGATTCCCTTGTACCTTCATTATTAATCTAATGATATTCATCATTCTATTCATACCGATACTTGAAAAATACAGTCTTAAAACTTTTAATCGCTATGCTTAAAGCCATGCATTACGCATGAGGAGTTCTTACTTCTTTCTAGTATCCGATAATCTTCTGCTTTCCTTGCTGATATCTTCTAATGCTCCACTGATGAAGGAAGCCATGCTGTCACTGAAAGGTTGACGATATTCTTCACTTGAATTCTTCCGTACTGTCTCTGCTTTGGTCTCGCACCCTGCAAAGATTTGAATTTATTGATTCATTTGTCTTCGAAACATAAATTAAATCTTCCACTGGTATATAGGTATTACAAAGAATTCCACACCAAAGTCATACATAACAATGTGGTTTTCATTACAATGTAAACCAAATATCAGAAGGAAATGCTAACGAGGTTTGAAAAAAATTATAAAAAGAAGAAATACATCTCTCCCTGAAACCCTCCTTTCATATGCAACAAATTGGACAAATTAGTATAAACAGGCAAGTAAAGTAAAATAACGTTACTTGGATGAGACCATTAAAACAAAAAGTGAAAATAAAAGTTGAAACCCAACCGCCTTTTGACAGGTTGGGGGATTTCCAATTTCATCACATGTGTAAAGAATTGGCATAAAGGCTTATAATGCATTTCATACATTAAAAGGCATTCATCTTCAAATAATTGGGTGATATGCAGGTCAACAACAAGAGCTGCAACTTATTCTTTTTCATGTAAATGTGAAGACTGAAAGTATTATTATTGGGGAGAAACAGGTATTTCTTTTAATAATAATCTACCTCTCAGAGGTTAGATATCATGTACATGATTAACATTCAGGTATTTTGCTCAATATTGTTGGACAAAGAAAGCTTGTTTTTTTCTCAAATTTAAAATATTTCAACAAATTCTGAAGTTAGGTATGATGGAAAAGAGAGAACCATACTTGGAAACCTGTCTAAAACGAATTAAATCTATATTTACTACATGTCTATAAACTAGGTGGCAGATTAATAACTTTCCCACTTTGGTAAACTTATGAAACAAACAGTGGCCTACAACAGAGATTTCGGTCACAAATGATATGTATCTGTACTGTGTACAAAGTACTCTAAAGAATGTGGCAGTTTTAGGTTTCATTGTGTAGCAAGTACAGAGTACAGGGTTAATATCCTCTAATTCAAAAGAAGTCAACTGTTAGTTCCCCATTTCCAATAGGAGGGCAAGTCTCAGGTATGTGGCCATTAACTGCCTTGTATGATACCAAGAATAAGGAAAACTGAACAACAATTGACTTCTAAATGTCATTTTCCTTGATATTTGTTGTAGTTTGAGCGCATGTAGGATTCTAGTATTTAAAAAGTCAGACTTTTTAAATACTAGAATCATAGATGTAGTAGATTATGTATGGGACAAAAATACCTCTGGCTTGCCCATAAATGTGCTAAATACAGTATCAATACCCCTAATGACAAAGTACTGCAAGGTTCTGGAATCATCAAAATAATGAGAAATTTGGCCCAGTCTTGGTAAAGTTACAAGCACTGTACACAGAAAGATGTATATGGGACTATGCGACACGTGCACAATATCTATCAGGTCCAAATAGATATAATAATTTACCAAATATATCAATTAGTAGGCGGTTTCTCGGCAAAATTTATATCATTACGTATTAGTCAAATTTCACCTGATTGGTAGTAAGAGCTTCCATTTCATTTTTTGAGAGGGGGGCGTTTCCAAAACTGGTCTTTACCTTTAAGTTACTGCCCTGCTGGTTATAGGCAGATGAGACGACACTCTTTCAAATTTCAGCAATTGTATCTTATCTTACTCCCATTACCATAGTTACGCAAACGCTCTTACTAAATTGAAATTACAAACATTGGAAAGTCCTCGAAATGACCTATGTGGTACTTTCTTTAAAAAAAACTCTATCATGCACAGACCAGTTCAAACAATTTATACCCCAAAGAGCACACAATAGAACTTTGCAAAGAACTAACAAGATCCCTGAACCCAGGTGCAAAACTAAACGTATGCAGAATAGCCCAATCCCTGATTTGATCCGTTCGTATAACAAAAGTTTTTTATGATTGTATTTAATATACTTTGAAACAAATTAAATTGTCAAATTACAATTTCATATTCCTAAGTATATAATTAATTCATAAATTTGAGGTCTGATTTTTTACCAAGTTAGTCAATGTATTTTTTATGACATGAAGAATGCGTTGCATATCTATATTTATATTTTAATATTTCTAATATTCACCTTATAATATTCATATTTGTCTTGCAATGTATCTCTGTATTTTATCACCATGGACATAATTGTTTTCCCTCTCTGTCCATCTGTCTCCTTTCACCCCCTCTCTCTCTCTCTCTCTCTCTCTCTCTCTTTCTCTCTTTCTTTCTCTCTCTCATGCTTTCCCATCTCTCTTTCTTTTTTAACTCAAATTTTTAAATTGAAATATTGTATAAGATTAATGGTATATAGTATATACACGCTCTTCATAATTATGTAGATTGTAGTGTGACATCTTGAAATGTATACTTGCTTTTTTCATGCAATTTACTCATGTGCAATTCAGTTACTTTTTACTGTGATATCTCTTGACATGTATAATTGTCTTCACCATCAATGTTTTATTCATGCACAATTCAATTACTTGTAACTGCGATACATGGAAATGAATCAATAAATACCATTTATCTCTCTATCATCTATCCATTCTGATTATTGGTGCTTACCTTTGAGATCCTTTTGAATCTTTCTGAGGTCTTTTTCCAGATCTTCAAACTTGAAAAGACCTGCCTGAGTGACTTTACTTGGTTCAGGTAAGGGCAACGTTTTACTCTCAGTTTCCGAATCCTATCGATCAATCAAGAACACATAAAATCAGAAAATAGAATGATCCAGTATGACTATTACAACACATCAGAAAAAAAAATTGCACAAAGATGTCATTATTGTAATTGTAAAGGGTCCAAATATACTGAGTACCATATACCACTTTTCTGATTTCAAATCCTTGTAGAAGTAATATTTGAAGCTCATATTTTCAATATAGTATAGTGACATGGAATCCCTTACATCAAGAGCAAAACATGTTTTTGGCGATTGGTACACTTTAATTGTTGTTTGAAAGTACAGATTTGCATGGTGAGGAGTTAACTTAGAGAGTAGATGAACTGTCCTTTTCAGGACTTCTCAATCAACATGAAAGAATACAAACAATCCTTTGAAGGGCTATCCACATGGTTGTATTCTAATATGCTCTCTATCATACACTTTAACCAAGGTACCTGATGGACAAAATTAATTCCTCAAATGATCTGAGTGCCTAAAAAGTCAGACTGGTGAAAGCAGGAAGAATAATAACAAAGCTTGTAATGCAAAGTTGAGTAACAGACTTGGATAACTTACAGTAGTGATGTTTGCTGTAAACTTACTTTGTCAATTTTGTGAACATAGCAAGCGACAATGTACTCCAGCAGATTTGCGTCGTTGTTCTGTAGTAGAAAAGTCAAAAAGCAAAATAAATTAGAAAATGTATTGACAGAGACAGAGAGAGGAGAGAGAGAGAGGAGAGAGAGAGAGGGAGAGGAGAGAGACAGAGAGAGAGAGAGAGAGAGAGAGAGAAAGAGAGAGAGAGAGAGATAGTGGGGAGGGAGAAGCAAAACAAAGAAACAACATATTGTAGAAGCAATCAAAGGAGAAATTCTGATATAACACACAAAGTCTGATAACAAACTTTAATATGAATATTTAATATTGTAATTAATCAAATACTAATTGGCAACTCTATGATTTACCTTGCACGCAGCTCCCCCATTTATTGCCAGGAGCAGGAGAAATTTGCCACACTCAACCCAGGTGATGTAAATGGGTAATTAACTCCTTGAAATGCTAGAGAGCCGTAATGGCACCCGTGCTAAAGATCGATGGTGCATTACAGGTGCTGTAGTATTATTTCATGTATTCATTAAAATCTGAGAAAAGCAGATATTACAGGCTTCATGAAAATGATATCCATTTTTATAATTCAATCAATAAAAGAAATCAGTAATGGATGCAATATGTGAATTCATACTTTGATTAATTATGATAATGAATACACATAGATTTCACATTAACATCAAAGTCTATAGAGTCGATAATGGTTTAAAATACTTACTGCACTTTTGACATCTTTCAGCTTTGGGAGGATCTCAAGCCCAAAACCATCCGCTTGTCCTCTTGTTCTATTACCTATAAACATAAAAAAAATGTTGATAACGAAAGAAAATGATTTCTCTCTCAATAAAAGGGTTGAAACCATACAAAACATAACTCCCTCTTAATCCCAGGGTAAGAATATTGTGCAGAATCAGTTGTCACTTTGTGCTTTCATAATATTCCTGTGCAACGATCTAAGTTTATTTCTCAATGTCCAGTAAAAACTAGGTACCAATGAAACAAGGATTATCATGTCGTCAATAAGGACAGGAAATGGGTTATTATGTGAGAAATGTGAGCTTTTTATAATACACATCATAATGTTTCCTTTAATTTGTGCCGATTGTTTTATGCCACTTGGAACTCATGGCAAGCCTACAACTGTACCAAATGACACCCATGGTAGATGGAAGATAAACATTGTTACGAAGAAGCTTGGAAAAACATGTGGCAGCTTACAAAAATTGAACTACCGGTATATATAATTCTCAAGAATTATGGAAAGAAAAAAGACACAATGCTGCAAGAATCTGTCTCTCTATCCTTACATTCTTTCATCTTTTAGAATAAATTTTAATTGTTCATCTTAACGTCATCCTCCCTCTTGTAGATGTTTTACGAGGTGACATGAGTTATGCAACAGTCATCATTCTATCTCCCAGTTCTATATCATATATAAGTCTTGCAAGAATTTAATGACACTTAGTTTCATATTTTGTAGAGTTCATTGAACACATAATATCTTTTCAAAAGTGTTAAAAGTTACCCAAGTTGGTCAATACCCTCTGAAAACTTTGCAGTCTTATTGACGTGTCTGATACAAAGTGATAAAGTCTCTTATATTGAGGGTTTTAAGGCTCAGCTGAAACCCAACAAAGCATTTCAAATATTTTATAGCCGAGAAGAAAAACAAGTCCCCTCTTTACTGGTACATTAAAACAATTCTTGCAAGAATCTGACAACACTAAGTTTTCTACTTTGTAGAGTTCATTGACCACATATTTGGCTGAAAATTTTAATTGTTTGTCTTAACGTCATCCTCCCTCTTGTAGATGTTTTACGAGGTAACATGAGTTATGCAACAGTCATCATTCTATCTCCCAGTTCTATATCATATATAAGTCTTGCAAGAATTTAATGACACTTAGTTTCATATTTTGTAGAGTTCATTGAACACATAATATCTTTTCAAAAGTGTTAAAAGTTACCCAAGTTGGTCAATACCCTCTGAAAACTTTGCAGTCTTATTGACGTGTCTGATACAAAGTGATAAAGTCCCTTATATTGAGGGTTTTAAGGCTCAGCTGAAATCCAACAAAGCATTTCAAATATTCTATAGCCGAGAAGAAAAACAAGTCCCCTCTTTACTGGTACTAGAGAGAGAAATGTGGGATAAGTTACAAACCAGAGAACAATCAGATACCATGATGTTTGAATTATGACACTGTCAACAATGTTATCAGTCTAAAGCCATCAAAACGTATCTAAGCTATAAATATGTGACTTAATTCTGATCTATGTGCATGTATTCATATCATTTCTTCAGACTCCATTATTGTATTCCTGTAGTAGTAATCCAATCCAATCCAATCCAATCCAATCCAGGAATTTATAAAGCACCATATATCTAGTTGCCTAATCAAAGGCGCTGATGAGACTGAAAAACTACCAAAAATGTCTGTTCATGATTCTAACTGGGAAAGACAAAAAAGCAGTGACTAATTGTAAGCAATCTAAAATAGGTGGTGGTGGTGGTGGTGGTGGTGGTAGCAGTTGTAGTGGTAGTAAAAGCAGTACATTAATAGTAGTATTCACTAGAAGGAAACAGTATTCTTACCTCCATTCATGTAATTTCCAACTGCTAGCACCAAGGCAAGAAACTGCTTTACACTTGATCCATTTCGTAGATGCTAGATCACAAAATAAACACATGCAATATGTAATGAGAAAATGACAGCATTTCAATTATGGTTTGTCATACCATATCTATATGTGACTGTGTACATATTTGTTGATATATAATTTCTATATTTGATGCTCCTAAAATAAAATGAATAACAAGAACCAAAGGTAATACAATGTTTATGATCAGTTAAAATCCAACATATTATTACTGAACATCTAGCTATATCTAAATATTAAATAACTTAAGAATGAAAGTAGTAAATTAATGCATCATGTAAGCTCTGAATAGTGTGCAGCATGTAAGGCACAAATGGTGTACGGAATTGTATAACGATACTGAATAAATAAAAAAAATCATTATAGAAATAAAGAAATTAATAAATCAATAGATAAATAATAAACAAAACACAAGTGAATAATAAATAAATAAATATAATGCCAGTCATAAGAACCTTAAAGCTTTCACACAAAATACAGATGATCATTTACAGTATATACATTGTATATACATGTATGTACCTCACAAATGTCCCAGATAATTGTAAGTCTTGATTTGACAGCCACTAGATTCTCTTCGAAGGTCGACTGGAATGTGATACAGAACACTCGATTGGCAAAGTCTGGTATCTCAGACAGCTCCAACAAGAACCTAGGTAAGGAAATTACAATTACATAAATGTTTAAAACGCTATCGGAAATGATTGTCTGTACATGTATGAAGAAATTACCAGGTACAGCAAGAAAGAAAAATCAGTTTATCTCATGAATTGCTAAAAGTATGCAAATGACAGTGTGATGTTAATTTGGTATACCGGTATGTGTCTTATGGTTTGTTTGTGCAAACTTATAAAGATGCAAATTTGTGTTTAAATGTGCCAAGACTATTGAAATACGCTCCACTTGCTTTGCAAAATACTGTCACAGGGACAAATCAATATCTTATAACCCTGAAATCAAAGAAAATATATATGACACAATGGTATATTACACTAGCTCTGATAATATTTCACATGTCGAGCTGACTCCTAAAATATGCTCGACAGCTTGTGTGATACCCTTGCATCCCACTAAGGGCTATTCAATATTTACATAATTATCCTCTGGACACTCATCGATCCAGTAGCAACGGAGGGTATATAGGGTATACATACTGTTCAGGTTTGTCCAGTGGTTTGGCACTTTCTTTCTTTGTGTGTTCTTTGATGATCTTTATCTCATCCGCTTGAGGTCTCTGAAATCATACAGCACAAGAAAGACAAAAAAAATTAAAAAAATAATGAAATAAATAATACTAATTTTTCTCTGTAAATCAGTTCACAAATGTATTAAAATTTTATGCATTTCCATTTAAAAAAAAATGGTTCTTTAATTTGCAAAAGGCTTCTTGATTTTCCAAGTCCTTCAAAGTTTCCTCTAGGTTTCCACAATGAAATCAAACTTCTCAATGGAGAAAGCAATGACTTTGAATCCACAAGGTCACATATTTAGAACCAGATCAAAGCTTTTATGCCTTCAATGCAATGATCCTCAATACTGTTACCATCTTCAAAGCTTTGTTCTTGAAGACTCACTTGCTTTCAGAAGCTTTTAAATAGATTGGTGTGTGTATATGTAGCATTCAAAGGTGATTTTTCACCAAAGCAGAACAGAAAATATTTATATAGTAGCTGTGCTATATAAGTTTATCTTATCATTATTAATCACTCAGTTCCTTCAAGATGTATTCTATAAGGTACTCTTGGCTGGTTCCCCAAATCACATTATCACTAAAATGATGATTATGAAAACTGTGAGATAGATTTGTAGCATCTTTGAAATATGTACACAATCTCTAGGAAATGATTAATTACCACATGGTTCAACTGAAATACAAATATGCACACTGCTAGATTGATTATGACTTACATTTTATGCTCTGAAGAAAATTCCTATATTAACCATTTCAAACACTAATCAAATTTGATGTCTTACCATTTCATAGAGTGACTGAAGATTCTCCAGGTCTATGATGGACATATCCACATTGAGAACAGCATGTCTGATGTCACTCATCTCAACATGTAGACTGGACATGAAAATACCTACAGCCTGTGAGCGCTTGCTGTCCAATAACTTTGCCACCTGTCAAGAATAATATGAAATAAGATAAGGTGTTTACCCCTTCCATGCCATCAAGTTCTTAAACAATTATAAATTGTATCTCAGGAAACAGATTTTGACTTTAAAATGCTTTGATTCATTGTTGAATTGGGGCTAAAATCTCCTCCATGGAAATAAACCTTACTACTAAGGTACCTGTTCCTGTTTTGAGAAGAAAAAACATAGCTTTTTTTTGGTCCAAACACATTGTTCAACACTTATATTCGTAAGTTAGATTTGAGGCTTACGGCTTAATTTCTTCTGAATTTAAATTCACTCTGCTTTACAAAAAATTGTGTCAAAGTAAAACGAGATATGCCGAGGAATTTTTTCTATTTCACATTCATGACACTGCATTTCACCAAGTCATCACTTGCAGGTTAGCAATGCTTTTTCCAGACCAAGAGTCAGGGTTATTTGATAATACAGAGTGGAATGTTCCACTCCCTCGAAATGTCACATGTACATGTCTGCTGTGACCCTCACACAGAGGAGCTGGTAAAAATTTATTCCCAGCGTTTGAAGGCACAAAAAATATATCTATCAAGGTAGTTTGTTCATTCGTACAAAGAATATCAGGGAGTACATCATCTAAATAAGAAGATCATTATTTAGCCAACTGATTGTCTCATCAGCGAGCTCTCGAAGTCACCATGAGGGGATTTGTAGATAGGATAAGCATCGATGACATGATCAAGGTAGTGCACTATCAAGAAAGCACTTGAAATAAGCTCTATTCTGCAGGTTCATTTGGACTGTTCGGGCTGTAGAACAGCTGTCTCATAAAGACTTGTGACTGATCAGAATAGATCGCAAATAAATTTGAGATTGATATCCCAACTTTGTAGATAAGAGGCGATGGCGAATTCGAGGGAGTGATTGGATGATTTGAAATCTATAACTTGCAACTTTTTATAGGACAGGGCCCTGATGTGCAACATACATGTATGACCAACAAGCACATGCAAGTTTTCTTTAGAAAATAACAAAATTAACTTTAACATCTTTTATGGTATTTCTCCTTACATAACTCAACAGTAATGTCATCACCCTTCTCAATTTACTGGATACTGTGCCATATCCCCCCTCCCCCAATCCTTCTTATCGCAATAGCTTTTCTTTACCTGTTTGACTTTAGGCTTGCTGTAGTTATCAGACAATGGCTTCTTTTTCTTCATGAGCTTCTTGCTGAAGAGTAACTCAAGTTCTTCTGAAGTGACATCAGGTTCCTTCATATCCATCCAAACGGCTTCTTCCCTAATGATTACATCCATACAATATTGATTGATATAAATAAATTGAGTAATCAACATAATAAATGTAAGTCATTCACACAAGAATACTTTTCAAGCCTCATTGATAGATGATGCACCAGGCTACTGAATAAGGCTTCTTAAAAGTCTTGACAATTGTGATTGGAATGAAATATTTTTCCATTCATCATACACCAAATCAATCTTACAACCTTATTTAATTGTGATTAATTCTCTTCATTATAGGATTTTGGCTAAACCAAACTATCCTTTTTGTTATTCATAGACACATGTAACGGAGAAGGCTACCCACATACGATGTTCACTTCACTTAAAGGGCATCCTTTGTTGATCTATCTCATTTAAGACGTCTATTGTAAGATGATCTAACTGAGACTACTGTAAATATGAGCATCCAAGGTGAGCTTACAAATTGTTTCCTCGTTGACTGGCAAGTTTATGAAGCTGTATTCTATTCCAGTAGAGTGGTTTCATGGGCACCGATGGCTCTATGATCGGCCTGGTTGGAATCTTCTGGGTGATAAGCATGGCCCTCCCAGGTACACCTGGCATCCCTGGAGGTGCAGGTGGCGGAGGTGGCGGTGGTGGTGCAGAATGTCCTAAGGCACCAGGTAATGGTGGAGGTGCTGGAGGAGGGGGCATACCTGTATGTGAGGAGTGGGCAAGAGGTGGTGGTGGTGGAGGTGGTGGTGGAGGGCTTGGCATGCCACCTGGTAATGGAGGTGGAGGAGGAGGAGGAGGAGGAGGAGAAGACTGTGGTATCAGAGCACCATGAGGTATCTCAACCGGTGCTGATGGATGCAGCTCATTAGGAGATGAAGGGTTAGACCCTGTCTGTCCTTGATGTCTTGAAGGCTTCTGAGCTTTGTGAGGATGCTCTTGTGCCCCCTGCTCATGTGCAAATTCCTCAAACTTGTCAATATGCCTCTGCAAAGGTTCCCGATTGATCTCTATCCTATCAGTCTCGACAGCAACATCCACACATTGTTTGCTAGTATATCTGTATTGTTCTGCTTCTAGTTCCTTGACTCTCTTTCCCAGATCACTTAACTGATCCTCTAGCAAACAAACAAGGGCAGCATGTTGTCCTCTTACATCAAAGACTGACCCTTCATGTTCAGTCTGGAAAAATAAAAATATCAAGGCCTTAAATTAGCACACATCACAATCGCCATTACAAATCCAAGCCAATAATAACATAGTTTAAAATATCATTATATTTATCCATGCATAGAAAGAAGGACCAAGATACTCTTAGTAAACATATAAATTCACAAGATATGAAAAGAATAATGAAGGAAAAAAGGTCTCATACTAAGTAGGAGAAAGATCATCATTGTTTGGCAAATTTGAAGACATTCCTCTGCAATTACATCTTACTGAAAATATGTGATTCAACTAAGGTGAAATCTTGTCATATGCAATCTATTGTTGATAATAAACCGCTCCGAAATCACCAATCAGTCTTACAAGGCTAACTTCCATGTAGCTGATATAAATTGATAACCACAATAGTATGAGATTGCTTATTTGTTGTACAAAGAAAGAGGGAGGCACAAAAGAGGGGAGAATGTATAAGAAAGACAACTGGGAAACCAACATTCCTGTAGTATTCAAAATATAATGCTTGCAATGCAGTCAATTCAAATATGATATAATCCCCTTGAATTGAAAAATGTAAAAGGCTCCTGACAAAGAGATAAAATGAGGGTGTTCCAAATTTAGAAGTTTGCTTAATACAGGAGAACACACAATTTTTTTTAAATATAGGAAAGAGACTCGAATTTGACTTACGTTCAGACTCTCCAAAGCTTCCTTATGCTCTCGTTTCAGACCCATGATCAACTGCTGATGCTCTGTGAAAATGGAGAAAAATAAGGAAAGAATTCTGAATCTACAGGGACATGAAACACGAGTCAACTACCCTAACCTTCAGGTCTCTGCGACTCCACAACCACCTCCGCAATGTCTCAAAAATCTCCATCGATAAACATACTTTTTTTCCTCCTCCCCTTTCCCTCTCCTCTCCTCACTGCCTAAAGTAATAGTCCTCAGGTACAAAGGGGAAAGTGCCCCCCCCCCCAAAAAATGTCATGAACATGAATTTTCCCACTATTTCTTTCCCCACTCTCACTCCGCTTCCCCATTTCTCAGCTCATTTTATTTGCTTTTTCTCTCATTCTCTTTCTTTTTGTCTCTCTTCTTTCTATTTCACACTTTTCTTGTTTCCTCTTTACTTTTAATACCCCCCCCCCCGGCCTCTTTCTCTCCCATGTCATAGTCGGCAACCTCTCACCCACTACATTCCCACTCAACTCCTCAACCCCCCCCCCCCCCCCCCCCATGGCTACGTCTGGCTTCTGCTTGCCTCTCTGTTCCAATCCCTTATTCTTTCCAACACATAGGTCCATATTTCCAGCAATATTACTGCACAGAGGCTAGACTCACAAGATATTCACCTAAATGGACTACTGGTATCTAGAACAATTTGTCATCAGATTCAGAAGATACTGTTTACTTTGTTGAGGGATCAAATGTATTTAGTGGGTCAGTGGTTGGAATCGATAGTATGTGAGTGATCCTAACATGGAGTCCTGACAAAACACCAATTGACACTTTGTGGGAGTTCGCAGGTTTTAAGTTTTACAATCTGTTATAAGAACTGATAGGTTGAATATCAAGGAGGTACTGAGTATCTGAAACAGGAGAACATTTCCTAGGAAATTGGAGGTCACAAATCAAGGAATGTCAACTATGAATAATTGCTTACAGTTAGTTTTTATTCAGATTTAATCTTGTCCTGCTAACAAATGAAAAACTTTCACACTTGTAAAAACATCTACCGGTAATAATAAGTGGAGAAATAAATTGCTTTTGCTAGCATCCTCCTTAATTCTGAAAAACAGCTTTTACTTGCAATGAAGGTATTCATAAAATATACTAGAGACTACTCGAACTTGTTATAAAATTATGCAATTTTTCTTGCTAAGAAATTTGCAGCATTTTTGGTTCTTTTCTATTTTCTCACCTTTATTGCATCTTATGAAAGAAGTCAAGTACATATTATTATGGTTCTTTCTCTCCATGTAAGGTTAAATAAGAATCACCTATGCATCATATGATTGGGGTCAGAAGGGCTTTAACTTAAAAGTTATACAAAGTGAACACCCTTCAGACTTAGTTTGAACAGACAATATTACCAGTATGATGGTAAACAAGACTGATGTCTTGTGTTCTAATAAAGTAGGCAACACACTCTCTCTCTCACACACACTCTTTCTCACATTCTTCTTAAAACATTGATTTAACACTATATTTCAAACCTCCTCCCTAAACCCCATGCACAGGAAAATATCATTAAACATTTAATTTGCAGAAATCCTTGGTCAAATGCCACTTTTCAGAATTCAATTCTAAAACCATCTGTCTTACCATCACATTTCTCCTGTTGATTAAATTAAATATTTCATCCATATCAATTATTTTCACATTTCATTTCCGATATTCATACATTCAATAATCAACACAAATTCGGTTAGATTATATTTTTAGCTCAAGTCATCTCCCTTATGATACAAGATCCCAATTATCATTATTATTAATATTACGCATAATCTATCGTGCAGAAATGTCAGAGGCACATAATAATTTCACAGGTTTGAGATCCCTGCCTCGCAACCATCTGCTGGTGCATGCATCTACATGTATATATGGTCCCACAGTTGATCAGTAAGACAGCCTCATAATTGTATATGCAGGAAATTAGAGTAGCTAATTCAGACAGTGGTTGCCATTTGCTGGAGCTGTTGGGAAAGTGCAACCTCGCTCCAATCGATAGCAACTCAGTGAATTATCAATAAATGGCAGTCAACTGCATTACAGTCTCAGCATTCAAATGGATTTGAAAGAGGATCACTTAATTAGCACTATGTTCAGTGTACATACATAATTTAATTATTCAGATATACCGGTACATGTAGTTAAATCTACCTACATGCATCAGTAGAAATAGATATATATCTCCTAACATAAGTGGTTATCACACACACTATACGTCCTAGTTCATTTAAATTCCTTGATCAGACGTCACTATTATTAATACTCCAGCCATACCAATGGGACATGGGGACACCAGACCAAAAAAAAGACTGAGAAAAAAAATTACATTTCACCGAATGACCATGATTTGGTCAGTTTGGAATCAGTTTGGCGATATGACTAAGGAATACACAATAAAGTCCAGTTGAACAAATCAATGAGGCTAGTATCGGTATGTATCCCTGTCTCTGTAGTCTGTATGGGTGCGTTTATCATCTTTTGCCACTCAGAAACAGAGTTTCTATCCATACATATTGAATCCCACTATACGAACGTGATTTGCGGGATGTCACTTTTATCAACTCGTCACGATTCAAAATAAAGGCCTTGTCTCTGCGCAACTGCCGTTTGACCCGGGAAGCAGACAGTTGTTTGGAGGTCAACTAGGGCACAGCACATGGCGCACACTGTTTATTTGAAAAGGAAATTAGCCTGGGAAGGTCCAATATGTATGTGTATTTCAAAACAGCTTTGTGTTTATCATCTCTCAGAAACGTGATTCTGGCTCATTCTCACATTCAAAATGCACTTTTTTCGGTGGTTCAATAAACCCATATTTAAAGTAGTGCTGTAACATCACGGATATCTCCAATTCTGTTTAACCGCCAGTCAAAACCGGACGGTTTTTGGTTAAACGATTTATAAAAAAAATTAAATTTAAAAAAAAAAAAAAAAAAAAAAAAAAAAAAAAAATCATTTTTGTTTTTGTTTTTTGTTTTTTGGTCGTGTGAAAAAGCGGGAAGGACTGCGAGGTGATTTAACTGAAGGCGCCGATTTGTGCTTGTGAACTAGCCACAAATAATAGTAACAATGTCGCTTTAGAATAATGTGTAAGATCATTAATGTAAATTAAAAACAGTAGAGGACCTAGGATAGGACCTTGTGGTACACCATGTGTTAAACTTGGATGAATATATATTGAGATCTATTACAAAGATTACTTTCAAACCAAGATGACAGACAAATTGGAGTGTTGTTCTAGTTTCCAAGTGGTAAGTCATCACACTGATTACTGAGCTGGGAGACATTGCCAGGCATAGTGCCAGGTGGAGGGGCATAAATCAAAACTTAAAAAAAAAATTAAAAAATTAAAACGGGAAAACGAAACCGTCCAATTGAAAACGGAATCCGCCATGGGCGGTCGGATACCGGACGGTTAAACGTTTGACTACAGCACTAATTTAAAGACGTTTGAAAACAGGTTTGCGTTTATCACCATGCAAATTTGCCTGAAACATGTTTGAAAACGCTGATTCTAGGCCTGAAAAGGGATGATAGACGCACCCAATGTCTGTCAAATAAAATCATACAAAGACCACTGTGACATTATAATCCTCATGTCCTAGTTCATCTGACTTGATTGATTAGCCCTAGCTCACCAATAACCTATACAAATACAATGAATCAATACGCCAGTTGTGACGACAATATTCATGAGCATAATCTATTGATTTATGTTCACCCTGTCTGTATTTTTTCTGTCAATAAAACCAGTCATATTTCTAGCTTTATTTACACAGACGTGGATTCTGTCACATTGATCTTTCTTGATCAGACCTCCCCAGTACACAGTGCATACAGGAACATACAGGTGTACACATACAACAAATCAATATGCCTATTGTCACTACAATATTCATGTGCATAAAGTCATTGATTTAACCTTGACTCTGTTTTGCTCAGTCAATATAACCTGTCTGCAGCATATTTACAGAGCAAACTTCCTGGAATAAAGAAGCCATGGATGACTGCATCTTCTAATAAGTCATCTCAATGTTTATATAAAACTATATGACCACCAAGAACACTTCAGCTATTGATATCAGATTAAATTCACTAAATGAAGAATTCATAAATGATTATATCTCCAATTAACTGATGTCTTTGTTTGGAAAGAAATATATCTGAACACCTAGCCTAAGGAGAACAGACATATTCTATGAAATGAAGCTGGGAAGGCTGCATGCGCATCTCTCCCTTCATTCATAATATCCATGTTTGGAAAATAAGACTATCTGACATACTCAAGCTAGAGAGAAAAGACTGAATAGATGGAGTGAGGGTGCATCTCTATTAAAGGTAAAGACCAGTTATGGTCATGCGATTGCATTGTGAAAGAAACGTTGTGGAATCGATCAGAAAAGGTTGATCATCTAGCATCTAGCATCTGCAAGGTTCTGGAATCATCAAAATGATAAGAAACTTGGCCCATTCTTCGTAAAGTTACAAGCACTATACACAGAAAGATGTATATGGGACTACCCTATATCTCTCACAGACCATGAGAGAAACAAATTTACCAAATATACATGTATGAAATAGTAGGCGGCAGGCGCGGATCCAGGATTTTCCAATAGGGGGGGCCGGAAATTTGAAAATTGCGCAGACCGTTATTTCAACTCAACATACCAATACTGACAAGGTCATATTAGAAGCACCATACCGGTACAATTTTAGACATTTTCATCAGGGGGGGGGGGGGGGGGGGGGGGGGGGCTATAACTAGTTGCCCGAAAAAAAAGTAATTTTCTTGCTTCACAATTCGGCTAGTGAGCAAGGCGAGCGAGCAAAAATTTGAGCATAATATGTATTTTGTGAAAGTGTTATTTATCACCAAAATAAACGAGGAAAGATATCAAAAATTCATATTCGGGCAGCTCGCTGTCCCCCTCCCCCCTATAACGCGCGAAGCGCAGATGTTTCATGAAATTATTAGAGAAAGAAGACGATTCGTTGTACTATTCTAGACTCGTATTTCTTGTCTGAATTCAGTTTTCCCCCTCCGCGCAAAGCGCGGAAGCTTTGACATTTCATTAAATTATTAAAAGAAGACGATTCGTTGTACCATTCTCAACCCTTATTACTTGACTGAGTTCAGTCCCCCCCCCCCTATTACGCGCGAAGCGCAGAAGCTTTGATGTTTCATGAAATTATTAGAGAAAGAAGCGGATTCGTTGTACCATTCTCAACTCGTATTCCTTGTGTGAATTCAGTTTTCCCCCTCGCGCGAAGCGCGGAAGCTTTGACCTTTCATAGTTTATTGAAATAATAAGAGAAAGAAGATGAATCGTTGTTCCATTCTCGACTCCTAATCCTTGTCTGAATTCAGTTTCCCCCCCCCCCGCCGCGCTTTGCACGGAAGCTTAACGTTTCATTAAATTATTAGAGAAAGAAGATGATTCTTTGTTCCATTCTCGACTCTAAATCCTTGTCTGAATTGAGCGAAGCGCGTAAGCTTTGACGTTTCATTGAATTCATAGAGAGACAGAAGACGATTCGTTGTACCATTCTCGACTCTCAATCCTTGTCCTGATTCAGTTGCCCCCTTCCCGAGTGAAGTGCGGAAGCTTTGACATTTCATTAAATTATTAGAGAAAGAAGACGATTCGTTGTACCGTTCTCGACTTGTCAGAATTTTCAAAAATGTTTCTTTGTCTGCTTCTTTTTCGTCCTATGTCCTCTTACTGCCCTTACCGCCCCTGGCTACCCGCCCGCTTTGAAGGGAAAATGAAACAATGATGATTGTGATAGCACACAATTAGGTTAGTTGAAATTAAATTACACCAACCATGGATAAATCATGGCCGGGAGCGTCATATCATAGTTTTGTGTTATGGGCGAGGGCCGGGGCGTAGCGGCCAAGCGAGATTTTGCAATGTTGAAGGCTGAAATGATTATGCATTCTAGAAAATCCCTATGCCCAATATCTACGTTCTTTCCGCTATATTTCTTTCTAGCTATATTTCTAAATTATCTGGGGGATGTGATCCCCTATCGGGCCCAGGATCGCCGCCCCTGTCCATGATTACTACCAACATGAGTTCAAATACAAGCACAAGCGAGTTTGTATGAGCTGAATCCAAATGAAGGGCAAAATAGGAGTGTGAAGCGGCCCTACCGTTAATTTAAAATTTGACTGTTGAGTATATAGCTTCTATTTAAAAGACATACACAATGTTGTGCCCTTTTCAAATTTCTCACTAAAGAGTGATGACCTTTGTAGCGCAGGGACTCTTTTTAACGTTTAACCTTGAATCCGCAGCTCGAGATTCTATGCGGCCGGCCCGGCCCCCTCTATTCAATAACGTTTGCCAAGCCTTCTGTAATGACCCCAAATCTCCCGATTAGAGTTTTCTCTTATTCGTCGCTACTGTCACTTAGCACCATTTCCTTGTCTTTCCCCCTTTCGCACCTGACTTTTCTTTCCCCCCCCCCCCCACCCACTCAGGGTACGCGCATGTATGTTCCCTCACTTAGTTTGAAAGCACTGCCCTACCTCCGGTGTGTAAAGGCAGTACGTGCCGGATTTTTGTGTATTACGGGCCGGACTTTGTTGGGTGAAAAGTAACCCTTTATCGGAGATTTTAGGAACACAAATTCGGAGGGGGGGGGGGGGGGGGCTTTTTTCCCTTTTTCTTTTCACCTTTTTTCTTTCTCTCTCTGTTACTTTTCTCTTCTTTCTTTTCTCTTCTCTTTTCTTTTCTCTTCTCCTTTCTTTTCTCTTCTCCTTTTTTTCTTCTCTTCTTTTCTTCCTCTTTTTTCCCCCTTTTTTGCGCCGCCAATAGGGGGGGCCGCGGCCGTTTCGGCCCCCCCCTGGATCCGCCACTGGGCGGTTTCCCGGCAAATTTTTTATCATCATGTATTAGTCAAAACATATTCTTTCACATGATTGGTAATGAGAGCTTCCATTTCATTTTTTGAAATTGGGGCGTTTCCAATACTGGTCTTTACTTTTAAACAAAGTAATCTCTTTAGAGAACAAACTTCATGGACCTACCGATGAAGGAATGCATCTCTCATTAAATCATCTCAATTTTTACCTACACCTGTACCTGAAACACTTGAGCTTAAGAAAAACAAAAAACTATTTGGAGGATATAATCTATAGATCATAGAGACTGCATCTCTCAGTATATAATCTCAATGTTTGGAGAGAAAAAGACTGGTTGAGTACTTGAATTACATGAGAGAATAGACAAAATGTTTGGAATGGAATTTTTTTTAAATCAATGGATGACTCATTATACAGAAAATCATCTTTCTATGTTTGGATCAGTGATTGGAAAATGCAACCTACACTGAAACACAATTCAGGATTAACCCTCATTAGAGAAAGAATAGCCCAATCAAACCAGAACAAGTAATCATCCTCTTCAAATGAGCCAAGAGAATTTCTCACCCTTCACTGCCATCCTGGGAATTCTGGGTTTAAATTAGCCATGATGGCCGGAGCCCTAGCTGAAATTGAATTTTCATATTGATCCCATCATAAGTATATGGGATAGAGAGAGCTTTCCATCTAATTCATATATGTATGGGTTAAATTGGAAAGTGTATGAAATTGACCACCAAGTCAATTGACTTGTACTGACTGATGGGTTGTGTTGTGGTGTGATATATAACTTACGTTTCATTTCAACCGTACCAGCAAAACTAGAATAAACTAAATACCTCTATATTTTTTCCTTAAACAAATAAAATCACATGACTTTGCCTTATCAATTGATTCTGGAGTGCAAAAAAAAAGGAGAGAAAATAATAATTCAATGATAACTCTATGACATTTTCTCTTAAAAGACTATACGTATCTTAGGTTGCGTTTATCTAGGAAATTTTTGGCTAGAATCAGGTTTCTCAAACGTCTTTCAGGCAAATTTAGAAGTAGATAAACGCAAAGCCTTTTTCAAACGTCTTTAGATATGGGCATATCAAAAGACGCAAAAAGGTGCGTTTTGTATGTGACATACAGCCAGAATCACGTTTCTGAGAGGTCGATAAACGCAAAGCTGTTTTGAACGTCACATACAAATAGGACCACACAGGTGTTGTGTACAAGCATGTGTGTGAATTTGACCTCCGAGAAACTGTCTGCTTCCCGGGTCAAAACAGCTGGGCAGACACAAGGCCTTTATTTTGAATCGTGAAGAGTAGATAAACGCGACATCCCGCAAATCACGATCGTATAGTGGGGTATGATAGTGGGGTTCGATAGTGGGGTACAATATGTACATATCTAGTGGCAAGCCTAGATAAACGCGCTCTATGCTATTAATCCAAATGATATATTTGGTGTGTCAAACCAGAACACTTCGCATTTACCTAATAATTCTCCACAAAAATGAAAAATCAAACTACATTTAAGATCTAGTACACTCTTCACACAAATTTTGAGTATGTACATGTACATACAACCTGAAGGGGAAAGGCTTCCTTTTGGATTAACAAAGAGCAGAAACAAAATCAATAAATTCTTTTAAAATCATATATCTTTGCTGCAAGTCCCTTTCCTTTTGACATCACCCTTTAACAATGAATATTTTGTCAATATTGACAGGCAATCCTAGCCTAGAACCATGTTGGAATGCCTGGTAGGATAAGAACTGTAAAGGTTACAGCTTGTTTGGGGGTGTAGCTGTGTCAATTTGATCGGGTTATGATGAGCGTAGGAATGTTTGCTTCAGGCTTCTTTATATAATAAGCTATGCGATGAGTATAGGTGATCATTACTGATCCTACGTACACTACAATAGGTTGGGTCTGTTGTTTGCCAACTACCTACATTGTACACATGTATCAATCATACATCTGGGATACGTCAAGTGTTGCTGAAATACATCAATGTCATGGTGATTGTATTTCTATAATCTGTATGTAGGTATTTCAATTTGTTTTTAAATCAATGAAATAAGGTAGAAATCCATGTCATATCAGCATTTAACTAAACTTTTAAGATATTGGTCAATTTTATGAGCATTACTTTAAAGATTTTATTAACGTATTCTATTCAATTAAAAAAAAAATTCTATGCAAGTTTTGTGTGCCTTGAATATTAATTTCTGTATACTTTTCTTAGAGAACACACCTTTCTTTCAATACAAAATGATTTAATGATTAAATTAGTAAAAAGGGAAAAATCGAAGGAATACAAATGAATGGTTGAATATGAGGTGACCAGAAATATAAACTTACAAATATGAATCCATCATCTATGACACAAATGCAAACCTTTCATCACTAAACACAAATTTACCCTAATAGGGGGGTGTTTCACAAAGACTAAGATCGACTTTAAATTGGACTGAACTATGATAGGCTATTTAGGCCACTGTTTGCTCTCACCATCATGATGTTTAGATCATATTTTTTCCTTCAATAATGAATTATCAAAAAGTTAATTCTGTAGATTTGTGACCATGATTTCTATGTCCCTTGAGAGACCAATGCCAGTAAATGGTGAGAGCAAACAGTGGCATGAACGGCCTTCCATAAGTCCAACTTAAAGTTCCATCTTAGTCTTTGTGAAACACCCCCGGGACTTTAAGTGGGCCTAGTCAAATATCAGGAAGGCAGGTCTCTTAAGTATCACTCTTCAATCTTTGTGCTCAATTATTCCCTATTAGCTACATTTACATGCACTTTAACCTGGCATAGAGCATAGATCTTTAGAGTAGAGATGTTACCTTCTACCTTTCCTATTTGCACATTGGCTCTAAGTTAAGATCTTATTGTTGCTCTACAGTCTGTAGGTTCTCATGGAATGTACGGGACGTGAAACTGACAATACTAACTCCCACATGGCCCAGGGGAGAGTGATGTGAATTAGTGGGCTAGTTTCATCAATGCATGGGACTTCAGAATTGAGGAACAGCCAAGAAGATGGTATAGACATCAAAGAAATTTAACTTGCAATGAGCCAGTAGACTGTAAACTCGCATCATTTAACACTGAGTAACTGCCATTTTAGCTCTCACAAGACAAGTTCTTCTCAATAACAAATAATAATAAAACTTAAAAGAATAAAAACCTTGTCAATCATAATTTCAATTACACAAGAAGTGTATACCTTTTACAACTATATAGCCATGCCATTCACATACATATAAAGAATGTAAATTACAATTACCATTGGTCAAGGTATTGCAAAGCATCCTTGCTTTCAAAATATTGAATTTATTTTAAAAACGGGCGGCATCTACAGTTACAGAAGTGATATTTTGATTGGCATGTGCATATGTCTTTGTACATGTAACTATTCTATGAGGTGTGAAGAGCCTTGGAGAAAATTATGACTAGCAAATCTTGCTATGATATTACTGAGAAGAAAGAAAAAGAAGAAGAGATCTATGCATGCATGCATGTGCTTGGTTCAGCTAGCTTGGACAGGGATAGCCGAATACCATAGGATTATGTTTTATTGTAGATTCTGGAAGTCTATCTGAGGATTTGTGACAAAACCTTGAAATTTGATCAAATATTCCAAAGCAAGAACTAGAATAGCAGAATTCAAGGGAAAATGCACATGTTATAGAGGACCTGGACAAACACAATTTAATGAAGATCTCGTCTTAAAATAGTCAATGGATTAACAAACTGATAATTTCACTTTGCAGAGCCTCGTAGACATACAAACATATGTCTGCATCATGTTCATGAAATACATTGTAATTTGAATACATGCAATTATTTGGAGTTGATATAATGATGGGAGGCATGTAAAGAAATTGAAAGGGGAAGAAAGAGGTAGGGAGTGAGAGAGACAAACATGTAGGGAGAAAGGGGGAGGGGGAGGGGGAGGAAGAAGGAGAGAGGTGGGAAGAGTGAGAGAGAGGGAGAGAGAGAGAGAGAGAGAGAGACGTAGAAAGGGAGAGATAGAGAAAGGGAGAGATAGAGAGAGGGAGAGGGAGAGAGAGAGAGAAAGAAGCGGGAGGGAGAGTTATCACACATAGTGACTCAATTTTGCAGTTATAACTGGCTGACTTAATGTACATGGGATGTCATTTTTTTATCTTTATTACTAGCATTCAAATATTATTCTCTCTTAGTCACGAAGCATCATAGCACCAAGAGCTTAGGATAATGATTTTTCATGCATCAATTTATTGGTCTGCTTATAATATCAAAATGAGACGAAAAGGAAAGAAATATAGAGCATGACTCACCCACAAATATCCATTATTTGTGAGGTTCAAGCGAGGTTTGTGTTCCCAGAGACACACAACGGATGAATAATCAACAGAAATTTGACTAGTGGGAGGGACAAAGGATGAACCAGAGGCCATGTATACAAGAACTAAATATTGTCTCTCTATTTTTTACACTTGGAAAACCATTAAGGACACCTTTACTTGTACCAATGCAAGTCATGACCACATTGCTAAAGGATGCTCGTAGCTCTATTATTTGAGAAATGAATTGCTATTTGTTTAACACTAAAAAAAGAAATACTATACAGTCTACTGGTGTGGCTGTCTACGCATTGTATATCACAATGGCATATTTTCTGACTGGTTGAATATAGTCCAAATTTAATATCTAATTGGCATCTTGAAAATAAGCCCACTAACATGCTTGATATAGCATATCCTCATTAGAAAAATCATCAAATTGTATTTTCATCATAATTACAAGATGAAATGTTTGATGTGTATCTTTTCTGATTAAAATAACAAGAAAACAAGGAACTGTTTGTAATAAAATTTTTGAATATTTCATTACTGAACCCCCCCCCCCCCCAACGCTTTCATTCTAGTCCAATATCCTACAATACATGAATATTGAACAAATTACAGAAAGAGCAGTACCGGTAGTCTTCCAGAAGTGACATTATATCAACTTACTTCCACACTGTTTGTTTTCATATATATATATATATATATATATATATATACACAAACATCATGTTTAAAATCACCCCTAATGACTTCCTTTTGGATTGAATTAACAAAGAAATAATTATTTACATCAGCCACAATTACTTCCTCTCATTCAAATCTTTCAAATAAGCTTGAATGCTCAGCTACAACCAACAAAATGTAGGTTGATTTGGCAGTGCAATAGTGCATTCCCATGAAAATTCTTTAAAAAATATCTGTCTGAGAGAAGGATCACTTGTGTTGTGAACACAAAGCCTTGACAGACAACCAATAACCAAATGAACTTCATGGCTCAGTACAAAGCCAATCATTCAGTCTATTTAGATTGTGGCTTCATCTACATTTATAAGGTTTCATTGTAGATCTATGGTTTCATCAACTGACATCACACACTGATTCAAGCTGTTTTTTTTATATGAAAGGCTTCAAACTTGATTATCCATGATAATCAGGTAATTTATGATCTTGCAGAGATGCAGTGCTCTGATAAAGTTTGTTCAGTGCAAGTAAACAAATTTATCATCTTGAATCTTGCAATAAAACATGCAAAATGTTTGAAGTTAAAGGAAATGTACAGCATTGGTTAAAGTCAAAAGGGACAAACTCTGGATTTCCATAATTTTCTTACATTTTTGTATACACCTCTGAAGATAAAATATGACCCCATTATGTTCTGCTTTGGTTGCATACACTTCATTGTGTGAATAAATTACGTAAAAAGTTTCTTTCTTTTGTAGTTATTAACTGGGTATTGTTTATGTAGCTTTCATTGGTATCAGTTAGCTTTATAATTACTATCTAATAAATGGAGGTGAATGTACAGTAGGTAAAAGAACAGACAATTCACAAGGAACTATCCATATTTACAGAGCTGGGAATTCCCTACAAATAACAAAATATTAAAAGAGGAAAAACTGAATTTTCCCACAGGACAGACAATTAAATAGCCCAGACTTTGTATGTCTGCTTCTGCCTCACAAGGCTTCCTGGTAAAATAAATCAATCATATTTCTAAACCATTTACATAAACCTGTATCAAGAAGATCACATTTCCACTAATCTTTGACCTAGATCAATACTTTGTATTATCTTTAACTTTATTCTATTAAATAATTGTAGATGAATGTCTTGATTTCATACAATACTACAAATAAATGCATGGGTGCTTCCTAATTGCTGTTCACAAAAATGTGCACATTCATCAAACGTGGGACAAATTATTGCAAACATTGCAATGTACTCCCACAAAGCCCTGTAACTATTCCCCAGGCAATACAAAGTTAACAAAAAAATGAGTTAGACAGAAACGAAGAGGAGGAAAAAAAATTGGACTGCATGTTCATATGATGGGAAAAAGGAATATAAAAGGTAGGAAGAGAGTGGGGGGGGGGGGGGAATGCTACAAAATCTTATTTGTTTTCTTTTCTCTCTGGCTAGTAAAAATAAGGGGGGGGGGAAGGGAAAACATAAAGTCAGGGCAAGGAGCTTCACATATACATGTACATTCACACAATCGTACATTGTACATTCACGATCTGGTGTTGCTCAGTGGCTGCCGGGCTCACGATCAATTGGGCAAAAAGAATTTCCATTTCGGTTTAATAGAATTTGGAGTGGACTATTAGGCTATTATTATTATTGATTTTTTGTCCCGAATCAATGTCTTCAACTTACCAGCTTCTGTGTATTTTCCACCAAGATTGTCATCATCTTCTGGTGACTTCTGAGGGGGCCATATGGGAGTGAGTTTGCCAGGAGATGTAGCTACCGAACCACTGGAGAGAGAAGACGAAGAGGAGGGCTGGTTCTCATGCCTCCAACAGTACATGGAGTCCAACTAGAGATAAAAGGAGGAGGCGGAGAAGGAGGGAATAAGAGGGAACAAGAGAGAGAAGGGCGAATGAAACTATGCCCTTACATCAGTTCTACAGATTTCATATTTCAGTCCTGAACAAAATATTTCAAATTAAATTTCTTTGCAAAATGTATGTGCTTGAGAGAACATAAGCCTGTTTGTGTGTGTAATGAAAATTCATCAAGATAAGCTTCTGTAACCCAACCTTACCATTTGGATGGATGGACTTCCCTCATACATATTCATACACCTGCTCATTCAAATATTATCCTATTAAATATGTAAAAAACATCTTGTCCAGTTATCCAGATCCATTTAAGAAGTAATAACAGATTAATGATATCCACAAAATGTGAGTGCCCTGATAATAACAGCAGAGCATGGAAACAAACTTCACAATGCTGGGTAATTTCTGTTTCAAAAAGAAAGTTTTACTATAATAGCCACATTTATATCATATTTGTAAATTGAAAAAAGAAACCTGCATGGATGATATATGAGCACATGTGTGGACTTTGATTAATCTCCTCGACCCTTCTTAGCAACAGTTGCCATTTAAGTAATCTAACGGGAATGAATTGATGCAATGTGATAATTTTATTGGATAGGGAAATAACCAAAGGATTCGCAACATGAAAAATACCCCCAGCTGTCATGGCTTGCATTCAGATGCTGTGGCTTGCCCAGTTTCCATAGCAATGTAGGTGAATTTTAGAAATTAAATATGAGAACAATTTATGAATTTGACAGCAGTAATAAAGCCTCTAGTATTCTAGTTACAGGAAAAAGCTCTTCTCATATACCATGTTTAATTGAATACTTCAGCAGACATAGTGAGAGTGTAATGGGCATTAAATATCATTATACATGTACTTGCCATTCTGTGCTTGTAACTTAAACATTTACAAACAATTACTGTCAGTGAACTAACGACTCTAAATTAAATAGCTGTCTCTACGGTTCTTTACTTGTAAAATCTTTTGAGAGTCAAGTTGTGAGTTTTTGAATCTTTACCTAGACATGTATATCAGTTATTTACAAGTCTATGTAAAGATTGAACAGCTCAATTTTTCCCCCTAGGATGTTTAGAAATACCATAACCAGAAACCACTGAAAATATGCCTACTTTGAATATCTTTGTCTTTAAGGGAGTGAGGCACACCCTAAAACCATAACTATAACCAGGAAGGATAACTATAACCAGGAAGGATACCTACATGTATAACTAGGAGATATCAAAGGTTACCCACTATGATTCTTTTAGCTTGAAGAAAGATGTCCCTTATTGTAGATTACTTCAGTTGAGTAGAGGATACCTATAACATGGAGCTAAACTTTTGTACTTCATTATTACCACTACTGATTCTCCCGCATATAAACTAAAGATTATGCCTTTGACCTTGAGGTACTCCCTGAAGTTCCAGGCTACCTATAACCAGCAAATGTACATGTAATTAAAAAGTTACCAACTATTAATCAATCTCCTACCTTAAAGACGTCTGTCCCTGAGGCGCTCTCAAGGGGCTGTAGGATACCGATATCTAGGAGATTGGTGCAGAGCATATAGGCAGCAGACTGGGCTTCCGAGATGGAGGATGGACTCAGCAAACCCCCATCTTCCTGGTATGGAGGTGAGCAAGGCAAAGAGGAGAAGGAGGAGCAGGAGGAACAGAGCCAGTCTAGAAGGCGTCGACCTGGAAGGCAATGCATGAGATATTTAAAGCAATGCGCAACACTCAGAGTGACAAAATAACATCTACATGAGTTCAGAGCAGTGTCTGTTCACTGGCAGTTGGTATTGGAAATATTACGTCTGTAGATAGATCTAATTTAATTTAGTGAACAGTGCGCTATGGCAAGGACACTCAATGTAAATTTAACCAATCTGGAGCTCTAACCTTCCAATAATTTGATACCAATATAGCTTGTGATCATGGATTATAATCTAATTCCACTGGCTTAAAATTTGAAAGGAGAATTATGAAACCATACAGACAACATTTAAGTTTTAAGAGTACAATACATCAGAAAAAAGATTTACAAACAAGAGAGAGAGAGAGAGAGAGAGAGAGAGAGAGAGGAGGGAGATTATCAAAGAGTGTGAGAGACTAGAAAGGGAAAAAGAAACAAGAAACTGAGAGACACAATGGATAGATGGAAGGAGAAAGGGAGGCACACTGACACACACATCAAACAATGTAGTTATGAATACACCAACAAGTTGTTTATTCCATGTAAAATGCTTAGAATTTCCTTTACTATATTCATTGTTTAAGTTTTTATTTAAAATTTATATATTTCATGTAAAGCTATGTATAAATGTTAACCTTTAATATTATCATTACTGTCATTACTATTATCTTTATCAAAACAAGCATTTGGTGATTTGATAAACCATAAAAAGAATTTGATAGTTATACTAATTTCACTTCTATGTAATATCTAAAATTAGTTACACAGAACAAATATCTGATGAGAATACTTTGTGAAGGGGAGGGGGAACCTCATGAAACACTGCATGCAAACTAAAGATTCAGAAAAAAGTCATTATGAAAAGATACAAGAGCAGAGGAAGCAGAGAGAAGTTCCAGACTCAAATAACCAGGATTATGCTACATGTATCAAATTGGCAGATCAATATCAGACTACTAATTACACCCTGCAATCAACCTCAATATATAATGGCTAATCTATGTGATTAGGGGAATGAAACAAGATCTACATGTACATGGTATGTACAGCATATATCATATATGGTACATGTACTGCTATAATATACATTGTAGCAGTAAGTAGTTACACAATGTAATATGATCAATGATATTTTATGTAGTCTTACATTTCAAATGACATTATACACTACTGATATACCTTGTTTCAAACATCTGTACGGGAGGGGGGGGGGGGGGGGGCAGGCAGGCGCTAAACATATTTTACTATTCAGTATCTTTAATACTCTACATATAGAAAAGCATGCTGTTAAATGTAGGAATTGGCTCATACAGTGGCCATCGGTAGATTCCACAGTATATGAAGTTAACATGTACACAATAATCACTTTTATAGCTCAATGGATTAATTAACAAGTATTTGTGAAATTGGCAATGATTTGAGTCATGGATGGTGGAACTGTCCTGCTGGTTTATGCATCTAATTGACAGTGTAACATCAAATATTTAAAAAACATCCTAGTAAAGCTATTTAACCTATAATGATTACTAGTAACAAAGTGCATGTTAAAGCCTGTCATGTTCTACTGGCTAAAACAACAAAAAGATGCACAAAATATTATAAGAATATCCCATTCCCAATGGTTCTTAATTAATTAATTTCTGTTGAAACTTTCATGAACTATTAGGGACTGTTAATTGCTAAATGTTAATGTTCATGTATGTTCTATGTTGTTATTATAAAGATTTTTTTTATCAAAATACATTTATGGGTCTCAAGCACTTGTGAAATTCACCAAAAAGTTTCATGCATGCAAGAGTTTCTAGTTTTGTTGCCATACATGTACCATTAAATACAAATATAATTTCACTTGGTCAAGTGGCCCATCTGACATAAATACTATCTAGCCCAAAGGGTTAATATTTTCATAATGTGGTCCTGATAAAGGCCTTCAATAATTTCATCTTTTTCCCCCATAAGAAGTGTCTCCCTCCTTGGTTCTTTGCACACTCAAAATTGCCCCCTTTATTTCTTTGTTCCTTTGACTCCAATTTTTGCACATCAGACCACAATTTGCAACAGTCTCCATGGTACATACATTTTAAAAAAATGTACCTTAAAACTCACATTGCATAAGACCACTATGGGAAAACCCAGAATGTACTCACAGCTGAACAATTGTCAATCCACCCCCAAATGCAAATCCCTTTGCAAATCATGCTGGAATGCATTCTTTCAAAGAGTTTCAAGAGGGTCTTTCAACATACCCCAGCATGTGACCTCGTGCCATTACAGCATTAAGAAATCTCTCCCGCATAGATGATGTTAACATTCAATTGAATTGGAGCAATTTTGCCATGACACAAAGAACAAGAAAAGATTTCTTTAACCATGCAGATTCAAATTGCCTAATAAATCACAATATAATATAATATACACTCCCCCTTCAAAAAACAAATTCCATAGTGCCTTATCATATTCAATTCAATTCAATTCAAATGAATATTTCTTTTCTTCCAAACAATACAAAGTTATCAAAAAAAAAGGATCAAAAGCAAGTACACGATTGTCTGATATAGCAACAACTAATATATGCAAAGTTTTTAAGACTTTTATTTACATATATATTTCATCTTGGTATACAGTTCAAATAAACAGGGGTCCTTGTGCAGGACCCCTGTTTATTTGAACTGTATACATTTAAAAAATGTTGATAGGGATGAAGTGCACATAGACATTCAGGATCCCCCTCCCATCTTCTTCTTGAGAACAATAATAGTGAGTGTGGAGCTGTGGACACAACATAAAATGTTCTTTCAGACATTTAAGTGGGAAATAATCACAGTGATTAAATCAGGGTCGAATAAAAAAAAAACAATTATAGATACATGTATTATCCTTCAAAATCCCTTCTGAACTTTCATGTGGAAAGAGTATTAGGAACCCTGGGAAGTAATCTCCAGTACTAGATCAGGTGAGTCAGAGGCTTCTCTCTCTATGGTTACGATGTACCTACATGTACAGTGTGGCTTCAAACTATAGGGCTGCATGGTATCCAGTCATAACAGCAATGCTTTTGATGAAATGCAAAATACATGCTAGATGTACAGTGTGGTATTTTATTACCTACATGTATTTAAACCCTTCCATAAATTTGTTCTTACACAAAGAAAAATCACTATATTTTTCCTTCCAACTTTGTGACCGAATATGATCTCCTTGTGTTTGAAGTACCTACATGTGTGCGATGCTACATTGTACATGTACATACAGTGTACATCCCCTTGGTGCTTCAATTTGGTAAGGAGAATTGCAAATTCCCATTTCATCAAGGCATACTGCACCACAAATTTAAATAGAAGAGTGGTCCCAAATGAAATGACCACTTTGCCAATATGAAGTTCACATAGTGATCTACATTGTACATGTACACTTTCAAAGAACTTGTATCTATTCTTTTAATACTATGTCATTTTCCATTTTGCTTCTCACTATAGATCTCTCTGATTTTTCTGATTTCATCCAATTCAACTTCTCAGGAAGGTGGGTTTCCCTTTTAGCACAAATAACAGCGATGGTTGTTTTCTTCTAGAAAATGGATTATCATTTAATTTGAAAAGAGAATCCACACATATGGATCATGCATCTACATCTACATCTCTATTAAGATAGATAGTTTATAGATAGTTTATTGGTTTCCACAATATCTCATTTTACAAAGAGTGTAACAACATATTGAAAATGATTATTTTATACATGTACATATAATACAATGCCAGTACACACTATTCAGAATATTGTCCAGTAAGTTTAACTTAAGAGATAAAGTGGCGGAGCCTATGGAAAAGCAGAGCTTGTTGTGGATAGGCTCCTTAAACTAAAAATGACATGATTAACTAAAGTAAAGTTTATAAAATACAAATACACGCTAAAAGAGGGAAAGAGGGATTACAGGGATACATGAACCGATACTCACAATTAACTACAAAAGACAAGGAAAAGGGAAGGGAATATATCTGCACTCAGCTTATTGAAACAATATTACAATATAGTTTATTCTCGATATGAGTATATAATAAACATAGTTGGTATGGTCATACCGTTAGTTACTCATTGTAATGAACAAAAGTATACAGTTTGGAGACAAGAATAGTCAGGAATCAGGAATGACAATATGTATTCAAATAATAACTTTTCAATTTTCTTCTGAATACGTACACTTACAGACCTTTAATCACAGAATCGAGAGAATTCCAGAACTTAGGACCTGTATATATTAAGGTGTTTTGAGTATTAAAAGCTTGTTCTCGTTCTAGGAAGGTGATAGGAAAACGCCTGTCGGGTAGAATATTTGTGGACTTGATTTCTTTTCTTAAACAAATAAGATAGTGCCTGGGGCAGTTCGTTGTTATTCAGCTGAAACATGAGGCAGCCTAATTGTAAATTAAAAATATCCCAAACTCTCAGTACTTTTGTATTAAAGAAAAGAGGGCTCGAGTGAGTACGAATAGGTACATTGCAAATTGTTCGTATTGCTCTTTTTTTAACAACCAGGATTTTGTCCAGTTGAAGTTTCAATGAACTACCCCAGGCAAGAATACCATAGTTCAAGTAGGGCAACATTAAAGTGGAGTACAACATTTGCAATACATATGATGGGAACATAGGTTTCAGTTTGTATATCACACCTGCATTTCTTGATAGTAATGAACACAAATAATTTGTTTGTATTTATTTTGGAGAAAAGGGAGGGGTGATTAAATGGATGCATCAATACATAATATATAACCTTGGGGAAAAGATGCAAGCAGTCCATTCTAAATGAAAATCTGTTCAATCCTCAACATTTCCATACCGGTATACTGTACATTGTACTCATTAGCCATGTACATGTCACTATGAATGTGACGGACAAAGAAAGCGGACAAAATATACAGTTCCTCAGGTAGATAAAGGAACATCCCTTCTCTGCTATTATGTAAAAATATGTAGAACAGGTGAATATGCATGGGACACCTGTTCTACACATTTTTACATAATAGCAGTGAAGGGATGTTTCTTTGTCTACCTGACGAACTGTATATTTTGTCCGCTTTCTTTGTCCGTCATGTTCATAGTGTGTACAGGTGTATATAGCCATATCCCATAGCCAAATAATTAAAAATAATAACACATGGTACCCACATGTGTAGTTATGAATGAAAATCAACACCCATTACTGGTCAAGTTGCCCTTTAAAGCCACAACTAATTGGTGGTCACAGAAAAGGTCAGTCTAATAGCTGCTACTTCATTATTATACTACTGTAATGAAATAAAAATCAATAGATTTAGGAGAGAAACACACTATAATGTTTAAGTCCTTGTGGACAAACCGGTTATATGTAATGCACATGTACATGTATGCATCTACGCTAGATGTACTGTAACATGGTCATGCTGTAAATCAATCAATCAATGCAGGGTAGCTTTGCTTCTATACAGTAACTTGATTATGCAATGTTGTATGCTACAGTATTGCAAGGCATCTCATCCTCAACATCCCATTTACCTGCTATTGTTGTGCAGGCATGTACTCTATGCAAATTCTGCATGAACCACAGTCAAATAATATTTGGAGATCAAATCGCCTGATACAGTATATTTGTGTTTGTAAAAGGCATATTAAAGGGCTCAACTCTTAAATCTATTCTTTTAGCATCAATTTCATTTCACACAATGTGTCCTGAAGAAGAGGGGTATTACAGGAATATCAGTTCATTTTTAATCAGGAGACATTGACATTTTTCAATTTTTGGTAATTATAGATTTTAGACTTCAAGTGGGTGTGTATTCCAGGGCTACAGTCCAACCCATGAAGGAAAATTGTTTAATTGAGAGAAAGACACCACCCAAACACCTTAAACTCTGAATATCTTCACAACAATTGTGTTGTTTAAAAATTAATTGTACAAAATCCTACATAATATAATGAAATCATTAAGATCTCTTGATAATTGGGACAATGAGATAAACAGCTTGTGTGTACGTAAGAATATACAAGTACTGAAAATTATAAGTGAAATATACAGGAATACATTTAAGTTTAATAGAACATACTGTAGATCACTGATCAATAATGACACAAGATGGGCTCTTTATTTTTTTTTGTTCAAATGTGCTGCTCTGACACACTCTACCTACACCATTCCCTACACCCTTCTCCAAACAAAACAAATGAAATACAACAACCCCACAAAAATAAGATGGGAGGGAAAAAAAGATGGAAAACATGATATCAAACATAGTTAAACCTCAGTTAAATGTGATACGTTATAAAGAATTCAGAATTGTGTATAATAATTATCAATACAGGACTTGCCTTCAATAAATATGCAAAAAAAGAGAAAATAATGCTCATTTCACTATTTATGGTTTCTTCCAGTTTAATTTGCTGCATGTACCTACATTGGCAAGTAATCTGGATTAACTGGTAAATCATCAAAGAGAATTTAATAAGAAGAATCAGAATAACTTACCTGTAAAGTTTGCCTGGTCCTTGAAGTTGATTCTAAAATCCAGCTTGGCCTGTTTCTCTCTGGCTGCAATGTAAGCTGAGGGTTCCCTGGGAGACATTGGTATCCTTGGGGTTCCAGGTGACCTTAGTAGTCGTTCACTGGCAGACATTGGACTGGTCAACCCTTCAAAGGGTACCTCAGTAGATCGCCTACGGGTTTTACGTGTCTCTGTATTCTTATCATACGGGGAGGTATTAAACTTGAAGAGTGTCTGAGGTCTCTTTAGAGATATCTCAGGAGAGGGGAAACCATAAGATGTATCCTTCCGCCAGCTCTTCTCGCCACGTTCACAGGGCGTCATTGCTGGACGTCCTCTGGATGGTGATGAATGGGGCTGCTCCTCCTGGGAAAGGTTGAAGGATTTGAGAGCTTGGGTGGAAGATGACAGGTCCGGAAGAGAAGGGAAAGACATGGAGAAGCTAGATGGAACCTCTTTGATTTTTTGAGGTGGATCCTTCTCCCCAAATGAAATGAAACGTTTGAATCTTTCCATAGCACTGGGACTCACACTTCTTGTGTTTTTCACTTGCTTGGGATTCTCACCATCTCCTGGGTCTTTTTGAAACCTTGGGATACGAGTTGGATTGGGTGGAGATGGAAAATCAGCTCTACTCATCTGTGTGGTATGCTCAATTTTCTTCTTGCCTAGACTTACATCCCCTTCTTCTGAATCATGTAAGGCTTGGTGCATAGCGATGGAACCTTCTGTTCCAGTATGCCATCTCTCTGAAGAACTTGACATGTCACTTCTGTTCTTCTTGTCCACATTTTGTTTTAATAAGCTGCTGTCAGTTTCTGGTGTAAAGAGTTCTTGATCAGGAGTCTCTCTCTGTTCACCAAGTTGTGAATGACAATCATAGAACTCTATATCACTTGGTGTGTTGTCCTGGGGTCCTGTTACAGAGTGCTTCTCTTTCAGAAATAATGAAGTTGGAGGTTGCAAGCGATATCCACTGGATGGATCATAAGTAGTCTGCTCAGGGCTATTCTGTTGATATTTCTCCTGAGGATACCCTAGGTTAGATGACGGATCACCAGCTATAACTGGTCTACCCATATCTTTATAGGCAGGGTTGTGTTTAACATGATAGTATCCATCTACAGGGGTTGAGTGCTTAACATCTATGTTCTTATCCACCACCTGAGAATCTTTCCCATCACCAGCATGACCAGCTTTTGTAGTTATCAGTGGTGATGTCAAGTCTGTTGGACTGGTTAAATCTGACTTCAAAACTGTGAGGGGTGAAAACACCTCTTCCACTGGCTCAGCATGTCCAGGTAGATGATTAGAATTGCTATTCTCCTTCTGATGCAAGGCATCATCCCAATTAATACCATGTGATGTGTTTGATTGGATACCACTTCTATTTCTCCCCTGCAGCATATCACTACCAGAGCTGGGACTGGATGATCGTCTCCTTGATGATGCACCATTCCTCATCACCTCTGCACAAAGTGTATCTGATTTTCTCCTCGCTCCTAGCTCATCGGTGTCCTTTCCTGAATTAGAGATTTCATAGACACACACAGTCTCCTCTATTGTCTCGGTCCGCACTGTTTGCATTCTGTTCACCCTTCCATTTCCTGCCCTTCCTCCATCAGACATAGGCGAGGTGGGTGAGGTAAGTGCTCTATGATCCCTCCCAGTATTTCCCACACTATGTGCCATGACGCTGCTGCTTATATTTCCATCAGGATCATCAGCCCAAATGCTGTTATTTCTGACATGTTTATGATTCTTTTCCTCCATTTCTGTTTCCATTAACTGGAGAAATGATGCTGAAAAATGTTGCTAGCTGCCAAACAGAGAAGAAGCTTTTTTTCTTCTTGCATCATTATTGGATCATTCCACTCTATCACAAAAAAATCATGACATTCCTGCACACTAATGTGAATTTCTGTTCACATGTACAGCAAGTTCAGCTCAGGAACTGAAAATACGTAAATATTTTGTCTATGTTCCTTCGTCTTTGTGACCAGCCAAGCAAAGCAATGACTGTCGCTGTGGTATTCCAACTGACTGACTGATTTCATCTCAATGATTACTATTCTAATCACCCATGGCAATTTTGCATTATCCAAAACTGCTGAAATGATTCCAATCACCTTTATCCATAAATCTCATTCAATGCAGTTTCTGTTTCCTTCATGCACATAACAAAGCCAGGGTACACACATCAACTACAGTACATCAAGGCAAGGAGAGGCCAAATACCTAGTTGGAAATAACAAGCAATATTTTCCAGATCGTTCGCACACGCAATTAGCTCTGTCTTGCTTGGGTATTATTTCATGAGCTTAACTTAGCTTGATCTGGATAGGGCAGTGAGTTCAGTGTTAGACAAGCCTTCCAGTAATTAATCCTGATGTTTCTGTGGATGCCATTGTCTGGAAATACAATGATGTGCACTGCTTCTGTAGAGAAAAGAAAGAAAGAAAAAAGAAAATTCAACCCAGTGAATAAAAGAAGTACCGCTATGTTATAACAACATATGAATATGATCATTCCACTTATTATTCTGCGGGTACCAACCACATCACATCACCATTAAAGAAAAATAGTAAACTTGTTCAGATTTATAAATGTAATTTTTTAAAGGGTTGAAAATCATTCCAATGTTTCTTTTAACATTATATAATTTCTGTAGTATCTATATTAAAATTTGAAATTTGTATAGAGTGAAAAGGGTAACAATTGGCATTTGTGTAACAGGTGTAATTTCAGGATAATTTGGTACTATACACATAATTTCAGATACATTTTATTGCATACACAAGTAGATGCTAAATTGTCCTTTTTTCTTTAAAGATAAAGACCAATTATGGTCATGCGATTGCATTGTGAAAGAAACGTTGTGGAATCGATCAGAAAAGGTTGATCATCTAGCATATAAGTATTGGTGTGTACTGCAAGGTTCTGGAATCATCAAAAAGAAATTTGACCCAGTCTTCGTAAAGTTACAAGCACTGTACACAGAAAGATGTATATGGGACTACCCACACGTGCGCGACACGTGCGCTTATCTCTCACACACCAATAGATAAACTAATGGTTTCCCAGCAAAATTTTTATCATCATGTATTAGTCAAAACATATTCTTTCACATGCTTGGTAATAAGAGCTTCCATTTCATTTTTTGAAATTGGGGCGTTTCCAATACTGGTCTTTACCTTAAAGGTGAAATTCAAAGAAGATCACAAATATGTCAACTAATGTATCACTAGAAACTGGTAAGCTAACAGATGGCCATCGTACAAGTTTTAGGCCAACTACATATCGGGTGATTTGTAAAAATACAAATACAACCACCTCCATAGCAGGTGGGATATACGAGAGATTCGCCGGAAAAATAACGATGTTTTAATGACGTCACTATATGGACCAACACTGCCCAAGCAGAGGACATCCCATAGAGAATGAACATAATTGCAAAGCTATTATTTGTCAAATTATAATGAGTTTAGTGTATATAAATGTAATGGCATGTCAAACCATTCAAAAGGGGATATGACCCAATTCTGATAACTAAAATCTTTTGCTTGTAAATACACAGAATAGGGGTTAATTAACAATCAAAGAAACCAGACTTTCAAATTGAAAACTACCTAGAATGATATTAAGGACGGCATTTGTTCCCTCTTTAAACGCCGAACATACCCCGGTGTGTGCAGCTGAATATACAATGGCGTTTTATTTCGTTTACAAGCGACAGATTCCTTTATTTTTGTATCGCTGCATTTGTCATCAAAATAAAACCATGCACGGGTTTAGAGTGAGGCAATAGAGTATACATTTAGCCTGACGGTAGTGAAGTAAGAGAGAGAACTCAAGAGAAGATGAAAACACAAGCACTGAAAATGTGTGAGATGTCATGGGACATCGTCTGCTTGTGCTAGTTATATCCATACTATGATCTCACACATCTCAGCAGCGTTCGGAGAGCTCTTCAGGTGCTATGCCGGGGCTGTATTTAAGCATTTTGTAATTTATAATATTCATTACTTTGAATGTTTCCAATCATTGAATTTTGATAACCTTTCAAATCAAAGTTTCAACTTTGCAGTAATGAAAATAAAGTTAGTTTTTAAAATCAATGAATATCTACTTTAAAAGGTATAGTTGAGTTCTGTTTTCAGAACGCAAATGCCTTCAAAGTGCATGGTTATTGCTCTTATTCTTATCCAAGACATTTCTAGTGCCCTTTGAGAACCTAAAATTGCTATGAAGGTAATTTTAGACCCCAAAATGTGTGAAATTTAGCCAATACGATCATACCAATTCAGCTCCACTTTCAAAAAAAATATGTTGACCGGTAGAAATAACAATACATGGGCTGGCTGGTTATGCGTAATATAACCAACACGAAAAAAAAAGAAAAGAAGCTAACATTGGTATTGGCTGAAATATGAAGTAAAAGGCACTATTTCGTTTTTTCAACAGCTTTTTCAAATTACCTAATATTTGTGGTGGTACACAAGTATTAGAAATCGTTATATTTATGGATATTTCAGCCGTCTCTGAACCGATTTTGATCAAACAAAGATGATTTTGTCATTTAAATTGTATGTTCTTTCAAATTTGACACTCAGTTTTTCATTATCTCACAACAAAATTATTTTGTGTAGCGCCCTCTGCAACAGAACTCAACTATCCCTTTGAGGATGCAGTAATGCTTGTCAAGAATTATTCTGAGTGGAGTAAACACACACATTCTAAAGCTTTACGAATTAGGAGACTGCTTACTGTATCTGATACCAACAGTCTGGAGTACATTGTCAAAATTTGAATGAGATACTGCTCACCTAACCGTATCTTACAAATCTAAGCTTGTCTGCTTTGCTTAACAAAGGCTTTACAAATGGACCAAGACTGCTTTATGTCTAAACCTCCCTTATCACCTTTCATTTATAAGTACATTCCTTTCTTTTGTTCAGTTTTGTTCTTTACTATAGATGCATTACCCAGCCCAGAGTCAATAACAAAGGCTTGGAGAGTGAATCAAAATGTTTGTGTGTGTTTATCGCTCCACACAAAATTGACCCATTGCAAGAAATATTTTTTCCACCTTAAGATTTATATTTGAGTACCGTAACTACCGTTGCAATTCAAAGAGTCTAGCTCTTCAAGTGCGAGTTCATAGAAAATCACAAATATGGCAAATAGCGTATTACTAGAAACTGGTAAGCTAACAGATGGCCATCATGCAAGTTTTAGGTCAACTACATATCGGGTGGTTTATAAAAATACAAATAAAACAACCTCCATAGCATCTGGGATATGCGAGAGATTTGCCAGAAAAATAACGATGTTTTCATGCCGTCACAATATGAACCAACCCTGCCAAAGCAGACGACATCCCATAAAGAATGAACATAATTGCAATGCTTTAATTTCTCAAATTATAATGAGTTTAGTGT
This sequence comes from Strongylocentrotus purpuratus, assembly GCF_000002235.5. Lineage (NCBI taxonomy): Eukaryota > Metazoa > Echinodermata > Echinoidea > Camarodonta > Strongylocentrotidae > Strongylocentrotus > Strongylocentrotus purpuratus. Next base: position 39,844,454 of record NW_022145611.1, read on the forward strand.
ATATAAATGTGATGGAATTTTACACCATTCAAAAAGGGATATGACCCCCATTCTGATAACTAAATTCTTTTGTTTGTAAATACACAGAATATGGGTTAATGAACAATCAAAGAAACCACACTTTCAAATTAAAAAAACCTCCGGAATGATAGCATGGACGTCATTTGTTTCCTCTTGAAACGCCGAACATGCCGCGGTGTATGCAGCTGAAAATACAATGGCGTCTTAGTTTGTTTACAAGCGACGGATTCCTTTTTTTTTTATCCTTGCATTTTCCATCAAACTATACCATGCACGGGGTTAAGAGTGAGGCAATAGATTAAACATTTTGTCTGAGGGTATTGAAGTACGAGAAATAAAAGGAGAAAAGATGACAAAACAGGCACTAAAATTGTGTGAGATGTCATGGGACATCGTTTGCTTGTGCACATCATGTTCAACATGTGACGTCATATCTCAGCAGCGACCGGGGATCTTTTCAGGTGCTATGGCGGGGCTGTATCTAAGCATTTTGTAATTGTTAATAATCATTACTTCTAATGTTTCCAAGCATTGACTTTTGATAACCTTGGCCAATCAAAGTGTCACCTTTGCGATAATGACATTATACATGTAGTTAGTTTTTTAAATCAATGAACCTTCTCTTTAAGGTTATTGCTTCTCCTATTTGGTACAGTGGTCATTCGTTTAACTCTACAGACATTCAAATTGTCAATGATTAACAAGAACAGGAAATTAGGATAAAAAAGAAGATTTCATTAATCAAGACTCACACGCACATTCAAGGGCTTCAACTAGTCTACTAGTCACTTTTGAGTACTAAGCCATTCAAAAACAGTGTATTTACACTTGCAATATCTCTGATCAGAAGTAAATTTGAAGCTGATACTAATAGGCATTCAGGTCACATGGGCACACAAAATATCCAAGTCCCACCAAATCTTGAAATTTTGACATTGGGGTAATAGTCATACTGTTCATTTACAGACTGTAAAAAGTTACATCTGGACCTTCCCCAAAACTTAGTTTTTTGAACACTGCCAAAGTATACCTTCATGGAATCCCTTACATAAAAAGCGATTTTGTGTGTGTGTGATTGGTCCCCATTAGCCCTACAATCTCCCATTAACTCTACTAGCCCAATTCACTGTACATGAAATTTCCAGAATTATGAAAAATGTGTCAATTAGTCATATCAGAGATTTGAAAATAAAAATAATAAACTGCATCAAGCAAAAGAATTGTATTTTTAAAACAAATGATAAATAAGATTCTACTTCGACTTATGCACTACAGGGTTGGAAGTGATGGTGATCCTTGTTGAATGACTTTCTCTTGAACCAAATTATGTTAGGCACTAACAGATATACCGGTAAGAACAATCAAAAGCACTTGCATCAATATATTCTTTATTTTTGTAGAACAATTACAAATCACAAAGAAGTCAAAAGTCCAGATTTAGCTATAATATTTAAGGTGAGCACATACATTTATTGTTTTTCAACTACTTTTCATATCTAAACTTTTTTCTTCTGAAGATCTCTGTAGTTCATGTAAGCCTCTCGTTCATCGATCAATTAATGTACAATTTATCATAATAATTTATGATTTTTCGAAAACAACGTCAAGACAGTCGTAACTTTATCCGCCAACTACGGAGATGTCTCTGATCTTCCTAAACCGTTTTTACGAAGAGCTTAATAGCTAGATATCTCAAGAAATCAATACTATCGGCAAGAAGAGGAGCCAAGACACAGCCTTAGTTGCAATTCCACCGGATTTAAAAAAAAGGAATTTTAGGAAAACTGCAATTATTTAAATGAATTAGGAATGAAAAAGGATTGAAAATAGTACCAGGGAATGACAGATGCAATAAACTTTAAAATTTGTGTAGATTATACAGATTGTACCATAGAATTTACTTGTAAAATATAATTGGGAGTATTTCGTTTCATGACCAGTGAATCAGTTTTGTTTTTGAGATGGGTACCCCGGATAGTGTATACAAATACACCCTTATATTATTCTTAGTAAAAATACGATGTTATAAAAGTTTTGTCCAATGTTTTAAGCGTCAGCACAATATTAAAATGACAAAAGTTCAATATTCCAAACATTAAAACATGTAGGTATGTTTTAAACATTGGTTTACACATTTGAAGATAGAATTTATCTCGAAAATAATATGAGTCTGAAAACTAGAGAATACACTTCTGACTATGGCTTGCCTGCCATTGTAGATTACCATCCCTTTGAGGATTTAACAATGTGGAAATAAATGCGTTTAATCATAGTATTTAAGTGGAAAAAGTATTAGACATAAACATGGCATATATCTTCATTAGACTTTCAAATACCGGTATAAAAAATGATGATAATGTGTAGAAAGATCATAGCTGTAGGATTTCTTGCCCTTTTTTGTCAGCCATAGTCTACCCAATAAATGACATGTGATGGAGCTGCCCATCTTCTAAAACGTCATGACAGAGATATGACAGGTTTTTTTTACGTCATAACTACTTAGTCAGGATCTTGTTCCTGATCTTGGCAAAGAGTGCTTCGTGAAACACGTTGTGGACAACTAGCTCACTAACGCTGATTTAGTCAAGAAGTTAGATTTATGACGGTTTCGAGGAACAGGCCCCGTTTCTCGAAGCCCTCTTTGCCAAGATCAACAACAACATCTTGACTAAGTAGTTATGACGCCTCTGACACTGTCATAACTTTTTAGTCCATGGGCAGCACCATCCCATGTCATTTATTGGGTAGAATATGGCTGGCAAAAAAGGACAATAAATTCTCCAACTATGATTTTTCTACACATTCACTTAAACAGTGAGTTATAATCGTTTTTTGTATTTGAAAATATGCCATGTTTATGTTTAAGGATTTTCCCACTTAAATAAACTGATTATACGCCTTTATTTCCACATTGTAAAATCCTCGAAGGGATGGGTATTCTGCCACGGCAGGCAAGCCATAGTCAGAAATGTATTCTCTAGTTTTCAGACCCATATTATACCAGACCTGCCAACCTCTGGGAGTTCAAAAACTGTATGCTTTAATCCCAAAAGTTGTATTTTACTGACAAAAGTTGAATTCTTAAAAAAAACACTGACTGTTACGTGAATCAATGGCGTGTTCATGCTTCACTTTTTCTGGCCAGAATCAGGCATCTGTTCCGCGTTTAGTTTAAAACACGGTTGCGTTCATGCTTACTTTTGTAGAATCACCGAAAAACGGCGATCACGATCGCCGATCGTAAACTCACAAAAAGATGCGTTTACAATTTGTAAAAGCGTTTAAATGGGGTCAACGCACTGACCTCTAGTGGGTCTACGTAGCATGCACAGTGAAGGTTTGCGAATCCAGCTGGAAGACCAATTAAGGCCACACACGGAGAATTGCCTAGATGAGCCAGAGAAGTAAGCATGAACAGTACACCGTGGAACTGCGATCACGATGAGCATTTACGATGAGCGTTTCAGATCGCTCATTCTAACTTCAAAATCAAGCACGACCACGCCCAATGTCTCTTACAGTTCCTACATAGGAAAAAAACTAGATGGAATTCGACTGCGCGCAGCCGAAAATGATGCCTCCGTCATAGAGCAATTTTACAAACCAAAACAGAACACATTTTTCGAATTCAAGTTCAATTGAAATCCATTAACAGGTTCTCAGAATATCGTGATTACAAGCAATTTCTCATATACATATATGACCCTTTGATCTTTGACCTCATGACCCTAAAATCTACTCAGTTCATTGGCTCTGCAAGATGTCCTGAGTTAAATAGTAATCCATCTGTCAGTTCTAATGAGAATGTGTTCACAAGCTATTTCTGCATACATAATGAGCCCATGACCTTTGACCTTTGACCTTATGAACCAAGAATCTACTCAGTTCATGGGCTCTGCAAGTAACATACATGACCTAATTTTGGCAGGAATCCATCAATCGGTTCTTGAGAACGCGATCACGAGCTGTTTTTGCATACATAATGTGCGTTGTGGCCTTTGACCTTTGACCTCGTGACCCCAAAATCTAATCAGTTCATCGGTTCTGCAAGTTACATACATGACCTAAGTTTGGCAGCAATCCATCACTCGGTTCTTGAGATAACGCGATCACGAGCTGTTTTTGCATACATAATGAGCCCTGTGACCTTTGACCTTTAACCTCATGACCCCAAAATCTAATCAGTTCATTGGCTCTGCAAGATACATACATGACCACAGTTTGGCAGGAATCCATCAATCGGATCTTCAGATAACGCGATCACGAGCTGTTTTTGCATACATAATGAGCCCTGTGACCTTTGACCTTTGACCTCGTAACCCCAAAATCTAATCAGTTCATCGGCTCTGCAAGATACATACATGACCAAAGTTTGGCAGGAATCCATCAATCGGTTCTTCAGATAACGCGATCACGAGAACGGGACGTACGTACGTACAGACGAACGTACGTACAGACGGACGGACGGACGGACGGACAACCCGAAAACATAATGCCTCCGGCTACTTCGTAACGGAGGCATAAAAATTATGGATCATTGGTTGAATATGCATGATTTCGTCACGACTTGTGTGTTCGATGAACCAATTAACATCCCCAAATTGCCGATGTGATATGCTTTTGGAATCCTTTACAGGACAGAATGGGCATTTTGCCATTGAAAATGGCACACACACACACACACACACAAAATACAAAAAATATATATATATATATATATATATATATATATATTTTAAAAAAGTATGTTTTTGTTTTTTTGTTTTTTGAAAAACGTATTTTATTGAGGAAAATCGTACTGTCGTATTTGCTTCTAAAAAACGTACAAAATACGACCAAATCGTACTGGTTGGCAGGTCTGTTAAACCCCCTTCAGATACACAGATTTTCTTACGAGTCCTTAGGGATTGCACATATCCTTGCGTTTTGGCCACTTTTACGATCGATTTAAGAGTTGTTACGAGCTATTGACGATGTATAACAGATTATTACAAGTTATTACGAGTTGTTACGGCAAAATTCCACGATTTGTTATGAGTTGTCACGAATAACTACGAGCAACTAACGTGTTATTAACGACCTGTCTACGTGTTGTTACGAATAGTTACGAGTTACATGTAGTTACGAGTACTAATGAGCCTTTTGATTTTTAACAAAATAAAAAACTGAAAATGAAGTGTTTAAACTTGCAGCTTTTATACATTTTCCCAAATCGTATAATTCCCAATATACGTAACATATACTTATCGATTCGGAAAGTACTTGTAACTGTACGTAAAGTGCTCGCAATAACCAATAACAATCCGTAAAGCCATCGTAACACGACCCGAATCAAATCGTAAATAACATGTAAGTACTCGTAATAATCCATAAATAATCTGTAAACAAATTGTTAAAAAATTCTTATAAGTCATTTACGGATTCTTGCGAGCATTTTACGATACTTACGGATTGTTATGAGCTAATTACGAGCTATTTACGGAAAAATAAATCTGTGGAAAATGGTCAGAAGATTTTTGACATGTCAAAAATTTGCCTCTCCTTTCACGGATCCTTACGAGTGTATGCGAGTTGGTACGATTTTTTTAACGAATACCAGCAAGTTCTTTACGCTTGCGTGCGATTGTCTACGATTTGGTGATCCGTAAGGACTCGTAAGGAAAATATGTGTATGTGAAGGGGGTATTAATTTCGAGATGAATTCTATCTTCAAATGTGTAAAGTGAATGGTTTAAACTACTTTAAACATATGTTTTAACATTTGGAATGTTGAAGTTTTGTAATTTTTATATTGTGCCGACGCCAAAAACATTGAACACAAATTTCATTACATGGTATTTTTTCAAAGAATAATATAAGGGTGTATTTTTATAAACTATCAAATGAAAATATCCGGGGGGTACCCATCTCAAGAACAAAACCGATTCACCAGTCGTAGATCTATAATGAAATAGGCCTACTCACTATTATATTTTACAAGTACTTCTATTGTATAATCTACACACATTTTGAAGTATATTGCATGATTTGCATCTCTTATTTCCTGGTATCATTTTCAATCTTTTTTTACTCCTCATTCATTTAAATAATTGCAGTTTTCCTACAATTACTTTTTTTAAATCTGTTGGAATTGCAACTAAGGCTAAGACTCAGCTCCTCTTCTCGCCAATACTATCGATTTCACGAGATATCTAGACTCTAGTTAGTAAGTACTTCGTGAAACGGTTTAGGAAGATCAGAGGCATCTCCGTAGTTGGCGGATAAAGTTATGACTGTCTTGTTGTTGGTTTCTAGGAACGGGCCCCTGGATACCATTGTGTAGGAGAGTCACTCCCTATATTATAATTGCTATGCTATGGCTAAGTATGAAGCCTAGGTCTAGAGTCTAGTTTCAGCCTAGCACGTTTAGAAAATCTAGACTAGAGTCTATCTATGCTAGATCTAGACTTCTTGCAAAGAGTAGGGTGTAAAAGCTGTGTTTTGTGTGCCTGCATACACAACTGGTAATGTTCAGGATAGGCTGCAAAGCTCCTTAGAAATTAAGAAAGACTACAATTTAGACACACTGATTTGTTTATGAATCACCCGGTTTGAGCGGGCTCCAAGACTAGATCCTAGGCCCTCGCCATCGGGCTCGGTCTCGGTCAAGTTAAGGCACCGGTAGGGTACCGGTACCGGTACCGTACCCTACCATCCAAAATTAGGCCTACATTCAAATTAAATATGTTTTGAAAAATATTAAGTAACCTTTACATTTAATTTTTTTAAACGTAATTAATAAACTAATTATTTGCAAACAAACAAAATTATCTCTCACTCTATCTTGTATTTGCGGGGCGTCTTACTCGAACATGTCGAGATCTCAGTAGTCCTGCAGCTGGCGTGGTACTATGGAAAGCTGAAGGTGATCATCAGTCCGTCCGCGACAGCGGTCGTGATCGATAGACCATACCATGAACGAACAGGTTGAAGCACCCCATCATTTGACACTGTTTTTATAGGCGCAATTGTGTTTCATACATTGCGAGGATTCGAAATTCAAATTCAACATTCAATTCAATTCATTCAATTTCAATTTATTGTCCAACATTGGAAATTTGTTTTGCTCACATTTTACAAACATACACAGAATCAAAATAACTGATTCGAGGTGTCGTAGTCTAGCAAATACCTCACTTATTGACTTTGAATCATTATATTGGTTCGCGGTTCGAGTCCCGCCGCACTAAATGTCGTTTGGCAAGATATTAATCTTCATATACCACTCTGAGCGCCTTATCATGGTAGCTCGGCAAAGACTGGAGGAAATAAACGGGACTCCTTAGGAGAACATTATTGGTATACCCTAATTAATACTCACAAGGCAACCCTGGGTAAACAAGACATATTATTTATACGCCCCCTCCGAGTGTATATGCCTCCTCCTATTTTAAGGTTTAACTATATATTTAAAAATATTCAATTTAAAACGTGGCGCATAATTAGGGTCGAATACACATAATCGGGACATATAACCGCCCTTGAACTTTATAACTTACATTCTGCAGATGATTTTGTTTGTGTCTGTTCTCACTTTTGGATTATGAGAAGGGTTCACAGATTTCTGTTTGTGTGTTTGTGTATATTATGATGTCAATATACAAGTGGTAGGTTTAGACGAATTACGTTAAACATTGTATATAATATATTTTGTAACCAATATTATGTTTCAAATACCTGGAATGGAGAGAGCTCTATGCTTTGTGAATGGCATAATACCAACCGACATGGCGAGATGTACTCAGATTGAGTACAAAGCATTGAGCAAACTTAAATGTTTGGTAATACAGACGTGCCGGTCTGTTATAGGAAAAGGGGATTTATTTTTCTTCTGAGTATTGCATATAATACGAATCAATATTTGACCAGCAATGAGAGCATGATTGTGCTGAATGCTCCTGCTATGGTTGAGCTTATTTTTGAGAGGGAAAATTATGTAGAAGTTTTAGAATAATAAGCATGATAAAATGATGATTCAATCGAGTCGATTTCTAAGAAGAAAAGAGTGAGTGTTCACTCTATTTTCACTCTCCGGGAGTCACGTTATAGGGATCACTTGTTTAGGAGTGTATATCGATTGATTTTAGAGTCCTCTCTAAGAAGAAAGAGTGAATGTTCACTCTATTTCGACTACATTTTCACTTTGCAGAGGAGTGACATCAGTGATCACTCGATTTATTTGAGAGAGATTAGAGAGCTCGAGGCCTTATAAAACCATGGTTACCATGGTACTTTTTTTATAAGGGTTGTGAATGACATTAAAGATAAACTTGAGTTCTGGTAATACGATTGCATTGTGAAAGAAAAAGTGTGGAATGGATCAGAAAAGTTGATCATATAGCATGTAAGTAATGGTGTGTAATGCAAGGTTCTGGAGTCATCAAAATCATCATAAATTTGGCAGAGTTTTGGTAAAGTAACAATCACTTACACAGAAAGATGTATATGGGACAACACACATGGTGTCGGGGCTAGTACTACCCTGATTTCCTTATCGTTCTATGCTCATTACTCAGCCAGTATACATCATCTTCCAAAATTGTTTGGCACATGACATTTATTTGTAATCTTGAACATTCAGTGTAAGTTTCGTTAGATTCTGTGAGAATTCATTTTCTTTTTTTACCAGAACTCAAGTTTATCTTTAAAACGCCTATCATGGTAAGGTGTACACAGGTGTGAAATATATTAATGGGTGATTCTATTTTCACATAAATATACATAATAAATGAAACACGATTTTAATGAGTATTGCAGAAGAATCATTCGAATAGTATCATGAGAGCTCTTGTACATCTGTAAAGGATACCCATGCTGTTAAAGAGCTTCGTTTGTTAGAGAGAAATCTATTAAACATAACATTTTTTGGAAAATAAGATATTTCAAGTACTATAAGTTCCATTTGAAAAAATATCGCGAAGTGTACGCAGATGGTACGGAGTGGTACATCTGCAGAAATATTGTAAGATTGCAAATAAATCACAGGTCTAGATAATGTATTCACGAATTCAGAAGTAGAATATTTCTCCAGTCATTGACAGAGAAGATAATTATCGAATTTTCAAATTGATAAAGCAACATATCGTAGTTCACATCGAAAGAGCCAATTCACTTTATCCTGCAAAATTATATAGTTTGATACGAATTTTAATTTTAATTTGAGAGAACGAAGTGTGAACTATCTTGGGATAAGAGGAATGTTTTTTTTTTTTAGCATTACGCGTTGGTTTGGTTTGACAGTTAAAGATAAACTCCAGTACTGGTTAAAAAAAAAAAATAATTCTCACAGAATCAAACGAAACTTACACTGAATGTTCAAGATTACAAATAAATGACATGTGCCAAACAATTTTGGAAGAAAATGTATACTGGCTGAGTAATGAGCATAGAAAGACAAGGAAATCAAGGTAGTACTAGCCCCGACACCATGTGTGTTGTCCCATATAATTATAGCTTTCTATGTGAGTGCTTGTTACTTTACCAAGACTCGGTCAAATTTATTATGATTTTGATGACTCCAGAACCTTGCAGTGCACACCAATACTTACATGCTACATGATCAACTGTTTCTGATCCTTTCACACGTTTTCTTTCACAATGCAATCGCATTACCAGTACTAAAGTTTATCTTTAAACAAACCGTAACTATACAGGTCGTCATGGAGTATAACAAGTTTTGTGATTTGAAAACACGGGTAGATAAAGAGAATTGCAAAATTATTACAGCAATACGATCGGATAGTGCTATTTTTTTTTAAAGAAAGAAGGAAGAAAGTAAATAATCGTATTAGTTCAAATATTCGTAAACTAAAATTAGAACTTTGCTCAATTTTAGCTGAATATTTTGGAGGAAAAAAAAAATCATTTGTCATTAAAAATGTTAATAACGTATTGTTTAACAATGTTTCCAGTTTTACAAATCTGAGATGCATGGCCCTACGTGTTATCAGTGTCTGTGATATGGTTATGTTGTAATATTGAAGGCCTAAACAAATGCGCTTCAAAATGATCATGAAATGCCACAAACTTAAAGTAAAACTCTTTGAGTGACTGGTTTTACCATACTCATTTTCCCCAATAGACTTTATCGTGTTTTAAATATCGTTGGGAAGATGGTTTTTAAAATTTCGAATTTTAATCATAAATATCTTGATAATCAGACAGGCGATCGACTTGTAAAAGTCATGGGATTCCTGACTGACCTAAAGGTCTATAATAAGCTAGCATGAGCTAAATCCAGGATTCTGTGTAGAATCTGAGACAAAGAATCCCTTCAAATGGGTGGAGTCATGCCCGGGAGTCATGCATAGAGGCGGTCCGTTTGCAGACGGGCCAAAAATAATGATGTCAATTTTTTGTTTGAACCCCGAGTTGAGGAATTATTGATGCTAAAGGATTTTGTTGTTGTTGTTATAGATCATGTGGCAAAGAAAGTCAGGTAAGTGCATTAGGACTTAATCTGTGTGGTCAGATTAACATAATCAACAACAATGGAGGGGGTCTAGGCTTGGTCTCTAATCTGTTATAAATTTTATAATCCCCTGGCTCCATGTACCCTCTTACCAAGAGTGTGAATATGATGAGCTAACACCCTATTAAACAGTACTTACTACTGGTTTAGAGCTCTAATTGGCTGTTCTCGTCATGCATGTATTTTTTAGCTTTTAAATTCTGCAGATATCAGGTTTATCGCATTTTAAGCTTGTTGTTCAGTAGAACGAAGTTTGATGCTTGCTTGTGCCATAGTCTGTTGTCCGGTAGTGTTCGACATCAGGAACAACGTACTTAAAGTTTAAGAAAATCGGACCCCTGGGAAAGCGGTTATTTTCAAAATGAAGAACAAGATGGCCGCCAATACCATAACAGAGCCATAAATCGTGATATATACATCTTATAGATGTGATTTTAGTGTCTATACCTAGAGTTTTCGGGTCGAAGTATCTATATCCACTACCCTGTTGCTCATAAAGTCGGATTTTTTTTTTTACCCCAATTTATGGAAATATTGTGCCCATGCCTTGAGCCATAATGCATGGCCGTACAGAGGATTCTTGTTTATGTTGGGGACCGGGGTAAAATGCAATGAATTATTAATAATTTATTTCATTTTCTTTTTAAATTTTATTTGTGGGAACTGCCCTCTACCCTAGCCCCCGCTGCGTATACAGTCATGGTTCAGTGGCAAAGCAATGGCCTCGTAACTGTGAGGCCCCAGGATCAAAACCGTGCCGGTGCTATATTAGTCCCCTTTTGTGGGGCATTAATCCTCATTACTGTCATTTATGACTTAAGGGCGTAGGTCCCCTAGTTGATAAGCATAGTAACACACACATGCTTTAGCAGTCACGCAAAACAAACATTGGCAAATTATTATTCAATAAAATCTGAGAATGTATATTATTATCTAGATCTATTAGGAATAAATCATTGTCAAAATAATTCAAAAAGAATAAATTCAACTTTATGAGCAACAGTGTACTATGGCCACCAGAAAACCTGGAAATCAAAGATGGCATCCAAAAGGGTCGTTAGTCTGTTATAAATGAGCAAAGTGATTACTAGTTACGCTGTATCTATTGAGACTAAAAGTATCTTTTTAGAGATTTGGATATTCATTGGTCTTGTTGGTATGGTTTGAATAATAATTAAGTATTAGAGTGGCCTTATTTTCGATACGGAACTTAAGATGTCCGCCATTTCGCAATTTTAGATGGCTACCGTAACCTCAAATTAGCCTCAAATCAATTAAGTATCAAGTACATGTATCAAGTTTATTTGTCTTCCAGAAAACACGTGTGACAAATTATAATAGAGTATAATCATAACAGTACAATGTAGAATAAAGGAAGACGAGGAGACCTTGGTTAAAGCACAGCTTGTTAAGTTAAGGCCCCCTCATAATTATGATGTGACAAAGATAACTGATTCATGAATACAACAATATGGAATATATAAAACTATTTACAAAATACTCTCAGAGAACAACTACCCAACGATGCATCGACCACAGCGCATATCCCCATCACACCGGGTGAGCTAACAAACTCACCGGCCCTAATTCACAAAGGAGGTTTGTCGACAAACCTCCTTTTGTTCTTTACAAACCAGGTTTGTAAAAAACGCGTAAAAACGCGTCATATGACGTACGAAAACCAAGGTTTGTCGACAAACCTCCTTTGTGAATTCGGGCCACCGTGTGTGTGAAAATATGTATCATATGTGCAAAAATCAACCCACCCACTGGAGGGCGATCTAATATGGACAAACCCAAGCTGACACCAAATCGAGACTTCAATGAGTTATCGCTCTCTGAGTGCAGAGGTCAAGTAGGAATATATATGTACAGATGGAAAAGAAGAAGAAAAAGAAAAGGGATCAAGGGGATTATGTCAAAGTCAAGAATAAACGAAAACAGATCAAGAGTAGAGTTAAATATGCTACAGTACACAAACAATAAAGCTTGATAACACATTCATGTGTCATCGACATACTTGTGAAGAAAATATGACTTAAGGCTACGTTTAAAAACTGATATACTTGAAGCATTTGTTATAGTAGTATCAAGTGAATTCGAGAAACTGGGGCCAGTGGACATTAGTGTATTCAGAGTGAAGGTTGTCCTTGCATATGGTAAATGGAGAGCAGAAGCCTGTCTAGTATTATAGGTGTGAATTTAGTTATTTCTTCTAAAGATTTGAGCAAGGGCAGGAGGGAGGTCCCCAGAGTGAATGCTAAACATGAGCATTCCAAGTTGCATTGAATAGAGATCTTCTAGTTTTAGAATACCGTTTTCATAATAAAGTAGATTTGTATGTGCACGATAATTCGCTTTACAAGTTATTCTAATAACCCGCTTCTGCACAACAAAAAGCCTGATTAATGCCGATACCATACCTCATACAATGCAAATTTCACTCATGAGTGATTAAAAGCAACTTGAAGAAAGGATACAAAAAGTCATTTGGCGGGCGGTAACTGAATTTCAAAGAGAAAATCACATTTCTAGAAAGTTCATTTTCTGCCCTTTCATTAGTTTCATAATGACACCTCAATCAGGAAAAATGTGCCAGGAATAACAGAGTTCTGTTTGTTTAAAGTAATGCTTGCATTTCCATAATTTGATTTAACGAATTCGTTTTCACTGGCTGCCTGCCATAGCAACAAACAGAGTTGACGAAAGACTTAACTCCAATTCGTTGACGATCAGTTCAGTTCTAACTATCTATTCTCTCTATGTGTGCGATGGTCCGCCAGCCGTATTGATGCTAACTATTCCGCAGGATGACGTGTTCTCCTCGGGAAAGCTAGATTTATTAAGATAAATGGTATCAGTCGACCCAAAATGCCTAAGAATTGACAGACATAAAATTACAACTACCCCCTAGGGCAACCACCCTCTAGGACGACTACCCCCCCCCCCCGAGACAACTACCCCCTAGGTAAACTACCCTCGGTCAAATTCCCCCGGACAACTACCCCTAGCGTAGTTGTCTGGGGGTAATAGTCCTGGGCTAGTCGTCCTAGAGGTCGGTTGCCCTAGGGGGTAGTTGTCATAGGGGGTAGATGATTAGGGGGTGGTTATCCGGGGTGGATGTCCAGGGGGTAGGTGTCCGTATACGCTTTTTTTTAATGGCACAATGGTGCCATCTTGGATACAATGTTCCATAAAAGGCTACAGTTAAAATTTGTATTACATTTATTTTGTGTATCAATGAATATTCTTACCCTTATCAAATTTACTATTTAAACTCTTTATTGTAAATAGTAACCCGAATCCCATTATGTTTGGGTACTGGCAACCATTTAGAAAGCCTTCTTATATTTCCAGTATTTCTGGTGGCCATAATACATTTTAATCAATCTAAGTGGATTTGCCGACTCCCAAAACCTAGGCACAAACACCAAAATGCCATCTCTAAGATGATGGATACATCCCGGTTTGTGATAGTTTGAGTATGAGGCTACTCTAAACCATTATGATAATTAAAAGCATACCAGTGAATATCCTGACTAATTATAGCTTTACTGTAAATAGTAACTAAATTCGGGTCATTTTTTTTTAGAAAACTGGCGGCCATTTTAGATGCCATCGTGGATTTCCAGGTTTCATGGTGGCCATAATACAATAATAAGTAGTATGGATTCTACAACCCCAAAAACCTGACACCCAAATCAGATATATCACGATTTATGGCTATTTTAAGTTATTCTTTTTGGAAAATAACCACTTTGGACCCCGATGAAAAACAGCTGTGCTGACTAGGGTGTTCCGCCCGTATGTGGAAATAAATTATTAAAAAAATTAGCAAAATTTCCATCAGTAAAATTCATTCGCTTTCATTATGTTGTCTGCGTGCGACGTATGACCGATTATCACTAACAATGTACACGCACACGCCTCATTTGTTGCTAGGTACCATCTGTATACGACAATGCTGTCGGATGAAGCTGTTGTTTGTTTGTTGATTTTGCTTGTTTTTAATTATGTACCCGCTGTCTATTTTAGAATTGTAGTACTTTGTCATTTTTATGATATAATCGCAGACACATGCACAGCCAAATTGAGTTAACTTTCTCCATATAAGTGAACATGCCTTCCTATACTTAATTCTCTTCTCATTTTTCCCCCTCTTCCATTTACTATTTTTTCTTTCCTATCAACGTTCTGTTATATAACATGTAATTTTCATAATAATATCTATAATGTTCTTTCGGTAAGTGTGTTAACTTATTATGGGCGTTCCCAACTCAAGCTATATGCTTTCCGGGTTTTCGCCTCTGTCCGTATCTAAATTATTTACTGTATACTCAATGTTGAAATAATTGTTACACATATTGTACTGTTGAGAAGGAAGTAAATGTTAATAATTTTTTAAATTTTTTTTTTAACAATTTTGTTTTATTTCTCCAGATGTGTAATACAAACCATGACATACAATTAAATAAAATAAACGTGTTCAATATTGATGCTTTTACATAAACATAATTAAACACAAACTTATTTGCAGTATAATATAACTTAGCAACAAAGTAAACGTATAAGTACCTAAACATAATATGTCAATTGTAAATGTTATTTACTTATATATTACCAAAAAAAACAAATCTGGAGGTAATTTTACTGAAACAATCCTGCCCCCTCCCTGCCCCCTCCATCACACAAACATACTCACCCTCTATCACACAAACATACTCACCCACTCACACACATACTCACCCACCCCCACCCACCCCCACACACACACAGTACTCACTCAGTGGATGTCTGCCAACATTCTCAACTCAAGAAAAATATACTAAATAAATTATCCAGGCCGCAAAATCGAGTTACGCCTTTAACAGGCTCACGGTGGAGAAGAAAGCAAATCTTAATTAATCTTAAGCTGCTCCCACTTTAAGAAATGTGATCTTAGCTTTCCCATTTTAATTGCTATTTTCTTTTCCTCATCCCTATACTTAAAAATGCTTGTTTTCATCTTTTCTAAAGTTAGTACTCGCCCCCCCCCCGATCTTGACATAAATGTAACATACTTCACCATGAAAATGATAGTATTACACATTTTTATTCTATATGAACTACCTACCAACCCAACAAATATATCTCGCCATTCTAAATCTTTAATTTCATCTAACTCAAAAAGTTGTATTAAAGCCTGCCATAACCTTTGAACGCTCCCACAAGATAAAAATAAATGTTTGTATGTTTCTATTTCCTGCTTACAAAACGAACATAAATTATCACCAACAAAACCAAATCTATGAAGATGCTCATTAGTGTATATGGCTCCATGCAATAATTTAAATTGAAATTCACGTTGTTTTCTAATGAGTATAGTAATTCTTGGTCTAACAAATATTTCTTTTAATTCTTTATCTATAAAATCATAATCATTTTGCCCATCCCTTACCTGCAAATCATACGTTCGTTGCAGTGCTTTGATAAAATAATCATAGATTGTTCTTGAACCCACATCCACAAACTGTATTTTTTTACTAGAAATATGGAAATAAGTGTTAAAGCTTATCAAATCAACCTCGAGGAATTCTATTAACCCTGATACATCCTTCCATAACCTGGGTATCGCATCATAAATATCAATAATCATAAGCAAATTATTACCTTTCATACCGAGGTTCATAAAATATTTAACAGGCTTAACATGACCTTTCTCAACCAAATGATTCAGTTGAACAATCCCTTTTTCAAACAAGTATCTATCAAATATACTTTTTCCATTTATACATATATTCTGATTATTAAAAATAATTGGATTAATATAACCCTCCAAATATCTTAAATTACTTGTCTCTTGCCATGCTTGCAACATTTCCATATAATATGGTGGAATATCTAAAACGAGTTTAATCTTGTTTAAATCATAATCACATAAAAAAATAAATCTACCACCCACAAACTGTAAGCAATGATCAAAAAACAATTTCCATCCCAAACTTTTCTCTCCATATAAAAGACGTTTTATCCACATTATGCGCTGTATTTTAACGGACATTTCAAAATTAATCATTCTTAATCCTCCAAAGTTATAATCCTGATAAATTGTTGCCCGTTTAATTCTATCTTTCCCCCTCCATATGAATTCAAATGAAATTTTTGCAACTTCTTTATATACCCAATGAGGGACAATAACGAGAGATGAAATATAATTTAATTTTGAAAGCGCGTAAGTTTTTAGCAAATGTATTTTACCCATAATAGTTAAATCTCTTTGTTTCCACCATACAAGCAATTTTTTTATTTTACTTAGAATTTCTTTATAATTCAAATCATCTTTTAATCTTCGATCTAATGAATAACTAACCCCTAAAATATGTATTTCCTTAACCAAATTTCCAAATAAAGGCCCATCAGGTTTGTTCTCATCCTCACCCATCCACATAAAATGTGTCTTTGTTTTATTCACTTTAAGACCACTAATTTTTTTCAAATGATTCAAAAATATATTGCAACCTTCTAACCGAATCAATATCCTTCAAAAATATTGTCATATCATCTGCATATAGCACTTGCCTAATTTCAGATTTTCCAAATGTAATCCCTTTAATACCGTTGTCCCTCCTTACTGCATGCGCCAAAATTTCGATGGCAACCAAAAACAAATATGGCGATAATGGATCCCCTTGCCTTACTCCCCTTTCTATTTCAAAATACCCCGTGGAGTGACCACCGTTCATAACACAACTACTTATCCCTTTATACAATAATTTTACCCAAGAGCAAAATGAATCTCCAAAACCGAACAATTTCAATATTTGAAATAAATATCTATGAGATACAGAGTCGAAAGCTTTCTCAAAATCCACTGCACACAAAAACCCTTTCCCTTGTTCCCCATAATGCATAGAATAAAATAACATGTCATCTATCAACCGTACAGCTTCCCCAATATTTCTATCTTTTATATATCCAACTTGATCATGATGAATTATTTCATTTAAAACCTCTTTCATTCTTTTTGCTAGAACTTTAGATACAATTTTATAATCTACATTCAAAAGCGTGATGGGTCGATAATTTTTTATATGGAGAGTATCTTTCGCTTCCTTCTCAATTAAGGTAATTACCCCTTGTTTTTGAGATGCCGTTAATTCCCCCCTTTCGTATGTTTCATTCAATACTTCTACTAACAAATCACCCAAAGCTGGCCAAAAAGTATAATAAAATTCAACTGTTAACCCATCATTTCCCGGGGTTTTATTCAATTTCATTTCTTTTAAAACTTTCAAGCATTCATCTTTAGTTAATTTACCTTCACAGATTTCCCTATTGTCTTCATTTAACTTTGAAATATCATTAAAAAAGAAAGGGTCGTTTTGATTTATATCAGCCCTTAAAGAATATAAATCTTTATAAAATAGTTTAATTTCCTTTAAAATTTCCTCCTTATCTATAGTAGTTTCCCCATTTTCTTTGTACACCTCCCTAATTACACTTTTCCTTTTATTCGATTTTAACAACTGTTCAAAATATAAAGAAAGGGGGTCCCACTACCAGTTCGCCTTCTAAATCCTTGATTTGTTTCTCTAACAGTTCTATTTCAACCCTCCTTGCTTTTGCCTTTTTCCGCGAGTATGTTATAATAAATTCTCTCATTTTCATCTTTAAAAAATCCCAAAATACTAATTTATTCAAAATCTGTAATGACCATTCAGCTTTTAATTCCTGTATTTCCTTATTCATCTCTTCAACAAAATCTTTATCCATACATAAACTACTGTTAAATTTCCAATATGATTTCCCCAAAACAAACTTATCAACCAGATCATTAAATTCTAGCCTAACGCCAGAATGATCTGGCGTAATAGATGTCAAAATCTCACACGTACCCACCAATTTTTCAACACTACAAGGTATAAACCAATAATCTAAACGGCTTTGCACCACCGGCCAATTTTATCGAAAAGTAAATTGCTTTACATTCGGATTTTTTTTCCTCCATATATCTTCTAAATCGTATTTATTTAAAAATTCCTTAATCAAATCAATAACCCGAGATTTCACCGGTGTTTTTGACCCCACATAATCTAATTTTCCATCCAATATACTATTGAAATCACCTCCTAATAAAACTAAATAGTCCCGATCACACTGATCAAAAATACTTTCATCTAACTTCTTCAAAAATTCAATTTGTAAAGTTTCTTTATCTCTCGTTGGATAAATACAAAAAAATAATAATATATAATTGATCTGTGGTCTTTTTGTTTTGCACTGATAGACCCAATTAACCTAAATCTAACCCTATACCTCTTACGAATAAAGTTCAGCGGAATAGCCGTCGGTCCAAATGTAGACCAGTCCCAGTCTCATTGGCATTACAACTTATCCTGTCCCCTCTCCCCCTCTCTTTCTCTGTGCAGCTCTATGAATCATGAAAATTCCAATATCCATTCGTATATACCTCTCTCTCTCCCTCTCTCCCCCTTTCTTTATTTCTCTCTCTCTCTCTCTCTCTCTCTCCCTCTCTCTCTCCCTCCCTGGCTCCTGCCTAGTTCTTTCTTGATTTATATCGGTGCACCGATATAGTGAGCGAATCAGAAAAACAATTAATATCCATTCACGGGTCAAACTATCACAGACACAATGAGTAACGTTATTCAGACATCAGACAATAGCACTAAAGCGTACAACTAGCTAGGACTAGGTATAGCATACCAAAAATAAATAAGTACAACAAACACATGTTATTTGATGATTGCAAATGATCAAGCTTTGTGAAAGTTTCAAAAAATAAAAAAACAGAATTGAAATCGGCCAATGCGTTGTGATTTTATACCATTTTTTTGATATCGCAAAATTACCGAAAAACCTGCCAGAAATGGTCAAATTGGCAAAAATGGCAAAATTCGACAAAGTTGACAACTTAATTCATCACTTTCTTGGACACAAATAATAAATTAAATTATCAGACACGTAAATATCATCTTTGTGGTAAAAAATACCAAAAAAGAAAATTCATATATCGATTACCGTTTTGAAAACAGAAGCAAACAAAATAAGTCATTTTTGCCATTTTTGCGAATCTGCAGATATGAAAAAGTTGTGAAAATAACTAAGCCCGTCTAATTAATATGCGCATATGTAATCAAATCAAAACCGAACATGATACATCAATGAAACCTATGTATATCAGTCAGGTATGGAAATATTTTTTTTGAAGAAAAAAAAAATTATGAATATTCATCAAATATGCAAATTAGGTAATTTCAGCTAATTTTATATTATAGGAAAGTCAAACTGTTCATTTTGTTGGCATTTTTTAAAATCATATATTTATAGATCATATTTACACCAAATATTAACATTAAATTCCAAATATTTTTGCAATGCTAATAAAATATGGCGATGGAAATTACTTGGATCACCGTTACAGCTATTTCCTCATATGTTTCACAAATTATTCAGAAAAACCGAACAAATGATCAGAATTTGCAGACTTTCAGCTACATCACAGTATATATATATATTTTTTAATGTCAGATTTGAGGATTTATGACGATTTTCCGAGAAACCATTCAATTCAATAGGCCATAACATTCCACAGGGACTGAATTTTAGAGAAAAAGAAATTTTTCTGATCTTAGTACAGTTGTGACTACCTTGAGTGTAAATAACAAATCGATTCAATGAGTGAAACACATGAGGATATTGCATTTTTGTAGGGGAGTTTTATAAATTGATGTGCATTTTCACCACGTAGATTAACAGTCAATGGGCGATCAGAGGGTCATGTCACACATGGCTGAAAAGACAATATTCTAATTAGTAATTTAACATATTTCCCACATGCCTATAACAATGAAACTACACAGAATTGTAGTTAAAGGTATGCTTGAAAGATATGTGAAATAAAAATTTAAAAATATTGTTCAGTTTAAAAAAAAATAAATTTACGAAAATTGCTATTTCTACCAACTGACTGCAGTTGTGTGTGTGTATGTGCCTGGGGCAGACTGTGTGCACATACAGTGTGATCACCCTACTAGGACTCGTGAAATTATTATGAGTAAAAATTATACAAAATGTTGATAGTTCAATCAGCAAAATCGAATATGTTTCCAATTAAAGACAAAAAAACTGCATACACAACTAGGAAATCATTAGTTTACCCACCTGATAACATGTGGTAAAAACGTTAAATACAAGTACTCAGGCGCGTACGCAGGGGGAGGGGGTTAACCCCCCTTCAGTTTTTTTTTATATGTATGTTTTAGGTATGTTTTTTTGCAACCCCCCTCCCCCCTTTGGATTTTTTTTTTTTTTTTTTTTAAATAAAAAAAAAAAAAAATTATGCCAACGCCAAAGAGCCATCTGTGGCCTTTAACAACACTACTGTATATATCCAATTCATTTCGAAGACTAAAATGCGTTCTTTCTACGAGAAAATTTGCAAAATTGACCAAGGTTAGCAAATTTGATCGTAAAATTTTGCTCTGATATAAAAACACAATTTTCACTGAATGTTGTGGTGTATGCAGATATTTAGAGGTGGCTCTTAACAAGTAGTTTTAAAAGGAAGTTTATGAAGTGTGCCAACCATCACAGAAAACTTATGGCCATTGTGTGTTGTGAATGGGTGTTGCAATGCACATTATGAATGGTGTCTGATCAGAAGTGTGTGCAGGCAATGGGGGACACCAGGTCCAAGATGGGGGTCGTTTGTTGTGAATGTCGAGTATGCCGAGGACAGTCAATGACCCGATGCTTGGTGGTTAATTGTCCATGTACAGAAATATTTTGGGCCACATTTGATTCATTTATTTCTGTTTGATTTCCTTTTTCTTTTGCATTTTTACAAATATATAACAAACAAAACATTGCAAATTTTACACATTTCAAAAGAATATAGGCCTTTACAAACACAATTCCCTGTACATCATGAACCGTATCACTGTCTTTTCTCGTATTTATTTTCCAGCTAACTGGAATTTTTTCATAAATTGTCTGTATTATTCTAAAGTCAATTAAATTCAATTCCAGCTGTTGGAAATATGCAAAAGATCTTAAGTTTCCACTTTGGTCTATTATATGTTTTATTTTATATATATTTTTTTATCGAATACGTTTTGTAAAATATGCGCTTCCCTTTTACTCGTATGAATTTGTTATAAAAAATGATCTCATTTCCTTTATATGGTTCATATTTTATCTGAAAATCTCTCGTATACATCCAAACTTCCAAGAGATTAATACAAAATTGTGGCAACGTTATATTCAACAGTCCAAGGATATAATCACATGAAAATATGACATTCCCTCTTAAGTGTTTTGTGGCATAATTAAAATACTGCTTCCATTTCACTCATTATCTTTTATAAGTTTTTAACCCACATTACCCTCTGTGCTTTAATCAATAATTCAAAATTCTTCATTTTCAGAACTCCGAATTGATAATCTTAATACAAGGCATTTTTGTTAATTTTATTCCACCCACCCCCATAAAAATTCGAAAGTTAACTTATCTAAATCCTCATATATCCATCTTGGGACCGGTGTGATTGATGCCACATCAATGAATTTAGAATTATAAACAACTTAATTACTGTATTTTACCCATCATTGACAAATCTCTCTGCTTCTACCAACTCAACAATTCCTTTATTTTACTTAGTATTTCCTTATAATTTAAATTTTCTTTTACTTCTACATTCAAGGAGAAACATACTCCTAGAATCTTTACAACGTCTACTTTTTGACCAATGGCTATATTATATAACTTTCCTTGAAGGGCGCCTATTAACGATACTTTTGTTCAGTCATCTCAGTGTAAGAAATGAATTTATACCGTCTGTACTTCATATTGTGTCATGTAGATTAAAACTGGCCTTGCCCGTCATAGTAGGCTATTTAATCATAAACGTATGAAAAGAAAAATCTTAGGGCCAGCTATAGGCCTATAATAGGTCGTATGTAACTTTGAACTTTATTACAATTAAGGGAAGGTATTACCAGCTGCACCTTGCAAAAAGCCCAGAATGTCTGCACAAATTGAGATTCTGAAACTTGTTTATCAGTTTAATTAAATCATAATTTTTTAAAATATTTTTTTTCTTCCTCGTTTTTTTTGTTTTTGTTTTCCCCGATAGACAACGCATAGTCTTGGCCAGCATTGGAGGGGCCTAGGCTGCGAATGAAAATGCAAGCCGAGAAGCCTGTTCAATGTACCGAACCGGGCTGGCCAGAAGATACACACAAAACGGTCAATGATTGTAATAATATGTAGACAGCCTGTCTGGAATCTCCGCAAAATGCGAAAAAATGAACAGCGTAGATTTCCCCCTTGTCTTTTCTGATTCCATTTAATTTTGTGTGATGCAATTTGAATTTGGCGTAAATATTCATAAATAAATGATACACGCCAATACAAACTAAAACAACAACAAAAACGTTTTATCCTTGTTTACACGGAGTCCGGATAGTTTTCTGAAATTCCCTTATAGTTTTATTACTGTTGCTATGGAGTCCTCATATTGAACAAAAATGGTCATATCGTCTGCATACACAACCTGCTTTACTTCCACCTCTCCAAAACGTATTCCTTTTACACCCTAATTATATCCAGAGGCGGCCCTCCCGGGGGGGGGGGGGGGCAGGGGGGGGGGGCACAGTGCCCCCACTTTTTCAGATACCCCAAAAATGCCCCTTTTTACATAGGAAAAGTGCCCCTTTTATTTTGACAAGTGCCCCTATTACTTAGTAAAAGTGCCCCTTCCCCCTTTTCATCTCTGACGAGTGCCCTTTTTATTTTTGACACGCGCCCCTTTTCCTTCGACATGTTCCCATTTTCCTTTGCAATAAATGTCCATTTTCCATTCTCATAAATCTTGAAATTATCTTGAATAAGTTTTTAATCTCTAGTAAGTGCCTCTTTTCAGGTACGAAAAGTGCCCCCTTTCACTTTTAATAAGTGCCCCCTTCACCTCTGATAATTGCCCTATTCAAAACTGAGAGGTGCTCCTTTTACTTTGACAGCTTCTTCTTTTTTCCTTTGTTAGAAGTGCCACTTCTCCTTTTAATAACTACCCCTTTTTAAAACTCGGATGAGCACACCTTTCATTTTAACATGTGCCCCTCTTATTTCTAATAAGTGCACTTTTTCCCTATAATAAGTACCCCCATAAAAAAGAGAGAGCTCCCTCCCCTTCTCATAACTACCTCTTTCCCTTTCTAATAAGTGCCCCTTTTCCTTATGATAAGTGCTCCCATTTAAAAGAAAGAGATCCTTCCCCTTCTCATAACTGCCCCTTTTAAAAATCTGAACGGTGCCCCCTTTTCATTCAACAAATGCACATTTTCCTTTATTATAAGTGCCCCTTTTCATATCTGGTCAGTGCCCCTTTTTAACTCTGATAATTCCCCTTTTAATAATGATACGTGCCCCTTTTACTTTCTAATAAGGGACCCATCCCCTTTTCACCTCTTATAAATGCCCCTATCAAAATCTGATGGGTGCCCCTTTTCCGTCAACAAAAGCCTATTTAATAATAATAATAATAATACATATGATTTATAAGGCGCCAAATCCACTTGACAGTCAAATGCTCAAGGCGCAGCTTGTGCAAAAGATGAAATACATACATGATACATTTATACAAAGTGCGATAAGAAAGGTACGGACATGAAAGGTAATGGTAATCAATTATAAGCTAAATTAAACAGATATTTCTTAAGATTGTTTTTTAACACCTCAGCAGAACTGCTATTCTTAACCCATTGAGGGAGAGTATTCCATAACGAAGGCCCAGCATGAGCGAAGGTTCGTTCCCCCCACTTTGTTTTAACCCTAGGAGTAACAAGTAAGCCAGAGTTTTGAGAACGTAGCTGTCTAGAAGGAAAGTAATGCTTAATCAAGCCGATGTTATACTGCGGAGCAGAGCCATGTATACAGTGAAATAATAGCAAAATAATCTTGAAAACAACACGTTTTTCTACGGGCAACCAATGGAGTGATTTGAGGACTGGTGTGATGTGACTGTACTTGTTGGACAGGGTCACGACACGAGCAGCAGCATTCTGTAATCTTTGTAATTTTGCGAGTAGGTTGTGAGACGAACTAAACAAAAGGCCATTACCAAAATCCAGGCGAGAAGAGATCAAAGCATGAGTAATTTTCTCGGTGGCACCACGGTTAAGATATTTACGAATAAAACCCAAATTGCGTAACTGATAACGTACTGATTTTGAGACATATTGAATTTGAGTAGACATTTTCATGTTTGAGTCGAGAAACACACCAAGGTTGCGACATACATTAGATAGGGTAATTTCATGTCCAGCAAGAGTAATTGAAGTGATGGAAGAAATCTTCTCTAACTGAGTCTCAGAACCATACATTATAAATTCGCATTTGGCGAGATTTAATTTCAGTGAATGTGAGTTTAACCAATTATGAACATCTTGTACACAAGTCTCAATGTTATGGATAGCGCTGGCTGCATTGCTCATTTTCCCATTTTCGTAAACGCCTCTTTTTCATCACTGGTGAGTGCCTCTTTTCAGGTGAAAAAAAAAATGCCTCATTTTCACCTCTTATAATTATACTTTGTACTTTGACACGTGCTCCTTTTCTTTTCTAATATAAGTGTCTTATCCCTTTCGATAATTGTCCCCTTTTCATGTAATCATTAAACGTGCCCCTTATTTAAAGCGACTAAGAGCAATTTCCCCCAAAGTTCGCTCGCTGCACTCGCTCGCATTTAAAGATGATATAATTATGTTACTTATCAAAGGTCTTTTCAGTCTTCCGTTATGAGAATGTGCTTATAACCCCATCACGATTGGCTTTTTTCCTCTTTATAAGATGTAATTTTTCGCACTGCGACCTCACAGATCTTTAAAATTTTTCTCGCTCGCTTCGCTCGCTCGTAAATGCATATTCAAACACCACACCCAACTGTAAAGTATGATGCTTAAGCGATAAATATGTATGAAGAGAAACAAATATTGAAATCATCCCTGATAATGTAATCACAATGTAGGGGTATATACCAATGTCTAGCAAATTGTATATTTTCGCTTCGAGATTTCCCACTGTAGGTGCCCCTTTTTTTCCAGAAAGTGCCCTTTTTTGTTGGTGCCCCCCCCCCACTTTGGAAGTCGCTCGGCCGCCTCTGATTATATCGTATATTATGTGCCATTATTTCTATACATAAGATAAACAAATATGGAGACATTAAAATAGTCGGTCGATTTTCCTCCTTTAAAGATACAACTGTGTGTATTTGTATACAGTATTTTCACCCATCTACAAAAATGCTGACCGAGTCCAAAAGATTTGTATAGAAACCTGCACGACACCGAGTCAAAGGCTTTCTCAAAGTCAATAGCTATCAGAAACCCTGGCATGTTATTATGAGACGTATAAAAAACAACATCGTCAATTATTCTAAGCGCTTCTCATATTTTCTTCCCTTCATAAACTCCATGCGACCTATCAAAACAATATCTTCCAAGACCTCTTTTATTCTTGTGGCCATTATTTTAGAAACAATTTGTAGTCGATATTTGATAAGGATATTGGCTTAAATTTGGTACTGAATGTGGATCTTTCCCTTCTTTAGCTTTTAAGATAATAATGGCCTGTTTCTGTGATGCCGATAGATGTTCCGAGACATAGGCTTCATTGAAGGCACATATTAGTAAATCTTGTATGTCTAACCAAAATGCATTGTAAACTTCAACGGTTAGCCCATCATTTCCTGGTGATTTATTTAGTTTCATTTCTTTCAGAGCCGCAAAAAATTCCCCTTCAAAAATCTCACCTTCACAATTTTCTAAACTGTCCCTTGTCCCTTGTCCCTTGTTGGTAGATCTTCGAAAAAAATCCCTATCAGATGCAATTGTTCCTTCGAAATCTTCCCAAGAGTAAAGTTTGGTATAAAACGTTTTTGTTTGGTTTAAAATGCCTTTCTCCTTTTCAATAACTTCTCCTCCCTCATTGACTAATCTCTTAATGATGCTGTTCCTTTTATATGCATGCAACAGCCGACTGAAATATTTTGTGTCTCTCCCCACTTTCAAAATATGATGCACGGGATCGAATTGTTATGCCTTCATAAATACATTCTAAACTGTCTGCCAGTTCTTTTTAATTTTTTTTTTAATTCCTTAACTTTTTCTTCAGTTACTCCTTGAATAATATTATGTTCTAACTGTACAATTTGTTTTACAAGAAATTCTCTTTTCTCTCTTCGATCTATGGCTAATCTCTTTGAAAAGGCTTGTGAAAAGCTCCTTATTTTCATTTTATATAGTCCCAGAAAACTCTCTTTAATCTTTAATTTATACGTCAGTTCCTCCTTTAATCGGATTATCTCTTCTTTCATCTGTTTAACTTTTTCTACGTTTGCACAAAGACCGTTGTTAAATCTTCTATATGATCCATTCTCCTTTTCTATATTCTTTTTCTGTTTTATCGTAGAGAAACAGAAAAATTGCGTGGTCGGGTGCTAAAGAACTGATTAATAACCCGTCCTTCCAGGTCTTCAGATATGAGCCAATGATCTAATCGACTCTGCATAAATAGATTATACTAAATTTCTTTCTCTCCATATATCTATCAAATGTAACTTTTACACAAAATCGCCCACTTAGAATTGTCTAGACAGACGGCGCTATAGAAATGCCTATTATTATTATTATTATTATTATTATTATTATTATTATTATTATTACATTATAGTGCGAGCGAGATATGTGATTACTCACAGTCTTTTCCTTTTTAGACATCTATTTTTTTATTCTGTTGAATATCATCAGAGGCGCCATTTCGACTTACGTTATGACGTATGCCGATCAAGCCATAATGAAACCAGTTAGGTGCCAGTAGTTCAAAGATTTATTTGTTCTGTTCATTTTCATGATTTTGTCTTGGATGACCCTCTTTACGTGGCTCGTCGTTGACCACACCAGGCGGTGACGGCACACTCATTCATGTATTGTACAACAGAGTTTAGTTTTAGTTTAGTTTAGTTTTATCGACAAGGCATGTTTCAACGTGTCCAATTAAAACGTTGAAAAAGTCGGATGATTCCCATTCTGTAATGGCGACTAGAAAAAGCGTATAGGAACGGGTTTACCATGCTATTCAATCCAAGTGAGATAGTAGCGTAACGGAACGTAGCAACTGAGATGGAAGTAGGCCACAATGCTCTCATCGCAGAAGTAACAGCATGGGGTGACCAAAATATCAGGTGACACAGGATAATGGCAGACAAGGCACGGCTAGAACGATGTAAGCCTCGAAGACGCCGAGAACAGCATGTAACAAAGATGTATTCTCCTTTCTCCTCCTGGGTCGCACTTGATTCCAACCGAACTTTAGTATGATTGGATCCTATGATTCGAGGTTGAAACGACGTTTCTGCTTCTCTGGAACGTTGCGCACCAGATGATTCTCCAAATGCAGCATCGGAGTGGGGTCTTTCAATGGCGTTCGGCTGACATGCAATAGTGTTAGGACGATTGCTAACCCCTACCCTGATCCATGACTGTTTCCAAACCGTAAAAAGTATATTGATGGTCATCGTAAAGAAACAAATTAAGGGTAAAATGAATTCAAATATGGTCAAAGCAAAGGCGAATGGTTTGTGGTAAACCATCTCCATCTCGCAGAAGAGCTCGTAGTCTACGTAATCGGGTTGGCTTAATTGAGGGAAGCCAAAAGAGATAATGAGATAAAAAAACAGAAGTATAGCCCAAATAAACGTCATTGCAATATTGATATGTCTTCGCTTCAGAAAATTGCGAGTTTTCGCATTCCGCGATATACTAATTCTTCTATGTGCTATGAACATCAACATGATCACTATAGGGATGAAGGTATCGAGATAAATAACAGCTAGTACTATCTTACAAGAGATCTCACCGAAAACCCACTGTCCTTGGTAAAACTCTACGATGGCGACTATGGGGGTGTTAATGATCCCTACAAGTAAATCCGAATATGACAGATTCACGATGAAGGTGTTAGCCACATCTTTCTTGGCGTCGGAGAACGTCCAATAGGTAGCAATTACTGTTATGTTGCAAAAAATTACCGTGAAACCGATCAATGCATATAACGAAATAAAAAATACAGTTTTCCAGTCCAAACTATTCAGTATTGTCGGAAGTGTTGTCGAATTGAAATAGGGTGTAGCATCCATGGTTTCCTTCGCTAAGTGTTTTCTGAAACATTAATAAAAAATAGATGATCATGAACCCGTTTAATTTTAATATTATATTACAATACTACATACATTTATGCAGGCCTCTTTTATTATATAACATTTGATTATCATTTTCTGTGCAAAAATTCAAATGGAAAATTGGATATCCGGCTTTTCAAAGCTGGCCGATGTCAATCACATAAAGCGCCTAAACTCCCTGCCATTGGAATTATCCACAATGCATGACCCTGAGTCTGAACTCCCTGCCATTGGATAATAATAATTATAATGATAATAGCTAGTTCTTATATAGCGCTTTTCAGGACTGAAGGCCCTCTTAAAGCGCTTTACAGATATATATATATATATATATATATATATATTATTACCCGGGTCATAGGATTCAGGCTTACCCGCACACAATGTATGCACATTCTCCACTCCCTGGGGAGCATTCCAGCCAGACGTCTTTTTTTTACAAGCGCACACTTGCTAATCTAACCACATTAGCAATTTATGTTGTCTTTTTCAGTTTAAAGCAAAGGGAAAGATGATGCTATTTCCTAATATGTTACACAATTTCCTGATTTAGCCTTATTAGATTTTTGGCTAACCAATTATGGCTCTGATACGAAAATGGGAAAATCAAATGAACAGTAATTCATTATGGGCGTGTGATCAGAAATAAAGGCCCAGATGTTTCTCTCAATTATTAAGGCCTCATTATAATATGGCGTGATAGAATGCAATCTAATGGTCTTGTAATATATACTATAAAATCCAGAAGCCGCCTGTTTATTCGATGCGATTGTAAAATTAACATTCCCAAAACATGCATTTATAAACAAATTGCATTATCAGAACCCTCTAATAGGTATTCTACGACAAGTAGGTCCATGTTAAAACAAAATTATTAACAAAAAACAGAGGTAAAACTCACTGAGCAAAAACTCTCAAAACTTTCAGATCCACTTTTGCAAAATAAACATTACACAGACTTTTAATACACGGAACATAAGATGCCCATTGCATTAAATAAAGGTTCAACAGGGGAGCGTTTCATGAAACAATTAGTCGGTGGTTTTCACCGACTAATATCATGTTCACCGGCAATTCTTTTGTCACCGACTATTTTCCAGGCCTGTGATTGGTCAAATTTAGTCAGCGCTGACTAAATTGTTGGTGAACATGATATTAGTCGGTGAAAACCACCGACTAATTGTTTCATGAAACGCCCCCCAGTTTCATGCTAATGGCGTCTTTGACATTCCCCAGTGGAATTCCATATTGTTATTCCACAACCCTCATTCACAATACAAATAGATCATCATCAAAATAGACCGTCATCATGATTGGCATATTTTAATCGAATCATCAGCAATACAAATTTGTTGTTCTTTGCAGTATGTTTATTACGACAAACACAACCTTGACAATAAAATCTGAATATTATACCCAGTTCCGGACATGATTTCATATTGTATAAACAAAGACGTGTTCTTTTTTTTGGACGTAATATTATCAAATAGAATTCTAATTATACTTTATTTTTATTTGTATAATTTAGGAATTCGAAACATAGCTTTAGAAACAGACAAATGAAAAGGGTTGCAGAAACTTGAAAAGGCATAACTTTAATATTCCTATATTTTTATTATGTGGGTTAAAAATTTCTGGGGAGCTACAACCCCGCCATAGTAATACAGGGACTGTAATATCAGCACCTACAATTCCCTAATGTATTATAAATACATGTGTTCCACTATTGGTAATACGATATAAAATATATCAATGTCACAATCGAAACAGGGTAATAAAGTCAATCGTTTTTAGTAGTGCGAATGAAAAGCTTCAGGCTTAAAAGTATTTGCCTAAGAATAACTTTGTTCTTTTTGAAGGTACGTATCGACATATTGTATAAGAAACTTAAATCTTACCCTTCGTTGAAATCTAACCAAAAGCGTGATCATTCCCCCGAGTCTCGAAGTAGAATGGTGACGAAGAGTCAATTCCTGATCGAACAAAAACAATTATTTGTGCACATGGTTCATCCGCAACTATGGCAGCTATGACATGCACGAGGCGAGGAAGCAACCTAACTGAATCTGTCTGATTCGGGCAAGCAGTTTCCATGGTTGACTTACATATGGGCGTGTCTAGGTGTATGCGAGTGAGTGTTTGAGTGTCTCAGAGACAGATACAAGATGTATTTTCATGGTTGCGTTTACTCGTTAACAAAGTCCTCACAAAACACTGAGCAAGATGTCAGTTATTAATTTTGAAGAAGAAGAGTATGCCTACTTATTTTTTGCCGAACGCCACACGCATTTTCTTCCAATCAAAAACTAAATCAAGTTGAGTTTTCCAGCTCAAACATGAAATTTCACTCCCCTTTATTATACTATTATCATTATTTTGTTGTTGTTTGATATTGCTCTTGTTTGTTTAGGCTGATGCTTTTACAGTTTGCCTGTTGCCTTTACTACAGGCAAACTTTTAAAAAATTATCCTAAACTGTCTTCTTTTTAAAATATTTAAAAAGGCAAATGGGGCAGACTCAATAGTTAGAATAAATAAAGAATCTGTGTGGACCATGTGGAAACTTTATTTTTCATAAAATCCCGTTTCAAATGGTATACAGCCATTCAAAAAACGGTAAACGTTTCTAAACATGACAATTGATTCAATACGAGTCTGGTAATGGAGGGAGAGTCGGGGGGGGGGGCGGCGCAAATATCGGAATAACTGGATACTTAAAAAAAAAATTGATTATTACATTCGTGTAAATCAGTGGCAGAAGGAGATCTGTTCATGGTTATGGTCCTGCTCCTCGAATATTGCTGACCAAAAAGAACGCTAGCGTTCGAAGACAATTTATAAAATATTTAATACATTTTTTAGTTAAAGTCCCATGACTTTGCAATTACATTGAGGGACTCTGCATATATTGATTCTTTGGATTGTGTTTAAGAGCTGGTCTTTGTAAGTATAAACTGATTTGCAAATTGCATCGTCAAGAGGAAGGGGATTTAAGCCCGGAGGCCGGAATGGCTCTTGGAAAACACATCAAACCATAGGCATCCGTGTTGCATCTCATGTTGAAGATGGAATGACTGTGATGTCCCTTTAGAATATCCAGGGGTCATAATTACAATTCTAAATTTCATTATTCATAAATAATTACAATTCCCATTTTCATTGTTTATAAATAATTACAATTCGTACTTTCATTATTTATAAATAATTACAATTCTAAATTTCATTATTTATAAATAATTACAATTCCCATTTTCATTATTTATGAATAATGAAATTTAGAATTGTAATTATTTATAAATAATGAAAGTGTGAATTGTAATTATATATTATATAATGGAAATACGCTTTTCATTATATATAAATTATGTAAATGTGAATCGCAATTATTTATAAACAATGAAAATTGGAATTGTAATTATTCATAAATAATGGCAATTATATATAAATAATGAAACGTACTTTGTCATTATTTATAAATAATGGAAATGTGAATTGTAATTATTTATCAATAATGAAGTATGAATTGTAATTATTTATAAATAATGAAAATGTGTTCAGAATTATATACAAATAAAAAAGTACATTTACTTGCATTATATGTAAATAATGGTTATTATTTGTAAAATAAAACTTATATAACATATAATTTGTCTATATATTGTTTTACAAACGGCGCCTCATACACACGTACACAAACAAAATAATCTGTTGTTGCATTGGTTTGAATACAAACTTTTTTCTACTATAATAATAGTGCGTTTAGAGGCGCTATATCACCCTTCCATCAATTTTCTTCCTCTAGAATATCTATCTCCCTTTGTCTTTTCTCCTCTCACTGCACGGTACATTCCTCTTGTTTTCGCCATTCGATGGGGAAGGGGGTGGAGGGGGGTAGGGGCACATGCCCTTAGCTGCATACGTTTTCATAATTATAGTGTCATATTTGTCAATAACGACTACTTGTTTGCAGTGGAAGTATCGTATTAATCATATTAACAAGCTCATTCTGTTTAGTCACCAAAGAGCTTCATACCAGAAGGCATTTTGTTTTATTTTATTTTATTCTTTTTGTTGTTGTTGTTGTATTTTATCATTTCTGCTCGTCACAAAACAGTCGCGCTTCCACCCAAACCAACCACCAGAGAATCCTCGTACTACATAAAGTGTGTAACAAAAGCGTACCAAACTTTGGTAACTTCTAATTAACAAGTTATAACCTATGAGACCTTGAATATTATTTCATGGTAAAGGGTAACAAATATCACGTTTAATGATATCATATTCAAATATGCTGCCACGGATGACTGAGCAGCAGGCTTTTCAAAAGGCACTGTCAGAATCCTCTTGTACTGACCGCAATGAATGTGGGTCAAAACCCATTTTGTGTGTGTTATCTCATTCCATAAACAATTGCTTAGTTATTTACATTCACTATTAGGCAGTTGAAAAGAACATGACTGTGTTAATATTAACTGTAACTCAAACTCAAGGAAATGCTCATTACGAGCAAAATATACGATATTATCTTCGTTATGATGATAACAATCTTGAATTCATTCGCATCCCTTGTTTCAAGGTAACCCTTCTCATTGGAGATACAAAGTGTTTAATTTTTTCTTTGGTGTGTACTTTTTTAAATGAAAGTCTACTGTCGGTTTCTTTGAAACCTCACCCAAAGTCATATCTTAAGTTTGGAACGAATCCAGAAAAGAGCATGTAGGACCATACTAGGTGATCAATATATTAATTATGACAACGCTCTTGAAGTGTGTTCTTTGCAGACCCTGTCAGATAGACGCAAACAATTATGCACTAATTTTGCTTCATCTCTTGTCAACAACCCACTTTGTAAACATTGGTTACCTGTTAACAATAATGTAGATTATTCACTGCGAAGAAGGACCAAGTATCGTCAATTTCATTGTAAAACGAACCGCTATAGAAATAGCTCAATTCCATACCTAATAGACCTGTTGAATGCATGAATGAATCTCAATTGTCTACCTGTTGAATGGTCCGGTGTCTCATTGTCTGCATACATTTTTACATTTTTACATTTTTACATTTTACATTCCGCATTTTAAATTTTAAATTCTATGCTTCCATAATTACTTGTAACATCTTTTTAAAATGTACATTGAATAGTGATAAGGTTTTGTAGCAATCATGACATGGCAATTCAGATCAAATGGTGTTCAAGTTTTTAATTCATTTGCTTATTTCTCCCCAATTTACGAAAGTCGGGAAGGAGCTTACTTGTTTTTTTTTTTTTTTTTTTAAATACCCGACACTCCTTGACACAAGAGAGGTCCAGGGATGAGCGAGCAGACCGTTAGCTAGTGTATGGGAGTGTGAATGGGAGTGTGTATAAGAGTGTAAATGTGAGTTTTTATGAGAGTGTCCAAGGTACAGGAGTGAGAATAGGAACGTGTATAGGAATGAGAGCGTGTATTGAAGAGCAAAGGGCCTGCTTGCTCATCCTTTGACCTACTCTTGTGTCACCTCACAAAATATATTTTAAACGTGAATTAATTTGCCTGTTATTGCCTTAGTCATATTAGTTATGAACTTTGTTATGAATTTTGTTATATACTGTATATTATACTTTGTGACAATGTCAACCACATTTGTATGTATTATAATTCATTGTCAATGTAAATTGTTCATAATTCAGCCACCTGGCTGCGAAGTGCAATCAATAAAACCTTTTCAATCTCAATCTCAATCTCAATCTCATTACCATCTACCACCTTTTCTGCATTTGGGTTTAGTAACTTTTTAGTTTTCATTCGCTATTCGAGATAAACACCCTATGCTGCTCCTTATTACGCGTGAGAAATGACGCAGTGGACAAGTGAGCAGAAAGAAATTACATCTAATGAGACAAACAGTTAGTAGACTGTTCAAATTAATTAAAAGGTTATCCTTGAATTGAAACAAGGTCCTGTGATAACCGAGACACATTACAAATTTCAAACAGTGAAGCACTGAAACACTAGGCATAGTTTCACTTTTAAAAGAATTAAAGTAGATATTCATTGATTTTAAAAACTAACTTAATTTCATTATTGCAAAGTTGAAACTTTGATTCGACAAGGTTATACAAATTCAATGCTTGGAAACATTCGAAGTAATAATTATTACAAATTATAAAACGCTTAAATACAGTCCCGGCATAGCACCTGAAGAGCTCTCCGAACGCTGCTGAGATGTGTGAGATCACAGTATGGACACGATTTGCACAAGCAGACGATGTCCAATGACATCTCACACATTTTCAGTGCCTGTGTTTTCATCTTCTCTTGAGTTCTTTCTCTTACTTCACTACCGTCAGGCTAAATGTATAATCTATTGCCTCACTCTAAAGTTTAAACCCCGCACGTGGCTTTATTTTGATGACAAATGCAGCGATACACAAATAAAGGAACCTGTCGCTTGTAAACAAAATAAGACGCCATTGAATATTCAGCTGCACACACCGCGGTAGGTTCGGCGTTTCAAGAGGGAACAAATGCCGTCCTTAATATCATTCCGGGGGGTTTTCAATTGGAAAGTCTGGTTTCTTTGATTGTTAATTAACCCCTATCCTGTGTATTTACAAGCAAAAGATTTTAGTTATCGGAATCGGGTCATATCCCCTTTTGAATGGTTTGACATGCCATCACATTTATATACACTAAACTCATTTTAATTTGACAAATAAAAGCCTTGCAATTATTTGCATTCTTTATGGGATGTCGTCTGCTTGGTCAGTATTGGTCCATATAGTGACGTCATTAAAACATCGTTATTTTTCCGGCGAATCTCTCGAATATCCCAGCTGCTTTGCAGGTGGTTGTATTTGTATTTTTATAAATCACCCGATATGTAGTTGACCTAAAACGTGTACGATGGCCATCTGTTAGCTTACCAGTTTCTAGTCATACAGTAGTTGACATATTTGTGATTTTCTTTGAATTTCACCTTTAAGAACATGCATATGGCCTGACCAACCTTCGTTCCATCCGTCAAAACTTGGTAAAGGGCGATTTTGACAACACTTTTTAAAGACCCTGGTGCTCAGTCACCCGAGGCAGAAATGTTATGAATAGGGTATCATGCGGGCAGTTGTTGTTGTTGTTGTGTTTATCGGCGCTATCCATCGATTCCGATGATTTCCGCCAGGCTGTGTATGAGGGCGTCTTGCTCTCACTTCTGCTGCTCTACGTTTCTGTGATTCTGATACTTGCCCGGTGTGTGAGATAAAGATTTATCTTGACCTTTGTTATTGGCGAAGTGCAAGGTTATGGAGGATTAATGTGCTCGTTACCCACTATTTGTTAGTCATTCAATGTTAGAGATGGTTGGAATTAATATCATGAAGTTTTGGTGTCAATTTATAGAGTTAATGATAAATAATGTGTCTTATGTTTAATAATAGTATGCGCATTTAATAATCGGCTGCCATCATTTATTCAGGCTTCGTATGTCCATCATCTCCTCCGTCACTCTGCTACTTTTATGCCTAAAGGCATGAAAAGCACAAGAATGATAACAACACAATGCTATAATACACTTTATAATTCTCTATATCTTCCAGTACCTTTTATGAAGACTAAAATGAGCAGAAAACTAATTACTCTTTATCAAGAAATACATTTCAAAGTTATATTGGTTATGACTTTGTAATTAGAAGCTACTAAAGCTGGGTACGCTTTAAAAAAAATATATACGCACTGTATAATCAACTCACAACGCTAGATGGAATTCACAAGAGGCATGGGTTACTACTATTTTCACTCTGCATCTCGTTGGACATTGTTCCTCTAGCATTTTCATTATATATATATATATATATATATATATATATATATATATATATAAATATGTATATATATATGTATGTATCAAGAAATAAAGGTGATACTTTTTTTAAAGAAAACAAAACAAGAGGCAAAGTAAATCTTGAGCAGGTTTTCCGGGTTAAAGATGCATATTTAGCAAATATTCCTGTACCCTCGGCATTGTCTCTCCATCGAGTTCCGACTTAAAATGTATTCACTTAACCACCAGGATGGATGTGATTTTATTCTGTCTCTTTCGAAACACTCGTATACATTTTTAATTCGTAATTTCCCTATTTGCTGTTCTTGCACCTGCCATTTTCACATGATGAGTTCAAAATAAAAAAATAATACTACCGAATATGAATCGATTCTTTTTCAAAACGTATTTATGATAATTTTCAATATACCTGTTGTACAAAACGGTTCAATTGCAGACATCTATCGAACAATTTTTTTTCATCACCATCTAAATGTGTAAATAAACAAACATAAATACATTGGTGGCTAGTTGATTTTAACAGTTTTCATTGTTACATGTTTGTAACACACAGTATAAATAAATACGGAAGATTATTTCACGAAATAACCGTAAGAGTTATTTATAGTCTCTGTAAGTGCCCTTAATCCTTTCATTACATAACCATGCTTTTAGTTGATTAAGAACAACATTATTCTAAACTTCAGCTAGCACGTGTATTATACTAAAACGATGCTTGATTGTGATATAGATAATTGTTAGTAATTTAACATTGGAATATATTTTCTCAAGGGCGTTAAAATAAGAAATGATAACATGGTTACATCTTCAATGTGAATAGGACAAATATTTAATCTCCCCCATTTATTCTATTCCAACCCACATTTCAGACGACTTGTATTATATTTCTGATTCTCGCATTATATATTATTTGCATGAAAACATAGCGTTTCTAGAGAGTTAACAAGATCTAGGAAATGATATCACGAAACAAACTCATGATATAAAAAGAAACAAACATATAAATATCACTGCATCCCTAGATTTACATCGGAATCATACTGCATACTAGATGAAAAGTTTTCATACAAACATATTACTTTTCCAAGAGAATTGTCGGGGAGCGGGGGTATTCATACGTCAACATCTATAGCTTCATTACATAACGTGTAACATGGATCTTCAAAAACAAAGTCATCATCGAATACAAAAAAATGCAGTGGCCTTAATGAATTTACAATGATTTGACAAACAAACACAATTACATATTTAAAAGCACGTACAATTTCTCTTCTCTAATAGTTACACTTATTGCTTACAATAGATTGGACCGGATTCGAGATTAAACATTCTCCCACAAAATAGGATTGAATTGCAGTAATGTAATGAAAAACAGTATTTAAACTTCAATCCAACGCACAAGCCATATAAGATTCATCAAATTGTGTCCAGTTTTTTAATCATAGGGGACGACGTATACTTTTTTTTTTTTTTACACTAATGGATAAAACAAGGACGAATATCATTATCATCCCTAATGTATTACAATATTCTACACATTAAATGAACTTATCTGTATTTGAATGCAAATACACGTCGAAAAAGAAACCGGAACATGCCTGCTTTATGTTTCTAGTTGCCTTTGTAAAGTTTTGAACAGCAGGTGGATTTAAACTGAAAATGACCGCTGAGCGATTATACCATTTAATAATAACTAATATGTCAGATTGCCGATGCAAGCGAGAACGTACTGTAATTTTTTTTCGAAGAGTTTTTTCTCGAAAGGTGTCGTGGTTTATTGGATACATCGCTTGACGGTGAATAATAGGGTTCGCGGTTCGAGTCCCGCTGCGGCACTAATGTTCTTTGGCAAGGTATTAATGTCCAATTGCCACTTTACACCTAGGAGTACCCGATAGGAAGAAATTCCTGGAATACTTGAGCGCATTCTCATGGTAACTTGGCTTAATTAAGTCGGTGTAATATATGATTGCAGGGCCCTCAGGGAGAACAGTATTAATACTGATGAGGATACCCTGGGTAAACAAGACACATTATTATTATAATTATTGTCATTATTATTATCATTATCATTATTTTTAATTAATATTATTTTCTATTTTATTTATAATAATTATTATTAATATAATTATTATTCTTATTATTATCAAATTGTTCTTTATATCATTATTTAGGGTATAAATTTTGTTAGTTTATATTGTTTTGATATGGTCTAATGTAATGACAATAAATCGAACGTGATTCGTTGGATTAATCTTGAGCAGAAAACCTTGTTTTGAAAATGATCTTCTAAAGCCTGATTTATGGGATTCATTAAAGAAATCAAACATGTTTTTAATTTGCATTCAATACTTGAATTTGATTATTACCGTGATGCAAAAAGTAGGGTGGAACAAGATGTCTAAGACAAAATAATGCCCCAAACATTAAATGTATTGTCCAAGGAATTACATAATCTCATCCTTTAAGTCATAATATCGAAATCAATTCCGGGAAGTTTGCTATTTTTATCAATTTTACACATATCTAAACGTCGTTTTGTGGTGATCTGTTATCGCCAAAAATAAATAACTTTACCGTCTAATTATAATTATGTTCAAAATAGAACAGATGACAGATGTATGGGTGAGAGCAGGTCTGTCAAACAAATTTCTCTCCACACACTAAAAAGAAAAAAAATTGTCCAAGTCAGATAATATACAATATTTCACAGCCACAAATATTCAAATTTCTTGGTGTTATATTTTATATATATTACATTTCACTATCGATTCCCTGATCTATTATACGACATTCATTTTTTGCTTTGTACACATTTCAACTAATAATGTCCAGTCGGGAGAAAAAAAACCATTGCTTTAATCATAAGTTTGAGA